>NC_088865.1:34474980-34784798 GCF_032884065.1 Artemia franciscana
TCTATGTGTCTGTATGTATTTTGTCTCTCTCTACCTCTCATTCTCACTCTCTCTCTCTCCCTTCCCCCCTCTCTCCCTTTCTCTCTCCTTCTCTCTCTCTCCTTAACTTTCTCTCTCTCTCCTTCTCTCTCTCTCTCTCCTTCTTTCTCTCTCTTTATCAGTCTCTCTGTGCCTGTGTGACTGAGTTAATGTTTGCCCACTCCTTATGTCTCTCTTTGTGTGTTTATGTGTCTGACTCTGTGTGTTTGTAGGTGTTTTGTCGCTCTCTCTATCTCTCTTATTCTCTGTCTATGTGTCTGGGCAGGTTTTGGCTTGTCCCCGTATCTGTCTTTTTCTTTTTTCATGCATAAATTTGTGTTTTTGTTTGTGTTTTTGTCTGTCGCTCTTTCTGTGCCCGTGTTTCTGAGTGGATGTTGGCTTTTCTCTCCTCTCTATGCCTGTTTATCTGAGGAGCTGTTTGCTTGTCTCTCGCCCTGTCTCTATGTCAGAGTGGGTATTTGCTTGTCCTGGTGATTTTGTGAATAAAATATTGCTCATCTCTCTCAGGCTTTGGTAAAATCTCTCTTACCCCATCTTCGTTTATAATATACCTCCTATGAACCCGCTACTAGTACCTCTGTTTCTGGAAGTTCTTTTTCTGGAATCTCTGATTTTTTGATAAGCATTCTATACGTTCGACTTGCTAGCGTACACTAAAAATAATGAAAACATACAAAAAATGCATAAAATATTTTAATTTTAATAACGACATATAGAATATGATCAAAAAAGCAAAACTGGATGCTTTGAATCCATCCAATAAAATAATATGTTTCTTTTTCTCTTGAAATGACACTTATTCTATTTTGGGATTTTACTAGTTTTAACATGGGTTCAGCTACAATGGCATCACACGTTTTATCATTGGTATTTTTGGGCTCATTGATTATATCTGATGGTATAAAATCAATGACACTAATAATAATAACATGCGCTTTGTTTTTCATCAATTAATCTTTATATCCCGCTGTTATATTGTCAGCAAATGCCGTTTTATTATTCTTTCTATTTAACTGACTATTACCTCACTATTTTTACATAATTTTCTGTTTTGGCACTTAGATAAGATATGAATGATGACAGTAGTGAAGCGGTAGACATTTCATTTTCTCTTTGCTTTCATTTCAATACTAATACCAGAAAGATGGCAATAGGATCTGTGAACGGGTAACATATTACCAGAACTATTAGCAAGAAATTGACCCTCATCGTCAACTATTATTTTCAGACTTGCATTATCTCTTGGACACTATTTTATATGGAAATGCGACTCTCGCACATCCACCATCTTAAGAGTTGAATCTTTTGGGTGCTCCAAAGGAATTCAATCTCTCAAAGTCATGACAACGCACGTGGCAAACCTCGTTTTCGCCATTCCACTGAGTACATCCAGCATCGCACTGACCCAAACACTTCAAGTTTTACAATGTAGTTTATCCGTGATTTCAACTTTTGCCGGAAGACACGGGCCGTAATGTCATGCCTATGAACCGCCGATTGTCCTTGAAGTAAAAGCTGCAGTATCTCGTCCAAAGATTGATTACATGTAAATGTAATAAATAAATCTGGATGACCATAGAGACGAACATACGCAATAGCATCTTGAGCATATTCATGCATATGATGGGGACTGCCAGCATATGACGAAGGTAAAATTGTTAATCTTCCAACGTTTCTGGTATTACCTTCATTTATAACTGCATCTCGCAAATGAATGTATTGTTCAGAGCGGAGCTTGGTCTGATTCAGGCGGATATATAGCAAACGTTCTGATTCAATTTTAGCATACATATCAACGACAAATTGGTGAAACAATTCACGGCATTTTAAAATACAATTATTTTCATTGTGACGAATCATTAGTCTATAGGAATAATAATGCATTGCACTGCATTTATTATTCATTTCTTTGTTAGTGGCTGGATTCATCAATTTAATATTAAAGTGATAGCCGTCGGCTTCATCCCAAAAAATGATAGGATATTGTAGGGCATCGTAGCATCGATGAGTTTCAGCAATTCTTAACAACTGAGCGTTTCGCTTATGAAGAATAATATCTCGAGGTAAAAACTGATCACCGACCATAACGATTGCCACTTCGTCGATAGTTGGAGCATTGTATCTACGCACATGTTGGCCAGGAGGCGTTTTGTCAGCGGAAATAACAATTTTATGCGTATCAGTAGGCATCAAATCGATGGCTGTTTTGAACAGACGCACTAAATTATTATTTTCGTGGAAAAGATGTTGCAATTGGGAAACGATTGTCCTTTCAACGTTGGGAGAAATTTTGCAACGTGCATTCAATTCAGAATTTCTATCACTGATGAAGTACAATTGTAAAAATTTATGATTCTCGCCTGAGAATGGTAGAAGGGACCCTGCTCTATGATAAATTTTCCCTTTTACTTTGAAAGTAGACATAAATTGATCTGGATTTTCGATTTGGGCTCCAAACGACGTCATTTGGAAACATGAGTTGTATTTTCTGATTTTTGACAAAAAACGCTTAGATTCTGACGTAGTTCCAGTAAGGAAAGTCTTCAATGGCTCTGGTGGTGCAGCCAATAGAGGAAGTTTAACTTTTCCTGAGGCGCAACACATTCCCATTGTTTCACCATTGAATTTCAAGGTCTTGCAATAGGGACAAATTTTAGACATTGTCCCGATTTGAACACATCTACTCAAGCTATAATCATCGACTGGGTTGTACCTGAATGCCAGGCGATAACTTTCAGGTTGCTCTGATTCCTCGGCACGCTTTCTTTTCTTACTTTCTCTATCAGCAGCAAGCCTGATTTCTTGCTGTTCTTGTGATTCCTCGGCACGCTTTCGTTTCTTACTTTCTCTATCAGCAGCAAGCCTGATTTCTTGCTGTTCTTGTAATTCCTCGGCACGCCTTCTTTTTTCACTTTCTCTTTTAGCAGCAAGTCTGCTTCCGCGTTGCTCTGGTAGTTCCTCGGCACGCTTTCTGTTCTTTCTTTCTCTATCAGCCTCAAGCCTGTTTCCTTGCTGTTCTTTTGATTCCTCGGCACGCTTTCTGTTCTTTCTTTCTCTATCAGCCTCAAGCCTGTTTCCTTGCTGTTCTTTTGATTCCTCGGCACGCCTTCTTTTTTCACTTTCTCTTTTAGCAGCAAGCCTGCTTTCGCGTTGCTCTGGTAGTTCCTCGGCACGCTTTCTTTTCTGACTTTCTCTATCAGCAGCAAGTTTTTTGGCATAGACTCTTTGAGCATCTTCATCGGCTTTTGCCATGGTAAGTTCATCAGTCATTGTAAACTTAAACATTAATAGATTTCTACGTGAACATATGTCTTAAATATCTGGAATGACGTCACCGTCAAAACAAAAATGACGACAACTAATTTCATGACGTCAGTCAACACAGAAACATGACGTCACCTGATCCACAGACAGACAACTTATTTTTATATAGATAGATTGTATACAGCCATACTACTTGTGTTAAGAAAAATTAAGGTTTTGAATAGTTTTGTAAAAGGATCGGAATACGACTGTAGAGGAAGGAAGCTTTTACATCAAAACTATAGAGGACTTTAGTTAATGCAGCCAATGTTGCGATGCTTTGAAGAAAGAAAGATGAAGATGATAGCTCTCTGCTGAGGATTGTAATCTTTAAAATTCTCCTGATAAACTATCACTTTAAATATTTTAGGGCTTATCTATATATATAAAAATAAGTTGTCTGTGTGTGGATCTGTGGATGGATCAGGTGACGTCACCTGAAAAAAACTGGATCAGGTGACAAAACTGAAAACTGAAAAAACTAAAAAAAGGCAAAAACTACAAAAAAAACTAAAAACTAATAAAAAAAATAAAAAAGCTAAAAAACTAAAAAAACTAAAAAAAGGCAAAAACTACAAAAAAAAATAAAAACTAATAAAAAAAGCTAAAAAACTAAAAAAACTAAAAAAAGGCAAAAACTACAAAAAAAACTAAAAACTAATAAAAAAAATAAAAAAGCTAAAAAACTAAAAAAACTAAAAAAACTAAAAAAAGGTAAAAAACTAAAAAAACTAAAAACTAAAAAAAACTAAAAAAAAGGAAAAAACTGAAAAATCAGCTAAAATAAAGGTAAAAACCAAAAAAAAACTAAAAAAAAAACTGAAAAAACTAAAAAAAGGCAAAAACTACAAAAAAAATAAAAACTAATAAAAAAAGTAAAAAAGCTAAAAAAAACTAAAAAAACTAAAAAAAGGTAAAAAACTAAAAAAAATAAAAAATAAAAAAAAATAAAAACAAGGAAAAAACTGAAAAATAAGCTAAAATAAAGGTAAAAACCAATAAAAAACTAAAAAGAAAAAAAGGAAAAAACTAAAAAAAATTTTCATCTAAAAAACTAAAAAAACTAAAAAAGGTAAAAACTAAAAGAACTAAAAAAGAAAAAAATAAATGACGACACTCAAAGAGAAAGCGACCAGGACAAAAGGAATGTTCGATTAGCAATCAACAAAGCACCGGGACACAGGGAGTATAAATGACGACCAGAACATAAGTAAAAAAAAAACTAACAAAACTAAAAAGAAGGTAAAAACTACAAAAAAACTAAAAAGAAACAACTAAAAAAAGGCAAAAACTACAAAAAAAACTAAAAACTAATAAAAAAGCTAAAAAACTAAAAAAACTAAAAAAAGGCAAAAACTACAAAAAAAACTAAAAACTAATAAAAAAAATAAAAAAGCTAAAAAACTAAAAAAACTAAAAAAACTAAAAAAAGGTAAAAAACTAAAAAAACTAAAAACTAAAAAAAACTAAAAAAAAGGAAAAAACTGAAAAATAAGCTAAAATAAAGGTAAAAACCAATAAAAAACTAAAAAAAAACTGAAAAAACTAAAAAAAGGCAAAAACTACAAAAAAAACTAAAAACTAATAAAAAAAGTAAAAAAGCTAAAAAACTAAAAAAACTAAAAAAACTAAAAAAAGGTAAAAAACTAAAAAAAATAAAAAATAAAAAAAAATAAAAAAAGGAAAAAACTGAAAAATAAGCTAAAATAAAGGTAAAAACCAATAAAAAACTAAAAAGAAAAAAAGAAAAAACTAAAAAAAATTTTCATCTAAAAAACTAAAAAAAACTAAAAAAGGTAAAAACTAAAACAACTAAAAAAGAAAAAAATTAATGACGACACTCAAAGAGAAAGCGACCAGGACAAAAGGAATGTTCGATTAGCAATCAACAAAGCACCGGGACACAGGGAGTATAAATGACGACCAGGACATAAGTAAAAAAAAAAACTAACAAAACTAAAAAGAAGGTAAAAACTACAAAAAAAAAAGAAAAAAAAACTAAAAACTAATAAAAAAACTAAAAAATCTAAAAATCTAAATAAACTAGAAAAGAAAAAAAAAGGAAAAAAATAAAGGAGAAAAACAAAACTAAAAAACGAATGTATATACAGACCGGGACACCGGGATACAAATGACGACCGGGACACAGGGAATATAAATGACGACCGGGACACAGGGACACAACTACAACGGGGACACCGGGGGAAACAGGGGGATATAAATGACGACCGGGACACCGGGACAGGGAATGGTCGATTAGCAATCACCATCAACAAAGCTCAAGGGCAATCATTAGAATCATGAGGTATAGATCTGAATACAGATTGTTTTCCCATGGACCATTATATGTTGCATGTTCAAGAGTCGGTAAACCTGACAATCTATTTATATGCAAAGACAATGGGACAGCAAAGAATGTTGTATATTCGCAAGTTTTACGTAGTTAAAACCATATATATATATATATATATATATATATATATATATATATATATATATATATATATATATATATATATATATATATATATATATATATATATATATATATATATATATATCTATCTATATTCATAGGTGGGACATAGGGACACAACTACAATGGCGCGTAACTATTATGGCGCGTAACGACTTACGCGCGCGGGGGGGCTTGGGGGGGGCGCGAAGCGCCCCCACCAACTAGGTGTTGGGGTGGCGCAAAGCGCCACCCCAACAGCTAGTAGAATATAAATGAATTATATATCTTACCGATGACGTAAATAACCACAGCACATTCTAGATAGGTCGGTGCGTTACCTCTCTGTCGCTTCAGCTCGTCTGCCAAAGCCAATTTCATTGATTCAGTTCCAAAAAATGAAACAACAAGAACCTCCGCACGTTGAGACACCAATATCAGAAGAACTAAAATTATATTTAATTTCTAAGAATTTCAACTTCATGATTTGCAAATTATCTGCTAATCTTTTTATAGGTAAATTTGCTATAAACTTATTTGCGAAGCTATTTTCCTCTGAAATCTTAGGTAATAGAAAATTTAAGTACAATAATTTTCGAAGCAAAGGACAATATTAATAAAAAGAAAAAATATGAATTAGGTAAAAACGAAACTATACAATTGAAAATGAAGCATTTTTTCTGTAATAAAATGAAAAATGACTGAGCTTCATTACATAAATATAACAAAAACCCTAAAATATATTTTATGAGCAAGAGTCTTTTAAGAGTCAGCGGAAATTCTTTGAGACAATGCAGATAACACATTCACAATCGCCAACTGATAGTAATTGCTACATTCTAGAAATACACTGTTAGTCGCAAGCTAAACATTGTAGTAAAGATAGGGGTTACCTTAAGTTGGAATAAGACTGTTTTTATTTATTTATTTTAAATCGTCTTTTAAATCATGCCAGAAAACCACCCTTCATGGAAAGTTCTTCCCCGTGGGAAATTCCCTCATGGAGAATTTTTTCCACGGAAAATTCCCTCAGAGATAATCTCTCAGGGCTCCTCATAGTTCAAATCTCTTATAAAGTTTCCCCCATACCATTTTGTCCGGACATCTCCGAATATAACATTGAGTCGTCGTTAAAGAGAAGTAAGACAAATCAAAAGAATTATATATAGGAATTTTGGCAAATTCTCCCATGTAGAATTTATCCTTGAAAGTACATTCCCGGAAAATGCCCCCTCCAACGGAAAAGTTTTCCCGTGGGATATGTTCCTCGTCCTCCACAGAAAATTCCCCTTCCCTGACAAATATCTATACATTTCCTAATAATAAACACTATATGTAAACAATAAAAAAATTTCATATCTTGCAACCATCTCTTAGGGGGGGGTTGTAATTCATCCCCAGAGGCATAGTTATTTGACCTTTAAATAGTAGTGAACAAAATGGATGTCTCAACATTTTGATCAGACAACTAGGACCAATTATTCGATACTATTACCACGACAAAAAAAAATAATAATAACAATAAATACGCAACCATGATATTTCTTCAGGGCAAAAATACGAAGTTCCACATTTTAGAAGATGGAACCTTGAAACCTCTGCATTAGGGTTCTGTGATATACTGAATCTAATGGTGGGATTTTCATTAATATTCCTTGATGTTTGGGGTTGTTTCTTGAAAATAATGAAAAGTTTCTCAGGCTCCCAACTTTTGATAGGTAGCATTAAAACTATTAAATTTTATACATTTGTAATTATGTTTTTTATATATTTGCTTTTAATGTCTCTATTGTTATCCAATTTTGTATAAAAAGCCAAAGAGTTTCGGTTATTATTAGGCCGAGTCGCTCTATACTTACAGTTTTTTGCCCCAAACTGCTTGATTTACTTTTTTTTTATTTTTGGCTTTTCGCCGAGCCATTTAGTATGGAAGGGTTTGTCCTAAGAACTTCGGATGTGGAACATTCGCTTAGAAACTAGAAGTTCTGGTTCCCTTTTTAAGAGTAAAAAGTAATTAGGGGCAGAAAGCGTCAACCTTTTTTGTGCCCTCCCTTAAAACAGATCAAATCAAAATAATGAGGTAACTATTTTGCCTAGCATAGTTGGAAGTACAAATAACTCAGCCTCTGGGGATGAGATTCTCCCTCCTACCTGCCCTTGGGCAAGGGTTGTAAGTTCTGCAATTTATAAACTCTTTATATATAGGAGTCTCTTAGGGAAGGGAGGGGGCATGTTTGATCCTTAGCCTCTAAAAAGGCTAAGGGTGTTCGAGAGAAGTATTTAGGAAACATTGTGGGAGGTGTTTAACTAAATAAAATACATTTTGCCCATGGAAGCTGACAAAAGGACTCGCCATCAATTTCCCAGAAGAGGTTTAGGGTATTAAATTAAAACCTTCAGAGCATTTTTATGGGGATGTTGGACAAAAAAAACAAAATACACTATGTCCATATTATTACTATTTCTACTGCCACTACTACTATGAGTTCTACTGTACTACTGCTACCACTACAACTACTACTCCTTCTACTTCTACTACTACTATTACTACCACTACTACTTCTCCTTCTGCTACTACTACTACTATTACCACTACTACTACTATTACTACCACTAATACTACTACTACTACTACTACTATTATTATTATTATACTACTACTACTACTACTGCTACTACTACTACTTCTACTACTACTACCGCTACTACTACTACTATTATTACTACTAATACTAGTACTACTACTACTACTACTACTACTACTACTACTACCACTACTACTACTACCACTACTACTACTACTATTACTACTACTGCTACTACTACTGCTACCACTACTATTGCTTCTACTAACTCTAATATTAGGCTAAAGGTATTGAGGGGGGTGCTGAACTAACTAAAAGGCATTGTGTGCATGCTACTGCTACTAGTACTTAGGAGTGTTGTGTATTCCGTATTTTAATTTTCTAATCAGCGTTCCAATACCATGAAAAGTTTTATAAAATGATTTTATAGCTGTATTTTTTTGGCAGCTAAAGGGGTCTAAATTCTGTCAATAGGACAAAAACACAACTGTGTAATGGCTTAGTGAAACCTGCTTTTGCGATAACTACCTCGCTCTTGAAAGACTTATAGTACTAAATTCAGCTAATTCTTTTTATTGGAACGTCTCAATTGTTATGTCTCAAGAGGTTAATTTTTTCTGTCTTTGTTCATACTAACTTATAATCACAGACGTTTCAGCTGGGATGAATTGTGGAAAGCTGAACGAAAGACTTTAATACACCTATTCAAGGATACGTTTCAAATACATATAAATTTAACCAAATTTTACTTCAAATTCTCGCGTTTTGCATGTTGCTTTAAATGAATTATGCTAAAAAGGGAATGAAAACATTGATTTGGGGCGATAAAACAGTCCTAATAGGTAATTCCACCAATCCAATAAGCAGACATGTAGGAGTAGCTAAAAATTCTTGTGCAAAATTTCATACACCAAGCTACTGATCATTTAAGTAACTAATTTAAAGTAATTTTATCTTAGTAAGTAGAATGTTAAAAGTAAACAAAAGTCTGACTTACAAAGAAAGAAGAGGTAGGATGATGCATGAATTAAGAATTTCATAAACGGTTTTCTCATAAGCTGTCCACTGGCACTGTTGGGGAAAAGCATATATAAACCACAATAGTATGGGAAAAGAACCGCAATTTTCATTACTTCAAAGAGCTTTTCAATGGGTGACATTCTTCGGAAGCCCGGTAGTCCATCATACCAGATTGCACCAAGCAGCTGCTGGATGTTCGGATGGGCAACAAACTACAAAAAAAAATCATTACACTCAAAGTCTTTTTCATAATGTTATACATATTAAGGACGTTTTTTATCCTCAATTCATGACACCGGGTACTCTTAACTATCTAGTTTAATAATATTTATTTACATCCCTCCATCACGTCTTTATTTTGCTGAGTATTCTTTTAAGGAGCCGAAAGAAACAAAATTCAGGAAAATCGTCCCAAGAAACATCGTTCCAAATGAGGATGCAACGTTGATCGAAGCTATTCATCAAGTACTCCGTTCTTGACGTGTCAACCTTAAATTGGGCTGAACTCTGTACCTTCAATTCTGTCTTGTTGGTCAGACAGAGGGGGGGGGGGAGTATCAGCATGTTTCATACAGGTGCGAATCTCTTACTAGAATATTCTATATATTTCTAATCTTTTCCATGAGTTTTTTATATTTCTTCTGAGTTTTTGTGCTGCCATTGTCTATAAGAAACCTAAATTGCCGTTTGGTAGATCAGAAAAATTTATGTTCTTGAAAAGGTATCAGATAACCTTTGTGACAAATCATCTTAGTTTTCAAAAGGAAATAGAAAATTTCTTTAGTCAAGCCTCAAGAAAAAAAACTTGAAGAAGATTGTTTCATGCCATGATATATGGACAGCGTGATGAAGTTTCTTATGTTTATTTTATGCTTCTTTTGTTTGTTTTTTCTTGTTTAACACCAAGGCGTTGTCCCCAAAATCTAATCAACAATTTTGTGAAGTGTTGTTTGTATTGCAACTAAGTTTGTTTTTTGGTGTTTTTTATAAACGTTCAGAAAAATCTTCTGTGGTTAAATGAAAAAACAGTTTTGTAGAAGTTTACAGTTTTAGTAAGTTGAAACAGTTTTTTTTTTCGTAAAATGTTTCTCAACTACAATTACAAAATTAGTTTTGCTTATTAGTTTCGTAAAAAGTATTATTATATTAAAGAAAAAGGATATCAAAGTTATCAAAAATTTTAACAAAACTATTTTTACATTCCATATTCGCTACACTAAACACAAAAATGCTGTAAAGTATAGTCTTTTTATACCAAGACTTGCCACACCATGCAAAAGGTAACAAGGTAGCATTTTCTTTTCTTTGAAAATATTTCTTCGCTTACTTGCTGGTTAAGAAATCCTGGACTAGCAAATTTAACGAAAACTTAAAACAGAAGATGTAGCTTTGTCCACATATGTTCATTAGCTGTTGGTTGCTATTTTTTTGTGATCTTCTTACGTTGCTAATAGTCCGTGAGCATTTTCCGTCAAGGATGTCAAGCTGATGCAGTTCCTCCACCTTGAAGGGCCTGGTCTCATAACCAGCTACTCATATTCACAGAAATTTCATTAGTGGTGAATTGTGGAAAGTGGATTGTGGAAATGTGCATTTACGTGCGCACAAAATGTGGAAAGAAGATGTCACAAACAGTCTAAAGGAGATTTGAGCTATTTTGATTAAATAGCTAAATTAAAGAATTTAAGTTACTTATTCATTGGATAAGCCCGTTAAGCGGTGTTTCATAGCCAGATATCATTCACACAGCTAAAAATCAGTTATAATTTTTTACTAAAGGAAAAACGAAGATACGACTTCGCCCGCGTATTTTCACCAGCCTTTGCTTGCTAATTTGTTACGATCCCCTTAGGTTAGGAATTTTTTTGTTAAGAGTGTTAATATGACATTCTTCTTCTGCCTTTAGGAGGTCAGGTCTCATAATAATATAATATAATTCAGCGCAAGCATGCTGAGTAGAACTTGAGTTTTTCATGAACTCAATTTCCTTTCTAAGCTGTAGTGGTTTGCAGAGGTAGCCAAACACAGATTAAGCTCTACTAATCCTGCCTTGAATCTAACTAAAAGCCACATCCTTAGCATCTGTCAATAACCCCAAATATCTGAACTCTTCCACCCTCTCAATGGGTTCTCCACTGAGAGTATATAGGAGTCATTCTTGTGGATACTAATCGCAGGTCCTGTCTTACTAACAGTGTTCGTTACTCTTTCTGTTATATTTTGGGCTTTCTGGTCGGAGTCTACGAGAGAGAACGATTTTTAGCATATTTAGTGTTAGCAATGCTTTCTTGTGCTGAGATGGCGACACCATCGTCTGCTTTCAATGTGTTCTAGAGCATTAAGTTAAAGTTTTCAGAGCGTTTTTAAGGGAATGTGGAACAAAAAACAAAATACACTATGTTCATAGTACTACCATTTCTACTGCCACTACTACTGCTACTTCTACTACTACTTCCACTTCTACTACTACGACTTCTACTGCTAATACTGCTGCTGCTACTACTACCACTCCTACTAATACTACTACTACTGCTACTACTACTACTACTACTACTACTACTACTACTACTACTACTACTACTACTACTACTACTACTACTACTACTACTACTACTACTACTACTACTACTACTACTACTACTACTACTACTACTACTTCTACAACTACTACTGCTGCTACCACTACTGATGCTTCTACTAACTCCAATCAAAAAACAGTTGACAAGAATAGGCAATGCCTGACATTCTTGGAAGACACCATGTAATAATTTAAATATGCTTTTTGAAACTCAGGATCTACTCAGCACGAGTGCGTTCTGTTCCGCTATATTGTTGTGAGATATGGAACCTCAAGGGAGGGAAGAGTGTCAACTTGAGTAACATAAGCATACATTTATGTTTAGATACCAAGTTATTTTGACCTATTTACTTTTACCATTTTACACGCTTATTTTTCACAGCGATTTTTGTTCTATGACGTCTTTTAGGGCAAATTTTTGTCTAGGACACCAACTTGATAGGGAAGGAGTAACTACCTCCCTTAGATTCCAAAATTGCACATTTTCTGTTTTTTATTTAAAAATCCTCCCCTCTGAATTTTGAAAATAGCCTTTTGTATCTTCTCCTTTTTAAAACAAATCATTGCGTTCCTCCTAGAGATCTGCGAATTGGCTCAGATTCTGCTGTATTTTCCTTAGATTCTTTAATACTGCTGAAATCCTGCCTTTGTGAGGTATTGTCATTCTCAATCTGTAAATTAACACGTGATTGTAGTTACACTGCCAGATGTGTTCTTGGATTATTGCTATTAAAGGTAACTAAATGTTATGCTGTAAAATATTTACTTACTCGTTTTTGCTTGTGTTCAATAGCCAATCTTAAGCGGGCCAAGTTCATATGCTGTCCATCTTCATAAGGAGTGGAAAAGGGGTCAAAATTAAGGACAATTGCAAGCTCTTGAGAACTTCTAGTGTTGCTGAGCAAATTTACAGCAAAATCTTGACATTGCTTTCTCAAATCCTGTAAAAATAACACAAACATTTTATTTATAAGTTGAATCTCTAAAGCAACTGAAATACTTAATTAGTTAGTTTCTTTTGGTTTAAGCGATTGTTAGTGGTTTCTAGAGACCCCCTTATTAGAAAAAATGAATACGTGTTGAATGGAAGCATATAAAATTTGAATTTATTCCGGCTATTGAGAGATGCTTGTCTTAGTTGTGGGTTCTGTTATTTATTATTTTCAAATTGATAGGAGCTCGTCATATTAATTTCATTTTTTTTTTCCAGTTTACTATAAGTTAATTTTTATAGATTCTGTGCAAGCTTTAGATAATATTCAAGTATTGTGTGTCAATTTAAAAATTGGAATGTTTAACTATTTTTAATTATGGGCGGAGTAAACGGGCAAAATGTTAACGACAGAAAAAAAACGTTTTGATAACTCGTTTCTTTGATAGAAAAGTTTTCGTTGTTCAAACTTTTTTAAATGTGCATACTTAAGACCACTATGAAAACCGAATATTTATTTTTATCAATAGAGTGTTCTCAATTTTTTTATAATTTTCAGTTGGTATTGGCATGGGTTACTCTTTAAATGCAGTTCATCATACCGAACATTTTGCAAGCTAGAAATCTAGCAGCTTTTTCAGGTCTTAGCGGTATAGCTGTTGAAAAGTAAGTTGAATGTGTAGCTGTGTAGTCATGCTCAAATAACAACTGATAAACGAAGAAATTTAAGAATGAACTTTTTACGTCGTTTGTCTTACCATAATAGTTTTTAGCTGTCTTGGGCCATAAAGCAGAATGAACCACCGTACATATTTTTTGACTAAATAATTTGGACTGAAAAGCTGTTTTTGAAACAGCTATTATTAAATTAAGAACAAGGACATATTTGACTCATACAAAGAAAATGCAGGGAGAGAGAAAAAAACCTATGGCGAGCAAAACAAATCAACAATAAGGAACAATTCCTCATCCCACTTCCCTCCCTCCCCCTTTCAGGTCCCTTAGCCTACTGTTTTTTGTGAAATAAATAGATTTGTAATTTAATTAAATCGACACAACTTAGCTTAATTCAACATCGGTATGTCATGAATATATTTGGAAAGTTGAAGTTTTTATTTATGGACATATTGCAAGTTAATAAAACCGAAAAGATTTCGAATTTTATTTGTTTTTGTTTTTTTTATTTGAGAGACTTATTTTGTGCATTTTTATTTTTTGTTTTATATGTCAATATTGAAATATTTGTGATTTGTCCTAGTATTCACGACTACTTTGGTTCCTTTATAGTTAGGATAGTTTTATTTTCTTTCTGTTTGGTTTTTATTATTTTTTTCTGTACTTCATAGTTTTTATTCTAGATTTTTGAAGTTTTTTTTTTATTTCCGTGCATTTTCTTATAGTAGATAAGATGTCACTACTTGTCCTATTTCGATCATTTAAGAAAAATTTCATCAATATGTGTTGCTTTTCTAATCATTTGCTTACTATTTCTTTCTTAAACTGTTGAAAAACTATCATGGCACTAAAGACCCACACAGCGCTTATTTAGAAAGAATAACTTACCAAATAATCTTGCCGGAACTCATTTTCAGTATAAGCAAGATTGCGTAGCTCAGCACTTAGTTCAAACGCAGTTAAGATTGGATCCACAGAAGATAAGGCAATCAAAGATGGCGAAGCCAGAGCTTTGTATGCATTAATTCTTGACATTGAGTGTCGCAAAGAGTCCGCCTGGATTGATAATATACAGTCTGTGCAGCCACACCTAAAAAGACACAATGAAACCCTGGAAACTGCTTTTTAGCTGATTTGGCTAGCCTATCAGCTGCATATTTTTCTCATTTTTTGTTTCAACTGTTTTACTTTCGTCATGGAAAGGTAGTGTGGTCTTCGAAGTTATCATACTGTTGGCAAATCTTTTTAAAATAACATTGAACTAATGCCTAAACAAATTTGAAGACATATCATCATTTTCCGAATAAAACAAATAAAAATCTACAGAAATTTGTCGTATCTACCAATTCCCTCAACGATACCATAAATGTCAATAAAACAGTAATTAATTTGACAATCCCAAGAATAGTAATAGTAACTCAGCAACTAATAAAATTTAAATATCATTACGGTTACTATTAATGTCAGTAAGTGTTTAGATTTATTTTTTGTCAAACTTCTAACAAATGGATTGTCCATTGAAAGGGTTTTTTTGGCAACCTTTTTGAACATCAGAAAGATGAAAAAATTAAACAATCAAATTCTGGAAATCCGGTTGTCGATTTGATTGTAAAGTGATTTTTAATTGCAAAGATCTTATATCAAGACGAAACACTGCATTTCTTATTCGTATTTTCAGGGAAGATTCAAAAGCAGTTAAATTTAGTTTCAAAGCTCTTTTTTTTAAATAAGTCTTGCTTTTAAAAAGTGCGCACAAAAGTTTCTGCTGGTGTTGTTTAATAAAAATGCGGATCAAGTTGGGAAATAGACCGAAAATTGTTGAAATTTCATGTAATAAAATGAAGTATGAAAAATACCTGAATCAAATTGAATATGGCAATATATATATATATATATATATATATATGTGTGTGTGTGTGTGAGTGTGTTTTTAACTACGTAAAACTTGCTAATATACAACATTCTTCGCTGTCCCATTGTCTGTTCACATGAATAGATTGTCAGGTTTACCGACTCTTGAACATGCAACATATAATTGTCCATGGGAAAAACAATCCGTATTCAGATCTATACCTCATTATTCTAATGATTTCCCTTGAGCTTTGTTGATGGTGATTGCTAATCGAATATTTCCTGTGTCCCCGTCGTCATTTATATATCCCCCTGCGCCCCCGGCATCACCGTTGTAGTTGTGTCCCTGTGTCCCGGTCGTCATTTATATTCCCAGTATCCCGGTCGTCATTTGTGTCCCGGTGTCCCGGTCTGTAATTTCTCTTTGAGTTTCTCGGTCGTCATTTATATTCCCTGTGTCCCGACTTTTAGTTTTCTTTTTCTCCTTTATTTTTCAGTTTTTTTTCCTTTTTTTTCCTTTATTTTTCCCATTTGTCTTTTGAGCAGCTTTCTCGGCTGTTGCCATTGTAGGTTCTTCAGTCATTTTAAAATTAAAAATTTTTCCGTCCACGATCTTCTTACAATTAAAAATTTGTCTTTGAACGATTTTCTAAAATACCTTTAATGGCGTCATCGTCATAACAAACATGACGACAACTAACTTCATGACGACATGACGACATGATGACATGACGTCACTCGACAGCCCCACAGACAACTTATTTTTATATATATAGATTACTTTTCTTACCACCTTTTTGGGAAAAGGGGTGAAACTGTAAAATAGCCCAAAATGTAGTGTATTTTTATTGATCCTTATTATACTTTATCCGCTTCCTTTTATATTATACTCTCTTTCTAATTATCCTTTTTGGTAAAAAATACACTTTCCTTAAGTGTTTTAATTATTGCTGGTATTAGCAAAGCTATTGTTCGTTTACTAGACTGATTGTTAGCATTATTCACTAAAATGTTAACTTCTCTTTTTTAGTTACGAATAGTCAAAATGCACTTGTACGATAAACCCTTTACCGCTCAAGTCGTTCATTCATTAGAAGATTGTAGAACCGTTTTTCTTCGTTAGTTTATTTCAGCTTAGCGTCAGACAAGACAAAGAAAAGTGACAGAATAGACGGAAAATATATAA
Source organism: Artemia franciscana (assembly GCF_032884065.1). Taxonomy (NCBI): domain Eukaryota; kingdom Metazoa; phylum Arthropoda; class Branchiopoda; order Anostraca; family Artemiidae; genus Artemia; species Artemia franciscana. Next base: position 34,491,604 of record NC_088865.1, read on the forward strand.
TTTGGGCTATATTTTTGCACATTAGGGCGACGGGGGTAAGGTATTTGGACAGTGTGAAGTTAGAAAGCAATTCTTACTACATAATATGTAGAATAATTATACCTAACACATTAGGCATGCAGATCCGCTATACTTTACCACCATCCCCCCTTAATCTGCAGATATATAGCCCACATTTGCTTCTAAAGTATTATGTTTTTATTTTTCTTTGGTATATTTCATTAAAATTGCGGGTGAAAAAACATATTAGAAGAGTATTAAGTAGTGGATATATCATACAAGTACTATCAAAATAAAATACAAATAAAGCCACATTTTTGCCTAGTTTTAGAATATGCTTTAGAATATACTCCATCTTCGTTTATCTTCAATCACCAGACACAGGCACAATGTCCTAAGTATGAGTGTTATTGAAATACTACTACAAAATAACTCTTTCTAAAAATTCATCGCAGCACCAAACCACCCAAGGACTACACAGCTGCTCACACTCCTTCTCTACCCAGTACTTTCAGACATTTTATGTTTACTCCCCCCCCCCGTTAAACTTTTTAAACCGTCTGAATGCTTTAATGCGATCTCTTCTCGTCCCATTCGAGGAAATCCTGCTTTTTGTTTATTCGCTTTAATTTGTAAGCAACTATATAATTCATTTAATTTTACTGTAATGTGCCTTGAAGGAATTAGCAGGTCTAAATTGAATAAATGAGGCTGCTGGAAATTTACATCCAGTGGCAATTAGGTTAGGTTGATTTACAAGATTGATTAATTCTTAAAAATACACAGGTTTCTTAAATCATACCCCCTTCAAAATGTTAATATACTGAAGATTCTTCCTATAATTATTTACATGTTTCATGCTACCCGACTATTGGTTTTAATTTTCATTTGGCAATTTGCCCACCAACATATGCAAAATAATAAATTCTGGTCCAACTGCTTGTATTGAATCTGGATGCGTAAGAAGTTGCAAAGGCTTTCTAATAAAATTAACAGCGAAAAGATTACCTAACGTCGTGTGGCATTGGAAGAGTGGCACCTCTGTCAAGTAGTATCTTTAAAATTTCGTAGTTATTTCTGTGTGCAGCCAAGATAAGGGGCGTTATTTCTGGCGTAAAGGCAGCTGTAGTTCTATCAACTTTTTCCCAGCTCTGGAAAGATAACAATACCGTCAAATTGAAAAATCAAAGAGTAAGGATTTATGGGTTAACAGTTCCCTCATATACAATGTAACCCTTGCTGGATTTTAATTTTAATGTTTACTTTTTACTTTCATATGAAAAATACAGGGCTTTCTTCAGTACATTCTCATTATCAATGATAAAAGTATAAAAGTAATGATGAAAGTTATAGTTGTAATCAAGGTTTTTTTTTTTGTTTAGTATGGGTTTGTTAGCAGTTAGTAAGGATAAGAAATTTTAACAAATATAAATATTAGAAGGAACTGACAATTCTGTTACGTATCAAGAAAAAAACTCTTTTCTACCAGCCACGCACATGGTAACAGGTTTTCTAACCTTCTGTTCTTTATTGATTACTTCAGATTCCAGACGATTAATTCAAAGTAAATTAATTATTTGGAAAACCTTTGGGATTAGTTGCATGTGATTTTTTCCTATTGCTTAAAACCACCTTGCAACAAAACAAATGATCCAACCTGAAAAAGTAGCTTTATGGCCGAAATAATTCTTCCCTTTTGTATATTTGTATAACAAACAGAAATTATTACCATTTTATTTCCATGGCCACAGCCGCCAATACTATAAGAGTAAGAGTCGAGCAGACACGAAAGTATGAGGTTGGGGTCTTTTTATCGTTGCCCAATTCCTAAAAAATCAAGCTTTTGAAGGTTTTTTCTGTATTTTTTATTTCCCGTATAGGCTGTCTATTTTTAAAATTTTATTATTTTTGCACACACTCTACCCCAAAATAACTTACAATACTATTACCAGTGAAGTGTTTATGTAGTTGAAACTTTTACTTCGAACTATACATTGTTATCAAAATTTACTGCCAAAAATTTAACGTCAGTTTTCTTTTCCTTTTGTTTATAGTATGGATTTTGTAAGGAATTTTATCTTTATACAACCAGAACAAAATTTTGAATATATTAGCTCTTCATATTAATTTGTAAACACACAACAATCCGATTATACAAAGTTGAAAAGACACAGTTCTATTTGAGATCTATAAAAAGGGAAAACATAAGTTCGTTCAGGTGTCGACTCGGGCATTTATCCCCACTTCGTGCAATTCTTAGTTGTTGTCTTTAACGAAATCTATTTTATTTAATAATCTCTTTGTTACAATTTTAATGTAAAAAATTAAATTAAATAAAAAATAAAGCGTGAGTAGCTCTTTAAATAACAAAGAACAACAAAACATTAACATACAGAAACTTAAGTAGTAGTAATAGAACTTCCTTACAGCTATATTTTGCAGATATCTCTGTTTTTGCCGATGTACTGGTAGGTTTTGTGGATATTTGAAATTTTTTGAGCAGCCCTGCCCCAACCCTAAGCCAACATGTTTTTGCACAATAAAAAATTGTAAGTGCGAAATAAATATCATGTAAAAGTAACTGTGATGAATCTATGAAGTTCGTCAGGAAAGAAATCTATTGTCTAGTCCCTAGCTCCCGATCCTTAACATACTTTAGAAGTGTTTTTGCCATAAATGGACAAGATTTTCTTACCCTGTCATGGGCCGAATATATAATAAAATGCACCTTTAGGCTCTTTTTTCCTCTATCCCTGACCTGCAAGGCTTGGAAGATTCTTTGAGGAGTGGTATCCATTCTAACTTTGAAGAATGTAAGTTTGCCTGGGATTCAGCTCTTCCAAAACTTAGCCATGGACATGGTCGTTCCTAGAACAGGAGCTCAAGTGTAAGGTAGAAGTGTATTTTTTTTTTTCAATTAACAATTTTAGATGTATCTCCAAGCAAACTTTCAAGCTCTACAAGCTGTGATGGGTCGGAAGTAAAAGCATCTTCACAGAACATGATACTAGCTGTAGATCCACTCCGGAAAGTCGCAATCACACAGCACAATTTTTTTACGTTTTAAGATGTCTCGATGTGTTTCGAGAAGCAGTGAAGTTAAAAGTTAAATTTATTTCCACCGGTCTTAATTGGTGCTACTGACTGCTTACTCCTGAAAACCTAAAGACACAAGAAATGCAACTTGTCGAGAAACCAATCAGCGCCACAATTACGCGTCATTATCCTCTTTGGAAGAATTAATGCAAGCTTCCGCCCCCTTGAAAAATGTCTGTGTAGACACTGTGTGAGAAAAATACGTATAACTCGTATAGAGAAATACGTATAGAGAAAAAAAATAATACGGATTAGATTTTGAATGCAGGCTATTAAAGAAGAACAAAAAACAGTTGAAAAATACTTCCCTTTAGTCAAAGGTATGCATAGGTTTATACCTATAATCTTAATCATATCTTCTTTAAGTGAATTACAGTTATTGCCAGATTTGGTCGCAAACTACCTTGGGTGGTCGTCGCAACAAATAATTTTCTTTCACCCTGAATTTACTAAATAAAACAAATATTCTTCAATAGAATACTTACATATGCTTCTCCTTCTTTGTGAATGAGTTCTTCGTGTTCCAGAAGCAATTCAACTGCCTCAACAAACTCCTTGTCAATGGCATGTAGTAAGGCGTCTTCAGTAACAACCCCCATTATGACGAGAAGCTCAAGCATTTGTAGATTTTCGTTATCGATAGCCATCAGAAGAGCTCCACGTCCCATGGGGTCTCGGCAGTTTACATTGAAAGCTTTATGCCTCTTGGCACGCTGCAGAAGCCTTGGGAAAGACGTACGTTTTATCAACTGTCCATACTATGTTAACGTTTATGCTTAAAGTACTGTTTGAACACAACCATCACCAACCTATGAGTTCCTCATTGGCTTCAATTGGGGGAGAAAGGGAGATTTACCCAACGAGATATTCTTTCCTTCCTTCCTTGATTTTGAAAAAAAACGCCTTTTTTGGTATTTTCATTGAAAAATAATGAAAGAACAAGACTATTTTTCGAGATTTTCTTAAATATATTTTTGCTCCCTTCCCAATGCATTTCTGTGAATTGCCACCTCTGATTGAAGAGGAATTTGGTCTAGTTACATTAAATAAATTATAATGCCTCCTCATTCTATGAATTGTAAATTTAATCACGGAAGAGAGCTTTCAAGTAAACACCAACTGCGTCAATGTGTATTATTGCCTGTTGTGATTAACAAAGCATCATTCCAGTTCGAGGAGGTGACGACTTTCAGCAATCACATGCACAAGGTGGCGCGTGCTGAAAGTGTGCCAAGCCTGTTAGAGGTGTGAAAAGCGTCTAGGAGACCTTGCAAAGCAAGGTGGGACTGTGTGGCAGAAGTTGCACCATGAGATATACATGAGTTGGCAGAAAGTAGGAAGCCCCTGATTCTAATTTATTACTCAATTTCTTCATTTTATAAAGGAGTGATGGTGAATAAGTTTTGTTTTAGTTAATTAAACAGAAATAGACAAAATTGTCTTGTTTCATTAAGTACTGATAAGAAATGATTCCTCCCCTATCTAATAAATCTGAGAAACCAAGAAGACCTGCTATTGCAATATATCCTCATTAGGATTCGATACCTTAAAGCAGTGGTTTTCAAACTATGGTACGCATACCCCCGGGGGTACGCCAAATTTTTGGGGGGCACGCGGCCGGCCAACAAAAAAACAAACAAACAACCCTCTAAGCTACATTTTACTTCGTACCGGTAACTGAGTAGAGAACTGAGAAGTAAAATGCTTTGTTGATAAAAAGGGGTTCAGTGTCTACATTGGTTCGAGATAAGCAACTAAAAACTGTCATTTACTTTCCCGCAAATCCTAGAAAAACCATTTAGCTTTTGCTTTTTAGTCCTGGAGATAGATATATTCAGATTCAATAATACTTGCCTAATTGGAAAGCGTTTTTTTTCGTTTTTTTTTTTTTTTACTGAACGGGGTAGTATCGTATTTTTAAGGGTCAGGAAAGGTATGAAAGTTTAGAGTTAACACATTTCCCAGCCTACCTGTTTTGAAAACATTCCAAATCAGCTCAAAATGAGTACCATTTGATTAGTAATACAGCTTTGGTAGTTTCTTGTTTTTCTAACTTGATGACTGACAACCTCATCGAAGTAGGATAGTCTATGTATAATTTATGCTGTATGTTTGTTTAATAGACTGGGCTTTTCTTAACAACTTGTAAGTGATTATGTGTTTTCTTTATTTTAAACTAGCCTCTAATTAGTTTTTCGAACTGTTGACACATATAAGATCATTGTCAATTTCTTACCAAGGTTTTTTTGCTAGTTCCCTGTTACTCTAGGAAAATTTATTAACGGACCCCATGTCTTTGAGACGGTCAGCCGACGCTGAGAATCGCAAAATGGTTTTTATAGTAGTCAGTCCTCTTAATAAAACAGGCCTTTTGTTTTAATAGAAAACCCCTGACGTTGTAGTACTGCAGGTGCCGGAGACCTGAACATTTTTCATGCATATGCTGCAATAATTCAAAGAATAGTATGCTATTCATTAAATATTCTACAGGAGAGCAGAATAAGTAGGATAAAAAAGAGAAATGGAGCGAAATAGCAGATAGTTTTTTGGTTGCTATTAACAGATAACCCTAGGCATGTTTTTTCGCGCAAAATAGGTAAAATAGAAAAGCGAAATATAACAAAATAGCAGAAAGGTTTTTTGGTTGTTATTAACAGACACTTTGTTTTCTTGCCTTCTACGTGAGACAAATGCATTTGTAATTTTAAAAGCTTAAAAAACTTAATGAGGTTTCAATTTTTGATACCAAGAGATAAAAGAAATTTTATGAAAAAATGGATGTTTCTAGATACCTTCAGATAAAAATAAGACATAGGAAAGCCAATTGGATAGATCAACCAAATGTATATTGGTTGGTAGGGCAGATTACGAATTTCTGTGGGTAAAAATTGACAACAAGTATCACATATTTCCTTTTGAATCACCACATTTGGTGTGACGATAAGTTTGAACCTCGATTGTGTGTCCATTTCACCAAAAACATTCTCTGTCCCGTAGAAAACGTCAAACATTCTGCCGCTCCTAAAAAATTCTTTTTTGTCTTATTTAAAGAAAGTTGGCTCCCAAAATGTAAATCATCTTTTGCTACTTGAAATTTATCAGCCCCTCCCCCCTTTAGTTATAATTCCATTTATGTCGATGTAAGTTCCGGGTACATGCTAGAACTGTTCGTGATTTGCCTTTGGTGCGATGAGTGTCCGATCCTGCAACTGAATTCAATCAAAATCGAGCTCATTGTTATCAAAATTTGAACTTTTATCTGATTCCTTAGTTGCATTCTGTCTAGGCATATTTGACACAAAATTTTGAAAAGGAAGACAATCAGTTAGTACTCTGCTTTATACAGGGATGCAAAAATATAAACTCATGACAACCTTTCAGTGAATATGTGGGAAGTGTTCAAATAAGATAATTCTGTTGATTTCGAAACCCATCAATTCTATTAACTTAGTAGCTACCAATTAAAACAATCAGTTTTAGAATATGTCTTTGAAATCGAGAACCTAAAAATAAGTATGTCTTCTGTAAGCTTGCTTTAAGCTTGAAACTAAATTTAATAGAACACTTATATTGGGATGAGTGTCAAAATATAACTATTTTTCTTAAGTAAGAACAAAAATTTCAAAAGAAAAAAAGTGATCGTTAGAAATTTCAGACCACTACATTCAAATCCTCCCCTAAATGTCACCTTTAGACTTGAATTTTTCTTCATTCCGGACCAAAAGCAACAGTAAAATCCGGGAGGTCAAACTTTTTTCCCTTGTAAAATTCTCGTTTACGAGTCTGAACTGCTGTAAAAGATTCTTCGAAATTCTAGCAGTCCCTTCACCTGCCTTCTTAAAATTGGATCTGTGATCTACTTTAGGCTCGAGATTTCTGATTTCCTTCGGGATCTCTCTCCTTACGTTTCTAAGAATATGATCTTTTCATATTCTAATATTAGAAAATCGTAAAATCTAATGCTATTCTGAAATCATGATCTAGGAGTGTAGAATATCAAAGAGTGATCTTTACAGTAGATGTTTTAATGTTGGTGATTAGTATTGAGCCGAGTTTATCAGATACCCATATGCAACAAACATTCAAAAATCTTATTTATTTATATTGTTCACTGGCGAAACATTTGATCCACAATGGAAATGAGCGCTTATAAATTCATTTTTTGGCTTTTATAAATAGTTTTTTTTTACAAGAGATAGTTTCTCTTACGCTTTTAACTTACCTTTTGACCGTTGTAAGGTCACCCCTTTCGACAGCAAGAAGATATTTCTTTTCATCTAAAGAAAGAGGTTTCGGCAACACTGGGAGTTTGATATCCCTGGTGCTTTCCGAGCGAGGACAACTGTCTTCGACACGTTTTTCTTCTTTGTCCATATTGCTAGTAGCAAAGAGACGTTGAAGTCTACAATAAAAAGGATGTTTATGTAATTTTTTTAATATTTCAATTTCAAGTCTCTTGTCCTAGCTCTTCCACCAAAGAGGTTGAAATGGAATCTATGACACATTAAACACACAATTATTAGGCAATAATAATATCTTAATCCATGCCTTTTCAATTTATTTTCAAACTCTTTAAATGACTGCATATCGCTAAAAAGAGACTTCAAAGTAATTATCAGTAACAAAAACTGACCTAAAAAGATACTCTTATGACAGGAAAGGACGGAACCAAAGAAAACAAAACCACGGGAATACAAGTCTAAGTTTACAATGAGTTATTTTGCTTGCTTATTACATGTTTAATTTCAGACTGTAACTAAAATAAACTAATGTTCTTGATTGAATGATTTCTTACATATTTATTTCTTTATTGAATCAAATTCAAATAAGAGTAGCTATGTGATCAAACTGGAGATGTCTGCCAACCCTTACTCTAGATAGGCTAAACAGACTAGTATACAGCGTTTTTAGCCCAATGCGGGTCGGATCCTTCAACTTGGAATCCCAGTACAGCGACAAGAAGAGATATTAACCCCAGAATAGCACGTTGCTGAAAATATAATTAAAATTCGTAGACAAAAAGAGCCCTATCAAGGGGCTTCTGTCTCATCTTTTTTCCTAAGAGAGTAGAGATGAGGGAAAAGGCGCGAGATAGTCAAGTGTGAAAGCTTCATAGACCTTGGAGTTGGAACGTGCTAAGAACAATTTTTTGTATGACTCTCAGAGTTTGGTATAATCCAAGAGTAATTTCTGTTTAGTACTCCAGTAGTCAAAAGCAATTTTTGTGGTAACTTAGGCATTTCCAAAGCATTTAGAACAGCTACTAATTCTCATGATACTAGCACTCGAGGAGTAACAGGTATCCGAACTATGGGTTTGTAAGTAGTCGGGGCTCACAGTTCACCTCTCTGGGAGTCTGAGATGCTGAAAGCTCCAAGAGCCAGTGTGCTTTTATGCAATCATGTAGGAAGAGTAAACGAACCATTGATAAAAACTGGCAAAATTTGAGCAGTCAGGGAGTTGGCACTTTCATACACTACTTTCCTATATATATATATATATATATATATATATATATATATATATATATATATATATATATATATATATATATATATATATATATATATATATATATATATATATATATATATATATATATATATATATATATATATATATATATATATATATATATATATATATGTACTAGCTGTTGGGATGGCGCTTCGCGCCACCCCAACACCTAGTTGGTGGGGGCGCTTCGCGCCCCACCAAGTCCCCCGCGCGCGTAAGTCGTTACGCGCCATATTAGTTACGCGCCATTGTAGTTGTGTCCCTGTGTCCCACCTGTGAATATAGAAAGATATATATATATATGTTTTTAACTACGTAAAACTTGTGAATATACAACATTCTTCGATGTCCCATTGTCTGTGCATATAAATAGATTGTCAGGTTTACCGACTCTTGAACATGCAACATAAAATTGTCCATGGAAAAAACAATCCGTATTCAGATATATACCTGATTATTCTAATGATTGGCCTTGAGCTTTGTTGATGGTGATTGCTAATCGAACATTCCCTGTGTCCCCGTCGTCATTTACATATCCCCCTATGCCCCCGGCATCCCCCTGTCGTCATTTATGTCCCAGTGTCCCAGTCTATAATTTTTCTTTGAGCGTCCCGGTCGTCATTTATATTCCCTGTATCCCGGTTTCCCGGTCTGTAATTTATCTTTGAGTGTCACGGTCGTCATTTATATCTCCCGGTCGTTATTTGTGTCCCAGTGTCCCAGTCTGTAATTTCTCTTTGAGTGTCCCGGTCGTCATTTATATTCCATATGTCCCGGTTTTTAGTTTTCTTTTTCTCCTTTATTTTTCAGTTTTTTTCCTGTTTTTAGTTTTTTTTTCTTTTTCAGTAAAACAAAACTAAAAAAAATAAAAATAAAAAAAACTAAAAAGAAAAAAGGGGAAAAATACGAAAATTCCTACAAAATACAAAAATTTAATACAAAAATTTTAAATACAAAAATACAAAAATTTCCTCACATACTATTTCAAAAACGAATGTATATACAGACCGGGACACCGGGATACAAATGACGACCGGGACACAGGGAATACAAATGACGACCGGGACACAGGGACACAACTACAAAGGGGACGCAGAGGGGCACAGGGGGATATATAAATGACGACGGGGACACAGGGAATGTTCGATTAGCAATCACCGTCAACAAAGCTCAAGGGCACTCCTTAGAATCATGAGGTATAACTAAAAAAACTAAAAAAAAGGTAAAAAACTAAAACCTAAAAAAAAGACCAATTCAAAAACGAATGTATATACAGACCGGGACACCGGGACACAAATGACGACCGGGACACAGGGAATATAAATGACGGCCGGGACACAGGGACACACAACGGGGACGCCGGGGGGCACAGGGGGATATATAAATGACGACGGCGACACAGGGAACCATCGATTAGCAATCACCATCAACAAAGCTCAAGGGCAATCATTAGAATCATGTGGTATAGATCTGAATACGGATTGTTTTCCCATGGACCATTATATGTTGCATGTTCAAGAGTCGGTAAACCTGACAATCTATTTATATGCACAGACAATGGGACAGCAAAGAATGTTGTATATTCGCAAGTTTTACGTAGTTAAAAACATATATATATATATATATATATATATATATATATATATATATATATATATATATATATATATATATATATATATATATATATATATATTTATATATATATATATATATATATATATATATATATATATATATTATATATATATATATATATATATATATATATATATAGATATGTATATATATATATATATATATATATATATATATATATATATATATATATATATATATATATATATATATATATATATATCTATATTCACAGGTGGGACATAGGGACACAACTACAATATATATATATATATATATATATATATATATATATATATATATATATATATATATATATATATATATATATATATATATATATATATATATATATATATATATATTCACAGGTGGGACATAGGGACACAACTACAATGGCACGTAACTAATATGGCGCGTAACGATTTACGTGCACGGGGGGGCGCGAAGCACCCCCACCAACTAGGTGTTGGGGTGGCGCGAAGCACCACCCCAACAGCTAGTATATATATATATATATATATATATATATATATATATATATATATATATATATATATATATATATATATATATATATATATATATATATATATATATATATATATATATATTAGCCGCAAGCCTTTTGGCTTGCGGCTAATAGAGAAAGTAAGAAAAGAAAGCGTGCCGAGGAATCACAACAACAGCGTGAAAACAGGCTTACGGCTAATAGAGAAAGTATGAAAAGACAGCGCGCCGAGGAATCAACAACAGCGTGAAAACAGGCTTGCGTCTCAAAGAGAAATCACCAAAAGAAAGCGTGCCGAGGAATCACAAGAGCAGCCTGAAACAACCTGAACAGCGAGAGTCAAAACGTATCAAAACTGAAAATGATAGCGATGATGATTGGGTTTGGGATTTTGACTTGGATAAGGTCATCAATGCCTACCAGATTTTAGTTATAAAAAAAAAGGTTCGGCGATATGTATTTCATACTGACGAAAGACAAGTCAAGGTAAAACAAACCAAACAACTTGAAAGTGATACCGATGATGAAAAAAACGACGCTGAAAGGACTATCGTTTCCCAGTTGCAATATCTTTTCCACATAAATAATAATTTAGTGCTTGTGTTCAAAACAGCAATCGAATTGATGCCTACTGATACGCAACTATCAACGAAGTGGCAATCGTTAGGGTGGGTGATTTGTATATGACGTCAAAGGCTTTGTATATAACGTCATTATAAGTATATAAGAAGGCGTTTCAAAGAGAAGTTCTTATTAAACTCATTGATGCTACGATTCCCTATAATATCCTATCATTTTTTGGGATGGAGCCGACGGCTATCACTTTAATATTAAATTGATAAATCCAGCCACTAACAAAGAAATGGATAAGAAATGCAGCGCAATGAAATATTATGCCCATAGATTAATGATTCGTCGTTTATTACATTTATATATAATCCATCTTGGGATTAGATACAACAGCTTTTACATCCTGGACAATCGCCGGTTCATAGACATGACATTACGGCCCGTGTCTTCCGGCAAAAGTTGCTTTCCTTCATCTCCTACCGAGTTATGGGAGAAATACAAATCGCAAATGGCCGAGAATATACTCCACCGAATACGGCCAGAAAGGTCAAATATGATCTTGGACTTAACAACAGAAATTTATAACTGCACTTTAGTTATGATTGAAGATTTGTGCTTATCTATTGCAAACAATCTTCTCAAGCATTTGGGAATGTCTTCACCTAATCGCACTGCTTCTATTTCTACATGTGTAGAATGGGATCGTGAACAAAGTTACAACACAATTGATCTATTGTCGTACGTTACAGACCGGGACACTGGGACACCGGGACACAAGGAATATAAATGACGACCAGGACACTCAAAGAGAAATTACAGACCGGGACACCGGGACACAAATGACAAGCGGGACACAGGGAATATAAATGACGACCGGGACACTCAAAGAGAAATTACACACCGAGACACCGGGACACAAATGACGACCGGGACACAGGGAATATAAATGACGACCGGGACACAGGTACATAACTACAACGGGGACGCCGGAAGGGCACATGGGGTTTATATAAATGACGACGGGGACACAGGGAATATTTGATTAGCAATTACCATCAACAAAGCCCAAGGGCAATCATTAGAAAAATGCGGTATAGATCTAAATACGGATTGTTTTCCCATGGACAATTATGTGTTGCATGTTCAAGAGTCGGTAAACCTGACAATCTATTTATATGCACAGACAATGGGACAGCGAAGAATGTTGGATCTTCGCAAGTTTTACGTAGTTAAGAACACACACACACACACATATATATATATATATATATATATATATATATATATATATATATATATATATATATATATATATATATATATATATATATATATATATCGAAAATACTTTTCCATAAAATAAGTTTTTCAAAGAAAACTAAGGATCTCAATTAAGACAAAAATGAGGAGAAATAGATTCAAATAATCTTCAGGGCATAAAACTACCACAAATCACAATCAATAAAGAAATAAAACGCATATCGAACAGAAATTCAAATAAATAACCGATTCAAACTCAAAAAGAGCAAAAATTTACAGGAGGGGGGCTGAAGACCCCCATGCCTTCTCAAGATCAGATTAAAATTTGCACTTTACTGAAAACAGAGTATTTTTTGAATGTTTTCACTTTTTTTACTTTGGAAAATAAAAAGAAACTATCATAACTTTAACGAATAAATATCAGTATGTGCATATGAAAATCTATGGTATTTGTTTTAGTAAAGCTCCAATTATGTTCTGGTCTTAGAAGGCTTGGGAATTGTCCTCACTACTCATGTTACTTTTTGATCGTTTTGTGTTTCGCTCGGTAGATTATTGCAATTTCTGTTCGTTTTTGGTATCATTTATTTACTGATTGTGGTTTGTGGTAGTTTTACGCTTGGAAGATTATTTAAATTCATTTCTGCCCATTTTTAGCTGAATGGAGCTCTTAACTTCTCTTTGAAAAACTTATTTTGTGGAAAAAGTTTGCGAAACACTTTCTTTAAAATCCTTCCCAGAGCCCCAATGGTGTGGTATATAATATGGAAAATCCACGGCAGAAACAACTGTTGTGCAGAGCGAAGAGACTTAGCAAACCAATTGCCGAGACTGAAACCGGACATTGACGAAAGATGCCTTTAATATCTAGTTCTATGACCCAATTGTCGTGGTTCAAGAGTAGCAACATCGCAATCAACATCAGGAGAAAAAAAGTTTTTTTTTTAATTAGCTATACCATTTGTACGGGTTGAAAATGACATGTAATCACAGCGAAACCTTTTGTTATTGCTAGAAGATTTCCCAATTCACTTCTCATTGTTAACTGATAGAGCTCCAAATAAGAAGTAATGAGTAGAATATATTGAAGGTACTTTATAATATAGTGGTCAATGTGTTCGTGAGTGGTTCTTTGTTCAAGAACAAGTAGGTGGGGGACACTGCTATTGCAAACTTTTAATATTTCAACGAATGAAGCAAAAAAAATTACAATAGTCAGATGAGAAGCCGGGGAGATAGTCGGCTAAAATAACCCCGTTAGTGCTTCCAGCAGTTCGACCATTCTTCATATTTTGTTTAAAACCAAAAATATCTCTTATATTATCCTTGAGAATAACCTTCTCATTATCGATGGGGGAACCAATGTAAACCTTGCCCTTTTCCATTGAATAGTTAAAGTAGAATGCACCACTCTTACGAGTATAAATTTGTCTATTGATAGCACGACACAAACCAGTATTTCTGCCATATTCTTTGTGTGGTAATGCACTGAATTAATGTTCACCTGAGTTCATTGATTCCAGTCATTTTTCACTAAGGAGTGCCCAATCATGTGGTCTTCTTGTATATCATACGTACGATCCTTTCCCAGGATATCATGTGCATTCTTAAGAATGCAATCAACAAGAGAAACTTCACACCTTATCACGAATTTGATGGCGGGGGAGAGTTTTGTCCAAAAATCGCTTGTTTTATTCAAAGCATTGTAGAGTGGATCGGAGACATTGGACTTGAATGTCACATAAAAATCATTGAACATTTTGAACGTCTTCATCAGCAATCCAAGAATCAAAATCAGAGTTGTATCCATGAGTAAGCATAGCCACTCCTGAGACCATTCTTCAATGGATTCAGCTAAATCACCAACAATCAACCAATGGTTCAGTTCAATAATATTAAAAATTTCAAGTCCCTGTATGAATTTTATATCCGATGCAAGTCTTCATTTTATCATACGACTCTTGCAAAACATTACATCAATAACAAAAACGGATTTTCTAAAAACGTTTTAAAACGAATTCGTTTTATTTATGTTAAAAGTGTTGTTTTGCCAGACATTGAATGTCGGCTAAGAAATGATCTGAATCGAGTCTTAAATTGATACTTATTCCTCTCGCTATAAAAATATAACTACCCAAACCTAACCTGAATCTGTTGATACTCAAGAAATAATAGAGTAATACAGACTTTAATACACAAAATAAATGCACTATAAATTTATGTAAACCACACTTACATAGACATAGTTACATGGACATTATAAACAAATTAAATAAGCACTTTAACATATTTACAGGAGCAATAATCAACAACATAAAACACTTATACATTCCAGGTGGTTGGATGACCGGGTTGGACCGGAAGGTACGGCACCGGAGGGAACCGGTGGACCGGAAGGGAGGCATTGTAAGGAAAAAACAATAGTATAATATAAAGCACCTTTTAAATCATCGATTCCACTCTGCGCAAAAATAAATGAATAAATATGAATAAACAAAAACATGTAAAAACCACTACTTATAAAATACGCTGCTGAGCTGGAGGCTGTCAGGAATAGAGATTGAGAGAAACTGTAGAGATAGAAAAAACGGACCCTCCTCTCACCAACTGTTAAACTTTCTCCAGACCGAGACACCTTCTGTAATCTACACATACGTCTCAATTTGAAGTAAGATAATGCCCCGATGATAGTACCTTAACACCGTCCGTGCATACATAGACTTTGTCTGATAGACTTTGCCAATTTGGCATTTTTCTCGACTCGAACCGTGAAGTTCTTATATTTTAAAGAGCGAATGGCCATGACATTCGCTATTTTCTACGCAGTTCCTAAAAACATTCATATCGAAATTTTTGTTTACATAGTTTGTAGGCACGCCCTTGCAGACTTTTTTGATGTCCTCACTGTGTGTTTGCAGTGGGTGCACCTTTAGACCTCCAAGCATACCTTTGGATATCAAGGATTTTAGAAATAATAATTTGTTTCAGGCATGGTGCTACACTAGCTCTGGATAAATTGCCTCCTCCCAATTGGTGCAGTCTATTCGAGAGCTAATGTGCTTACCATTTTCAAAACGTCCAACCTATTATCTGTTTTAGCTTTTAACAGGAATGAGTAAGTGTCTGCATAATACGTTTAAACTTTTCCCTCCCCTGGCCATTGGAGCTTACACACATGAATTTCTTTGAAATCTCTAAAATCGCGCTACCAGCGGCAATGTTTTTATTTATTACTACGTTTCTTTTGTTTCTATGTAAATGGACTATATTGGAGTCTATGATCATGAACGATGGGAAATTTAAATCTGCCATTTTTCGGGCACATTCTTTTTGGTCGATTACAACGTCAAAACATCTCCTATTGTGCAAACTCTCGCATATCTTAACGAAGGCTGAATTTAAAATGAGTTTAAAGATTTATTTTTCAATTTTCGTCTTTGCCTCAGATTGTTTACTGACGATGGTGTCAATAAACGTCTTCATATATGCTTTTTGGTCAATTGGAGGCCTCTATGAATCTTGTTGACCTGTGAACTGTTGGCCAGCATCCACCGCAAAAGAACAGGATATAGAACAATATTCTGTTTTAAGTTCCAACTTAAAACCCAAATAAATTCTCGAGATACAATCTTTTGACAATGTACATGCTCATAGAGTCATATGATTGTTTTAACCCCCCCCCTCCCACTTTTTTAAACAAAGTATTATGGCAGGAGTAATGGTAGTAGTAGTGGGGGTTTCAGTTGTAGTGGCATGCAAATACTGCTTTTTTGCTGATCTCCCTTACGATTTCCTGAAAGTTCCAAAATAATACACTCAGTCATTCCTGAGTTACTTACCTTATAACAATCCGTATTCACGTAATGTGTTTTGATTTAGTTCAATACTTTACTCAACATTTTCTGAAAGACTCATCTAAATGCCCTTTGTCTTTCTGGAAAGTAAAGCTCAAAATACCTATTTTGCTCAATATTATGTAGTATCTGTAAACAATGAACGAATTGCCCCGAGGACTCTCGGGAGGTTGACATCCCCAAAGACATAATTACTGGATCTTTCAAGAATTCTGAACAAAATAGCTCTTTGAAAATAATTATCAGATATGTTTTGGGGAATGATAGGCATGAATGGAGGGGAGGGAATAGTGGCCCTCTATTTACTTTTGACTCTTAAAAAGTGAACTAGAACTTCCGACTTAAACTCAAATAAGCACCCTCCAAACCAAAATTTATGCAACAACTCATTATAAGAGCCTTATATACCCCGGGGCATGACTTACAGCCCTTGCTTCTGAGCTATGGGGGGGCTGCGTCTACCCTGAGGCCATTCTTATATTTTCTTTGGACTACTGTGAACAAAATGGCGATCTTGTAATTCTTATCAGATGCATTAGGGAAAAAGAGGATGTTAGTAAGGGCAGTGGGGCTAATTTTCCTTCATCACTTTTAAAAGGGAAATAAAACTATACAATTTTAATCAAATTGGCCTCTTCTAAAGTTCACGCCACAACTCATTCTATGAAAACTTCATATACCCCAGGGCATAACTTAAAACTCCTGCCCTGAGAGCAGTGGGAGGGGTGTGTGTGTTGTTGTCTTGAAAGATATAGGTTTTGGGCCTTTCAACTACGCCTTAAAAAATGGCTTTTTTCAAGGTTTTCATTGAATGTGTTTGGGGAAATAATGAGCATGGAGGAGGGGGACTAGTCACCCTCCAATCGCTTCCAACTATTAAAAATTGCAGTAGCCCTTTCAAATTCTAATCAAACGAGTCCTTTTTGAAGTCGAATGAGCCATTTTTGAACTTATATATGGATTCTCTTTTCATGTCTTAGCGTTTTTTGGCTTCTTTTGTTTCAGGGTTTTAGGTAAAACAAAAATTAATGAGTGTAGTTATTTATTAGATAATAGTGTATGCATATAAGTCAATATTTGAGGTTAGATTCGATAACGAAATATTATTTATTTCGATTAAAAGAAATAACTAACTAATTTCCATTGTATTGGAGATATATGCTTTCCCTAAAAGAAAAAAAGTATTTTGTTAGAAGAAATAATGAATTAGTCAATGACCTTTTTTAAGGGTTATGGGACATTTTCTTGAAAATATGCATTAAAAGCTTCATTATTTTTATTTGTGCACATAGGATGATTGTTGATGGAACAATTCACTGAATAAAATTTGAGGGCATAGTGTATACATAAATTGTAATATGGGAAAAGTGTGGCCATTGACAGTTTTAATTTTTCAGAGGTGGAATTACTTCGCCAAATTGATTAAGGTGCAGGTATCTCGTCAACTAAAACAGAGAGTTCAAGATGTTTTAGAGGGAAGCTAGGCCAATGTCAATTTTTTGAGGGGTTATGACTTGTGTTGAAGATAGTTAGAGTATGTGAGAGTCCTTAAAAGGGTTTCGCGGTAGCTACCCCCAATAAACCCTATTATAGCTCTCGACCCGCATCTTGAGTGTTTAAAACATTTAAAAGAGCTGTAGAGTGGTAGAAGCGTTTGTTGCTGAAACGATAAAAGAAAAATTTCGAATTAATTCTGCTATTATATCTGACATAGCCGGTGTTCACGTTCCCCTTGATCTATGCCTTTCCTTGGGCATGGGACCCCAAAAAACTGCACTTAATAGCTTATGAACGGTGGTTTAATCTTTTGACTTAATAACGAAGTTTCAAACTTGATAGGATAAGGAATGTACGTTCCGATCTCAACTCTGACTATTTGTGGGGCTCTTTGATGAAAAAGTTTGTCTCCGACAATTTGCGACTATCGAAATATTCAAGGGAATATTTATAATCGAATGGACGGGAATATCTTTTAGTTCCTATGTTATCGTTATCGGTTACTCCTTGCGTGCTCTGACTTCGTGTGTTCGAAAACCGGAAATATAGTTTTTCAGGCTTTGAGGAGTTTAGGGTGCCGGTGAGACGTTATGTAGATGACAAAATTGATGGTGTCAGTTCCAAGAAGCTTATTTTATCATAGCCATCTGTACAGCCATCTCAACTGAGGTAGGGGACACTTAACTCACAAATCAGTTATCGAGCCGATCCGTTGAATGAACACAGGATTTACAATCCAAATAGGACTACCTACCTTCATTGTACTAGAGGACAAGATCGGAAAGATCTCTAAACTTGTCCAAGATGTTTTGTCCTCCAAAAAGGTGGTCATCAAATCTGTTTAGAAGTTTATCAATGTCTTTCCTTCTAGCTTTTCCGCGCGTTTTTTTTATTTATTTCATGTTATAAAAGGTCAATCTTAAACGTTAACTGTGAGCAGTTAACGACTAACTTACAATAGGGCTGCATGACGGATCTAGGAAGAGGCCACGTTTTCCGGTATATTCTACATGAGGCTCCTAGAATTTTTTCTGGCATTCTGACAAACATATTTCAGTAAAACTTTATTCATGTACTCCTGAATTGGGTTTGGGAGGTGTTAATTGTCTTTTTCAGGTCAGAAGTAATTACTTTGCAGGATTCTGGGAAAATCTTGTATAAGAAGAAAATGCTTCGGTAAAAGAAATTTGGTAAAGAAATTTGAATATGGTCCTACTCTTCTTTAGGGCTAAACTCTCAAATTACGAAAGCGAACTTCACACCGCAATGCATCGGATGCATTGGGTAGTTACGGGAAGGGAGGAAGTAAAAGCTGCAATTGAAGGCAGCTGGTGTCTCTCTAATAATTTGCCAATCTCAAAGAGCACTAGAACTTTCAATTTCCAATCGAATAAGCCCCTTCCTAGTTTAACAACTGCTCCTTTTATACGAAGTGATCAGAAAAAACAACCAAAAAATAAATAGACAAAACATGGAAGGCACCCACCTCTTATCTTAGGCAGCGCTACTGCGCTGCCTCCGATATTGTCCTTTTCCATCGACAAGTTTTCACTGTTTCGTGAGTAATGCTGGTATTATTAGTTCTGAGAATAAACACCTTATGACCCAGTAGCCAAAAATAAAAACAAGTTGTGTGGTTTTTTTTAGCAGATCTGCATATTTTAATGAACAAGCTTTACCGATCAGTGGTGTTTTATAAGCCCCTAGAAATCTCGTTTTGTATTTTTTTTATCAATGCGTACCATCGTTTTCTATATCACCAAGTAACTCCAAACCGTAATAATACTCATGATTTCTTTGCACAGAAAATGTGCTTTGATTTTGTAAGGTTGTACATATAGATTCACTCATAATCAAACTTTTAAAAGGCCATCGTTGGGATTTCTCCATGAGGAAACAGAAAGGGTTAAACTCACAAAAAAATCTGCATTTTTAAGCCACAGTTTTTTATTATCTACCTCTCTCTCCCTTCCGTATTTGTACACGTATCTCTACACCAGTCAATCAACATTCCTTAAAGAGTCTCTTTTTTATTGTTCCACTTACCATAAGTACTCGGTGTGCCTTTAGCTTTCCAAAGTGAAGATTAAGGTCTCTAACTAAACTAACTTGTTTTTCTGCTTTCCTAAAGAATCATGATTACCAAGTAATTAGATTTGGAGAAACCAAACAAGTTAAAGTACTGCGGAGCTGACAACGTGAGGAGCTTCCGCCTCGCAGCTCAAGAAAATAAAAACTAGAGAAAGAAAACATAGGTTTTTGTGGTTTCGCTCTAGTTAAAGCTCTCAACTCTTAAAGTGAAATTACCAGTCATATATGTGTTTAATAGAAATTATTAGAAAAAAAAGGTTGTATGTTTATTGGTAACATAACCACAGGAAGTTCACAGTCCCATTTTTCTGCACCACGGCTCACATATTAAGATTACAGATGTAGATCATAGGCAGTAGAACAGCGCTGCCTAAGTAAAGAGGGATGTGGGAACGATGCGTTACTTATTTGTTTTTAGACCAGGGCACTTTGTAACAAAGGAACTGTCGTAGAAACTTCAAAAAGGACTCATTCGATTGGAAATTTAAAGTGCTAGTGCCCATTTTAACGCTCGAAAGTGATTAGAGGCAAACAACAAAGATTGTTTGCCTCCTTTCTCATGCCTGTTATTTTACAAAACACAATCCAATCAAAATTTGATATAGTAATTTTGTTCAGCGTAATTTTAAAGTCCGGAAAATATGTCTTTGAGGATGACAACCCCCACTATCCTCAGGGCAAGAGCTGAAGGTTATGCCCTGGGGCGTATAAAGTTTTCATAGAATGAGTGGTCGTGTAAACTTAAAATGGGGCTCATTGGATTACTAATCAGAAGATCTAATGTCCTTTTTGAGATTCCGAGTTATCAGAGGGTTGATAACCCCCCCCCCCCACACCTCGCATTTTCCAGAAATACATACGATAGAAATTTTGCGATGGCCATTTGTTGTCGTAGTAACTTTGGAAAATGCTCATTCGATTGGGAATTGAAAGGACCCATCAATTCCAAAAATATATCTAATTAAAATTTTGAGATAGCCTTTTATGTCTTTGAGGATGACACCGAATCCTCACAGGCCTCAGCGAAAGGGTTGTAACTTATATCCCGAGAGCATATAAGGTTTTTATGTAAAGGTGGTCACATAAACTTCGAGTGGGGCTCATTGAACTGGAAATCAGATGTTCTAGCGCTCTCTTTGAGATTTAAATTGATTGGGGGCAGCCAACCCTCACCCATGTCGTATTTTCCAAAATTGATCCGATAAAAATTTTGAGGTAACCATTTGTTCAACAATAGTACAAAGATCATATAATAAGGTCTTTGGAGTTGAAAAACTCCCCCAGAGTCTTGGGGAAAATTGTTTTTAGTTGTGTCCTAGAGGCATATAAGGTTTTTATGGAGGGGGTGGTATTGTGAACTTTAGAAGAGGCTCATATGATTCGAAGTGAATAGTTCTATTTCCCTTTTAAGAGTCAAACATCATGGCGAGAAACTAGCCCCCCCCCTGACATCCTCTTCTCCCGATACGCGTTCAATTGAAATTGTGGGACACCCATTTTTTTTACCAATAGTCCAAAAATCATATAACACTGTCTTTAGGATGGACACAATGGTTGCAAGATATGCCTTGGGGCATTCAAGGTTCTGATGGAACGGATAATCGCATAAATTTGGGAACGAATAGAGTTCATTTGATTGGAAGTCGAAAGTTTTATTGTCCTTTCTGAGAGTCAAAAGTGAATAGAGGGCAATTGCCCCCCCCCAAACCTATCATTCTCCGAAACATAACCGATCGAAATTTTAAGAAGGCAATTTTGTTCAGCTTTGTTGACAAGTCTAGTAATTATATCTTTGGGGATGTTAACCTCCCCACAGTCCTAGGGAGAAAGGTTGCAAGTTTGGCATTTCTTTCATCGATTATACACATAGTATACATTATTGAGAAATATATGCATGTTTGAACTTTACTTTTCAAGAAGACGAAGGGCATTTAGGTAAGCCTTTAGATAGTGCCCAGGAGTGTCGAATTAAATCAAACACGTTATATGTATACGGATTGTCAAAAGAGTAAAAGGTAAAGGATGGAACACAAAGGATGTAACACAGAAATAACTGAGTACATTAATTTGGAAAATTTCAGGAAATGATTCGGGAGATGATCAAAAAGGCAATAATTACATGCAACCAATACTACTAAAAGTACCGCTGGTACTAGTACCCCCTTACTTCGTTTACAATATTGAAGGGAAATTTGTACTTGATCAAAAGACGCTATGTGTATGCACACTGTCAAAATAGCGTATCGCAAGAATTGATTTGGGTATTAAGTTGGAACTTTCAGAGAATGCTTAAAAGGGAATCATCCCACAAAAAGGCAATACTTGGACATTACATTTATTAATAATATTTCTGCTATATTTACTTACCAAAACTAATCGTAAAAAGAGTAAGAAAAACAAACATCTCAACAGAATATATGATATCTTTAATAGAAGGACATCACAAATGATGGAGCTAGCTAATTAACGATAACATTGGTAAGTTAAGAATTTTACTATTCCTACGAAGGAAACGGTTATGAACACCTTCCGTTTATACAGAATATTAAAAATTTTAAATAATAATGACGTGCTGCTGATCCTGTCCCTGCTGCTGGTAAGTGTTAAAAAAAAAACTTAAAACCATGCAAATTTAAAATATACTGAAAGCTATTATGGAATAGTTAGGTGGATGTTCAACTAAATAAAAATAACTATGAGCATGCCAACTTTCAAAAAGGTGACAAAGCAATATCTGAAGAACCACTTATAATATTAAGTTAGACTTTTAAGGGTAAGTTGAGGGGGATTTTGAACTATCCAGAAGGTGCCATTTGTGCACTTTTAATACTACCACTGCAGTTACTATAACTAATGACGCTAAGGGTATTAAGATGAAACTTTTAGGGAACATTTAGGAGGAGTTTCCATTAAACGAAAAAACTGTATGCATGCAATTTAAAGGGACTAATTTGATTCAAAGTTAAAAATTCAGGTACCCTTTTTAAGAGTAAAAAGAGATAGGGGGGGGGGGGCAAGCAACCCTTCTCTCAAGCCTATTCATTTTTTAAACCCATTTTGTTCAACATAGTAGAACAAAAGTGAAACAGTTCAAAATAGGGATGATACCTTTTTATTGACAGTGAATAGATATAAAATTATTTAACTGGATATTTTGAACACATATACAGTGTTCATCATCAGCAGTAAAACTAAAAGACATGACTAAAAATAAACAAAATATATACCTAATAAACTAATTACATATAGTTTATTACTCTTATTTTTTTTCAATGCAACAGCGGAGGCTAATCTCTTTGGAAAGGAAAGGCAGTGTGGTCTTCGAAGTTATCTACATAGTAGAACAATCCAGCGACTATGTCTTTAGGAATATTGGGCATGTCAACCCCACACAAATATGAAATTGGTCCGTTATGCTTTAAAATAAAGTGTTACTTTAAACTAATTCAAAAGGCATTGTGTCTATGGTTACCAACAAGACACCTCAACAACATATCTAGAAAAATTTTGGTATTAAGTTTAATCTTTTGGGGCTACTACTATTACTGACTCTGCTCTTTAAATTTAAATAAATAAAAAGAGCGTAAGTGTTTCCAGGTTGTCTAAGAGCAGAAATAGAATAATTTTTTATGATAATTAAGCTTTATTTTTAGGTCAACTTCAGAAGTTATAATATTAAACTCAAAATTACTGTTAATGTCAGGATTAAAAATTGTTGGAAACTTTCTGCAACATACAAATAGTAACCCAAACTAAGGATTCCAATAGAAAAAAACCTGAAAAATACAATATATTGTTTTTTTCCACGACAAAAAAATGCTATTTCAATAAAAACGAACAAGAATTAATTTAATTTCAAAAACGAGACACGTTTTAAATGTTTTCACTTTTTTTTACTTTCAATAATAAAAAATTATCAAAACTTTAAGGAATTAATATCAGTATATGTCAATTAAACTTACAATCCGCGGTCTTTCTTTTTGTTCAGTAAAGCGCAAATTATTTTCTGGTCTAGGGGGCGGATCTAGAAGAAAATCTTGGGGAGCCACTAGACCAAGGGCGCCAATGTGATTCGAGCCTAATGATAGACGGCGGTATAGAAAACGCTTTCGTCAGACTAGTTTGTTTTTGTGAATCTGGTTTGCGCTAACGTAAAGTGACAAAAAAACCTCTTTGAAAGCCAATATTATTTTCCTATAGCAGTAAAATGCGTAGTAACAATAGACGCGAGCAGATTTTTTGATGAATAAATTACTATGGTTTCATTCATACTTTTGAATGAGTTGGCCAGACTAATTTTTTATTTTATTATTTTAAAGCTTGATCAAAAAATTAATTAATGAAGAAACCTCTAATTTCAAAAAGTGGAAGTACAACTGTTCTTACAAGAGGTAGAGAATTGTATAGCAGCCCCTTGATCCGCACAAGATTCCAACATTTTCTGTAAAGAGACTGAAAACCAACCGCACGCCTGGTTACTGTGGAATATGTGAGGAGCACTTGAAATGTGGGGGTCCTGCCTTGTTGCTTTCGCAGCTAGAAAATGTTTTGAAGACATTCCATGACAAGCAAAGGAATATTTGCTTTTTACTTGTGTTAAGGGCTCCTTTTTTCGAGGATTGCTTAATCGGAACCAGAACCAAAACATGGAATGGGGTTGTGTCTCTCACTGTCAAAGCTGATTTGTTTTCAAAAAGGAAAGTATTTATATTACGATGTTTATTATAAGCCCTACCCCTACCGAGGGAAGGTTTAATGCCCAAATATATTTAAAGTTACTAATTTCTTCGAAAACCATACAAGTCTAATTATGATAGAAAAAAAGATATATTGTTGTAAATAGACATTTATATTAAAATAATGTCATGTACATTATTACATAGTATTAATATTGTATTGTAAAATAGTTTCATTTCCTACTATTGCTTTTCTAGATATACCTTTCTCTTAGGATCATACGCCAGTAGAATGCTCGTTAATTCATTTGATTTCATGTTACATATATTTTATAGCTGGCAATGTAGTAGCCATTTGAAGTTTTGTTTTTAGCAGGAAAATTCTTCTGAAATGACATTAATGTAATTTCTTGAGCTTGTATATCCTCACCTTCTTTAATCTGTAATGTAAACTAGTAGAAAGATCAATTTACCCTTCCATGAAAGTATTTTCTACTCATTGTTTGAATTGTAAACTTCAAAATCAGTGTCTCATAAGGGTGGGGGCTTGAGAGTAAGGGGCAATAGCCCTTATTAGCATTTAATATTAGCCCGTAATAGCCTTACATTGTATGTTTTGCAACTTAAAAATTTAATGTTTCATTCCTTTAAATGTCCTTAAAAAAAATACATAGATTTAAAAAATACATAGAATTTATAAGAGAATGAACTCTAATGACATGCTGGATTTAGATTATTAGTAATAGGGGCACCAACGTGAAGGTTTTCCAGCACCACCCCCACCACCCCCTCACTCCTAACAATAAAACCAACTCCCAGCACCTAACTATTTTTTTCTATGGTAATATGAAGCTATGTGATATTCCAAGATATGAATTTCGAAAAGCTGTATGTCCTAGGTAATTGGATGGGTAGCTAAGGTTGAGGCCTCATTCAAGTGCTTATCTGTCTTAATTGCTAAAGAAGAATTTTTTTTTTTTTTTTTTTTTTTTTTTTTTTTTTTTTTTTTTTTTTTTTTTTTTTAGTAGTAGTAGTTGTAGTAGTAGAGTAGAAAAGTATATAGAAAATATATAGAATGTATATAGAAAAGTAAACTGTAGGTAAGTGTTTGTGTGTGTGGTGTGGCGTTTGTGTGTGTGGGTTTGTATTTGTCCGTGTGTTTCTATATGTGTTCGTGTGTGTATGTGGGTGTCCTCTTTCACTAATATTTTTTTTTTACTATATGTCACTCCTATTCTCTGTCTCATTCCTCCCTCTTCTCCCACACATAAAAATATAAGTGACAGATCTCCCTCGACTAATCTAGACCATCCTATCTGCTAATTTATATCAAACCCATCCGAGCCCGACTAATCTATATCATATCATCCCATCTCTACTTTTTAAGATCACCTAAATCACTTTACTAAACTAAATATCATTACTAATAGTAGTAGCATTCCTTATTTTTTTCAAACGTGGTTCTCTTCTTGACAGATTTTTCGGTTAGTCTGCAAGTCTCGCTTCTGTAGATCTGGTTTGTATCTCTGAATGAGAAGAGTTGTGGCTGGCTTATTCTCCTTTCTTCTATTGAATTCAAGGTGTGAAAAATTGATCAAAAAGAAAGAAAAGGTCATACTAGAGCTTTTCTGATGGCAAACGAATTTATTATATCTTCTGTTTTCGGTCGTTCGTTTCTGTATACCTGCATAAACAACAGAGCCTCTAACCTCTCCTCTGACGTTGTGCTTCCGAGTGCAGAACACGTTATGTCGACCATGGAGAAAATTCTTTCTGCCTCGCATGTTGAAACTGGAAGCATCACAAAGATTGTGAAAAATGCAAAGATGTTCGGGAAAATCTGCTCCTGACAGCCGTTGAGAGCCAAAATAGCCGTCTTCGGCTTCTCTGTTGCTGTGTTCAACCAGTGGCCCTTCCAGATTTGGGATTCCATTTTCAATTCAGTACATGTGCCAATTAGAAGGACCTTCTACTTCTTGTAGCCTTCCTTCATATCGTCCCAGTTCTTGCTAAGGACAATTGTTGGAATTAGTGATGAAAATTTAGCCGCCTGAGCAAAATGGGAGCTGTATCTTTGCGAGAAATTGAGGAGAATGGCATCCATGGCTGGGATGAATGCCACCATCCTGTAGTGGCCTTCTGGATCCGGATTTGGTACTCCCGTTCGATACACACAGCGCAAGGCTATGTGTGGTTGGAAGACTTTCATGGCAACACCAATTGTTTTTGCAATTTTCTCGACTTCCGTATAGAGAGACTGGAACTCGGTTTCTGCACGGGCTCGCATTTCCTTTAATGTTGTCTTGACGCTGCTTATGAGTTCTAAAGCTCTCACAAGATCACTCTCCTTTTGTTGAAGTGACTCTGCCAATGATGTCATTAGAGATGAAAGCGAATCAAAGCAGACAAGTCCAATCAAGGTGTCTGATTTCTCAATGCAAGAACGTTGTAGATGTGCTTAACTGATGGCCTCTCGGTCCAGCCAGCCTTCCATCTCTCCCAGAGTGGAAATAATAGGCGACAAGGAATCCCAGAACCGACTAATTGCCTCATGCCTCTCTACAAATCTTGTGATACAAAAACCAATCAGGGTCTCAGCTTTACAGTTGTCTGACATTAGACGTTTCTTCAGAAGCCTTGTTTGTTTGGCATTCGAGCTGAAATGAGAGATGATTTCTCATACGACAGCTTGCGCATTCCGTAGGATTGGGACAGAAACTATCTTTGAGCAAAAAAGATTAGTGGCATTGCTTACACAATGAAAATAATCTTCAAGCTGGTAACTGCGCTTTATTTCGCCAGCAGCCCCATTTACCAAGTTTGACATGCTAGCGGGTTTGTCATAACTTTGGCCGACGCACTTTGTCGTATCTAAGCCAAATTGGATGACTTTACTTAAAAGTAGCCGGGCGAGGCTTTTGCCGTCTAGCCTTTCTTCAAAATTTTGGATGGTGTTGGCCTTTTCATCGTCAGAGAGCCCAGATAATGTTTGAAAGGCGTTGACTACGACAACAGGATCTTCTCGGATTACGTAACCCTTTTCTGATTTTTAAACATAGCGATCATTTCGGCTGGTGTTGTCCTTTTCGTCTTCAGAGAGCCCCGATAAGGTTTGAAAGGTGTCGACTGCGGCAACAGGATCTTCTCGGATTATGTAACCCTTCTCTGACTTGTAAACATAACGACACTCTACTACCATGAGTTCACTTGTCTGTCTATTGGTGGATTCGTCCGCTATGAGACACCAAACTCTTGCTGTTTTCACTTTTCTGACTGCTTAGGACTTTAAAAGTTCTCCAATCGTCCCGGTTAGATCATTTTGGATCTATTTACTAGTGTATTTTACGTTTCCAGGTGCAATATCTACAAACCTTTGAAGCAGCGAGTCCCCCCCCCTGAACACGACACCAAAGCAGGTGAGAGAAATTACCATCACTTTCTGCTGCGACTACAATAGGGCCCTGATTATCGAGTTTCCCATCATCCTGATGGCCACGGAGGAGTATATTCTATGCCCCACAAATTTTAATTGTTTCCACAATGCGTGTAAATAGTTCAGATTTCTGGTGTGTTCGTTTAATTCTTTTAGAGTCCAAGGCATTCCTGATATCTTGAAGGTCTTGCTTGAACGAAGGTAAAAGTGCTGCAGCTCTACACTGGTAATTCATATGATACTGTGGCTGGGCATGTTTTGTAAGTGCACCATCTTTTCCAGTCAGACTTAAGCAGTCCCTCAGTGGTTTTAATACGAGCCAACCTTTTTTTGAACACCATCCCCACCCCCCTTTCGTGTTTGTATTGAAGCCGGAACATTGGCTTGGCTCTTTGGCTTCCATATTTCTTTAAAAAAAACGTAATATCTTCAGATGTTAGTTGGTTTGTTTCTTTTAGAATCACTGCGAAATTGAAGTCAGAGAAGGGTATGATGCCGGTGTCAAGCGAGAAGGATGTACTGCTGCTTGGCTGTGTCGTATCCATCTGCTGCATCGTGTCTCTTTCGTCATCTCTCGATCCTTCTGTTAGCTGATCAGAATGTTTCACTTCAACGTCTGTGTCGGAATCTTGGGAAAAAGTCGGTAGTGACAGCTCGTTGTCCTTGGTAGAGTTGGTAGGCAGTGTCTCTGTAGTCGAATCCGTGTGAGAACTAGAGGCAACAGGTAACGGCAAACCTGAAGTTATCGTCAGAGTCTTTGAATGAGCATCCTGAACTAAGGGAAACGACAAACTTGAGGCATCTGATAGAAATTTTATTTTGTTTTGTTCTTGTTAAAGAAAACCCTTTAAAAAAAAACAAGTGATGGTAAGTGACCCGAGATAATTGATATTTTTCTCAGCACTCGTCGCAATTTCGCCTAGGCAGTGTCTAGGCAAAATTGCTTTCCTGAGTTAGCTTTTTTTCTAAGCGAATTTATAGGGTTTCATTACTTCTGATCAGTATATTAACCTCCAGTGCTCAATCAAGCCCTAAATGGCCCATTCTGACCATTCCTCTCGTTAGAGCCAGTTAGGCTATTTTTTTTTCTTTGTGAAATTCACGTTAAGCAGTGAAAAATAATAAAAATATTCTCAAAAATACGCCCTAAGTAGAGATACAGCGTTTTCTCGTGTTGATATTTTTCATTTCAGGAATGGATGGTTTTGGATGTTCTTCCTTATCTGAATTTAGGGCGTTTTGCCGAAACACGGTCAAAATGCTATTTAAACAGGTGCTTTAATAATCTCTAACTTAACCCATTATTGTCCAACGCTCCAATCTGGGAGCACCAAACTTTAAATTTTTATGACTAACACGGTAGCAGCTAGGCCAAATTTTAAGCGTCGCTTAAACTTTCATAAGTACCAGAGAAGTTCTCAAATTTCTTATGACTTGAATTTGGCTTAGTTTGGTTCTCTGGATTTTTGAAACATGGAAAAAAGTGAGTTTTTGAAAGCTATCTGTTTCTAATGGAACATCAGGGAAGGTAAGTGGTTGAAACCTCTTGTTTTAGTGTTTTTTGTTCTATAATCACCGCTCTTCGAATTTATGAAACAATTGCACCAAAATGTTTACAAATAGAGGATGCAGTATAAGTTAAGCAAAATTGTTCCCAACCGGGATATGTAGGTGTTAAGTAGACTTAAAATTTTCTACATACTTTGTAGAAGGCTATCACTTCTGTTTTGCAGATGGGTCCCAAAAAATGTGCTTCTGTCAGAGAAACGTTAGCTATGGTAGATGAAATAATTTACGATGAGATAGATATTGATATGGTCATTATCTATTCATCCCCCCTAATTTCGGGGTAATAATAAAAAATAGGGGTAATATCGGGGTGGTCAATGAAAAAAGGGAGGGAGACAAGGGCGAAAACAAAATTTAATAGTCTCCAGGGACGTCTTGCTGGGACGATAGAGCTTGAGATAATTGATACTTGCGAATCAGCCAGCCTACATCGACCTTATCAATCTGGGCAGTTAAAAAAATTCCCCCAGAACAAAAATTAATGTTTTAAGTTGCCTTATCATACCCCCATCATTGATGCCCAGAACCCGTACCCTAAACTGACCTCTTAGGAAAGAGAATAAAAAAATCTGCCAAAAAAGAAAAAGAAAACACAATCTGAAGATGAAGATTTAGCAAGCAAGTTTAATTAGATTATTAATTTTTCCTGTAAACGAGCTTTATCTTATAATTTTATGGCGAAATAATACAAGTTCATTTTTAAAAAGTTTTAAAAAAGCAAAAAAAACAGAATAAGTGTGCCAGAAGTATCTTGGGGGAGGGTCACCCCCTCCAACCCCATGGATCTGTTACTAACTTATTTTGCTTTTAACCTTTTCATTCATCTAATTTCAACTAAATTAGCTATTTAGTTAAAATAAATAGATAGATATATTTATTCAAACGAAAGCCCTATTGGGCAATTTTCTATTTAATTGGCCACAAAGCTAAAATTAAGGATTTCTTGAGGGTAGAGGGGGTTTATTATTAGTCAAAACTGGCCTTTCGATTTCTGGGCATTTTCAGATATTTTACCAAAATATCCAGAAATATCCTTCGTCTCCTTGCACATTCAGCCATCAGTTTTCGTCTCTTATCCATTCGATGATCGTGTCCAGATTTTCTATTTTTATACGTTTTGAACTTTTAGCTACAAAGCTACTTTTCAATCTGTCATTATGAATAGACAAATAGCTATAACTTCCTGTGCTACTGAACGTTTATCGAACGTTTAATACAAAGAAAAACTGTTTCATTTTCAAAATGCGTTTCCATGTTCGTAAAACAGGGGAAAGTTCCATGTTCGTAGAAAAATCTTTGCGGCAATCAAAAATTTCTATGCCAATTTTGCAGATAGACGCTGAACCGGCTGAAGATATATAATTTTTGTTCGTTTTAAGTCTCAACTTTACTATTTATATTCATAGGATAGCTTTGCTTTTTTCTGTTAATTGGGTAAATCAGCTACGAACAATTGATCAAATTGACAAGTTAACTTAAAAAGAGTAAAAAAAGAAAAAAGAATGAATGCTAATGAGGCTGCCAGAAAAATCTTGGAGGACCTAAGACGCCACTAGCCCCCCTGGATCCGCCCATATCCGGTTTTGATAAGGCATGGTGGTTATCAGCCCTACTCATGCTAATTTCTGCTTATTTTAAGTTTGACTCGGCTATTTATTGTAATTTCTGTTCGCTCTGAGTTTCATTTAATTTATTGATAGTTATGTGTGGTAGTTTTGCGCTTGAAAGATTTTTTTACTTTATTTCTGCACATTTCTGGTTTAGTGGAGCTCTTAGCTTTTCTTTGAAAAACTTATTTTGTGGAAAAAGTTTGTTATATTAATCACACCTAAAAACATGAAATCCGTCTGTTTTCTTAAATCATTTTGTACCTTCATGCAAAAGAATTACAAATATTTCTTTGAATGTGCCATGTCACAAATTCATATTATAATACCTGACCACATTAAGCGTAGCGAAGAAGTCCTTTTGTGAAGATGGTCCTATGAGGGGTTCTTACTCTCCGGAATTTATTGTTCAATAATGATAGATGGTAATAAGCTTAACTAAGCTTTGGATGTCAGGTCTTGATTTTGTTTAAACGATAATTTTGACGGGATCTGCGCTTGTCATCATCAGTGTCGGATGATGAGCTTGATGATGACAGGCAAAGGTCCTGTCAAAATTATCGTTTAAACAAAATCGAGACCTGACATCCATAGCTTAGGTAAGCTTATTACCATCTACCATTATTATGTACTAGCTGTTGGTGTGGCGCTTCGCGCCACATTAACACCTAGTTGGTGGGGGCACTTCACTCCCCCCAAGCCCCCCCGCGCGCGTAAGTCGTTACGCGCCATATTAGTTACGTGCCATTGTAGTTGTGTCCCTGTCTCCCACCTGTGAATATAGATATATATATATATATATATATATATATATATATATATATATATATATATATATATATATATATATATATATATATATATATATATATATATATATATATATATATATATATATATATATATATATATATATATATATATATATATATATATATATATATATATATATATATATATATATATATATATATATATATGTTTGTACCTACGTAAAACTTGCGAATATACTCGCTGTCCCATTGTCTGTGCATATAAATAGATTGTCAGGTTTACCGACTCTTGAACATGCAACATATAGTTGTCCATGGGAAAAATATATATATAGATAAGAGTCAGGTTGGCATCGGAGAATGCATTAGGGATTTATTAATGACGTAAATTATCAATAAAACAAATGAAGGCAGAAAATGCTTCAGGTAGCGTGTGAAAAAAATTATTTAAAGCGGTAATTTTTGAAAATTTGGACACCAATATTCTAAGAAACTCGCGTCTTCAGTTTTTGTCATTTTTTTTTTCACTTTTTTAATAACGAACTCAATAAACTCAATTTAATAACAAAAGAACGAAATCAATAAAATACTGTTTAATCTGGCATATTAATATATTTTTTTTTAATTTGATATTTGCCAAAATGGTTTGGTTACAATTTTGACTGTATGCAGTTTGCCCCTGTAGTCTATTAAATAAAAAAACAAGTTTTTCAACTGAAAGTAAGGAGCGACATTAAAACTTAAAACGAACAGAAATTACTTTGTATATGAAAGGGGCTGCTTCCTCATCAACGCCCCGCTCTTTACGCTAAAGTTTGACTCTTTCTCTCAACTCTAATTTAACAGTAAAAAACTTTAGCGTAAAGAGCGGGTTGTTGATGAGGAAGCAGCCCCTTTCATATACGAAGTAATTTCTGTTCGTTTTAAGTTTTAATGTCGCTCCTTACTTTCAGTTGAAAAAACTTGTTTTGTTTTTTTAATTTTTGAACGTTTTTGAATCAATGCATGTTTTGATTTTGGCTCTCCGCAAAGGAATAACTAAACGAAATTTGCATATTTATTTATTTTTTTGGCTAAATGGCTTTCTCATAATTTTGATCGAATGATTTTGAGAAAAAATGAGCGGGGGAGGAAGCCTAATTGCCCTCCAATTTTTCGGTTAATTAAAAAGGCAACTAGAACTTTTAATTTTTTACGAATCTTTTTATTAGTAAAGATATATGTAACTTATAAATTAGCTTACGTAAAGAATTTTTTATGCTCATGTTTTTATTACACATATGAGAGGATTCGCCCCCTCGTCAGTACCTCTCTCTTTACACTAAATCTTAAATTTTGTCCCAATTCGTTAAGAATGACCCCTGAATCACAAAAGCCGTAGAATAAATAGTTGACATTACTAAAAATACTTTAGCGTAAAGAGCGAGGTATTAGGAGGAAGTGAGCCCCTCATATGGGTAATAATTTTTGTTCGTTTTAAGTTTTAATGCTGCTCCTTACTTTCAGCTGAAAAAAACTTTTTCATATTTATTTTTTCATTGTTTTTTTTTAATAACGCTAGTAAATCCTGCACTCCCTTCATGGAAATTTTCTTCTCCCGTGACAAATTCCTCGATGGAAAGTTCCCCCAGTATATCCCCCTCTTCTCAACCCCTCCCCCAACCAAAAAATCCTTCTGAAAACGCCTGTACACTTCCCAATAACCATTACTATATGTAAGCACTGGTCAAAGTTTGTAACTTGTAGCCCCTCCCACGGGGACTGCGGAGGAATAAGTCGTCTCCAAAGACATAGTTATAAGGTTTTTTGACTACGCTGAATAAAATGGCTATCTCAGAATTTTGATCCGTTGAATTTGGGAAAATAATTAGCGTGGGATTTCTTTGGTCACTTAAAAAGGGCACTAGAACTTTTCATTTCCGTTAGAAGGAGCCCTCTCGCAACATTCTAGGACAACTGGGTCGATACGATCACCCCTGGGAAAAACAAAAACAAAAAACAAACAAATAAACACGCATCCGTGATCGGCCTTCTGGCAAAAAATACAAAATTCCACATTTTTGTATATATGAGCTTGTATATATGAGCTTGACAGTAGGGTTCTCTGATACGCTGAATCTGATGGTGTAATTTTCGTTAGGATTCTATGACTTTTAGGGGGTGTTTCCCCCTATTTTCTAAAATAACCCAAATTTTCTCAGGCTCGTAACTTTTGATGCGTTAGACTAAACTTGATGATGCTTATATATTTAAAATCAGCATTAAAATGCGATTCTTTTGATGTAGCTATTGGTATCAAAATTCAATTTATTAGAGTTTTGGTTTCTACTGAGCCGGGTCGCTCCTTACTACAGTTCGTTACCACGAACTGTTTGATTTAGTTAAAGGCTCGTAAATGTACTTATTCTGCTGCGATAACTCCAACCGTTGGAACATTATAAAATTGGCTTAATATTCCACAAATATCTTTTTAGAGATAAACCAACCTGGACTCATTTTAGTCTAGATCTATAGCTTAAAGCCAATCAACTCCCCGTATTCTGCAAAACGTAGTCCCTTTCTAATCGAGTCCTAAATCAAAGGGTGCACCTTACGATGTTTTTGAACATTATATATTGTTTTCTTATGATTAATCAATGATCAGGCGTATTCATCAATATCCGTCGATGAACCCAAGGTAGATCTACTGTGCTTGGGCAATATGAAGTGCGGAAGCAATCTTTGGTCAAAAGAGTGTTCTCGTTGTGTTCTTTCATCCTCGAATAAACTTCGTAGCTGTCCTCAAACATGTGGTAACAAAATCAGAGGCAGTTTGTACAATTTAGGGTCACGTTAACTCGACTTTGACTTTAAGAATAATTTAATTCAATATTTATCACCAAGCGATTACACAATAAACACTTTACTATTATTTTAGAAACCGTGCAATTTCATTGCTTTACTATTATTTATATTAAATTAACAAAAATCTGTCATTCTTATTTATGAAAGAAAATTCTCTTTCTCTCAAAGGCATTGGAAAAGAAATAAGAAAGGTCAATTAACATAAATGTATAAAACCCAGCCCAGATGAATTGTATTCAAGTACTTAATTACACGCCAATCCACGTGATAGAGGGAAAATTTCCGAACACTGAAACTATGAAGCCAACTAGAGCGTGAGTAAAAATTAAGCTCAATAGGTACCTGCTGTCCTACAAACTACTGTCCTACAAATTTCAAGCAAATTCTACGCTTTCACAGAAAAATTTAAAAACGGCGTTCCACCTCTAAAAATCATTCCCATGTACCATTAGTATGATGTACTACCCCATGAGACAAAAAAGAGGCCTGTCAAAATCTGTCCAAAAAAGTTGGTCATAGGGGTGTGTTGCAGCCGCACTGGCACACCTTGGATTTTTAATCAGACAGACTGAAAAAGGCATTCGATTCTGCTTCCGACAAGGCAGAAAATGCCTACCGCTGTGATATAAAGTTGGAGGTGAGAGGAGAAGGGGTACTTGAGGGGTGGTGGACTTAATTTTATTCTGCAATAGGAAAGATTGAAAGTTCTTCCGGGATTTTACCTCAAACAAGGTCTGACTTTGATAAAAAGAAGCTGACAGATAGAAAAGGAATTTTGGAGGGGTACCGATGAAATTTGTGCCTCGAATTACATAGATTAGGAATAATGTCAAATTTCTCATAAAATGAAATATACCTACCTCTCTGTTACAAACTTGGGCTTGGAGGGGTTTGGAGGATGTAAGAGCCTGGGGAATTTGGAGAAACCATGAGTCCCTCTTAATCCTCCGAAAAATACAGATTAGAGATCCTTCATTATTCTAGTTCAGACAAGGTTCAATATGCATAAGTTTGAGCTAAATGCTGGTAGACCTGCAATCGGTCCAATTTCCTCTACTCACCTTGAATATTTAAAATCCTTGCATGACCTTGATCCGAGGAAGGTATAGCAGGCATGTCCTTAGGCAAAATTGTTGGTAGTGGGAGGGTGGAAAAGGCATTAGGGAAGCTTGTGTCTGTCTTTGGGTACATAACAATACCAATTAGAAGTTCTTGCCTCATCCTGATATAAGAACGATGCATTTATTCTATATTTTTGCTGAGAAATTGGTGGCGGGAGGGTGGAGCACCTCGGAGGGACCATGGACTCATTTTATTCTACTAATAATATAGATTGATAATCTTGCTTTGAACAAGATACAACTTACATATTTCTCTGCAAAATATGTGTGAGAGAGGGGTAAATGTCATGGGGTGCCTCTGTATTTTCAATAATGCTGTCTGGAATCCTTTGTAGGATTACAGTTCCGGCAAGGTGCAAATATTCTATGTTTTATTAAGAAGTTGGTAGTGAGATAAGAGGTAGAGTAAGGAGGCTAAAGAAACTTTACACTCACTTTTGACTTTCAATCCCTGAGGTTTATACATCTTTGTATGATTCTGTTCAAAATAGATGCAACATGGTTTTCTTTCTTCTATAATAAGAGAGAGGATGAATTCCTAAAAATACTACCTGTCCAGTTTGATTCTCTAGTCATGCGGGCTGGTGATACTTGGGTGATTCTGCATCAAAGAAGATAAAAAGTGCCAACCTTCCAACAAAAAAAGTTATCGGTAGTAAGGGTGGTGAAGATTTTCTGGTTTCGTGCGCCCATTAATTCAGATTGAAAATGTTTGCGTGAATTTGCTTCAAAGAAGGTGCAACTTACCCAAAAAGTTGACACAAAGAGAGAGAATGGTAGAAGGTCCACGGGTTCACTTTGTGGTTCCTGCTTGTTTTGTCAGTAAATCAGGAATTATATTGTTTTTGTCCCCAGTCAGGACTAAAGTTTGTTTTTGTGTAGAATCATTACGATTCTTTCACATTCATTCCGTGTGCACAAAAACAATGAATTTGTCTTCCCTCCCTAAAAAAAACTCTCCTAATTCAAAGTTAGACTTTCTTACCATGTGCTAAATTTTCAGTAATAACAATAAGAAAGGAGAAAATGGTAAGCTTGATGGATATTATTATTATTACAAGTATTATCAGTTAGGCAACTCTGAAGCTTAAGAGGAACGTGTGATACCATCGTTCTTTCTCAGTGCCAATCGGAGAAAATAGGATAAAAAAACTCAGCCGAAATAACAAACAAAAATGACTCTATATAGTAGATCGTAGCGCCTTTGGACCGGTAAGAAGATACACCTTTTTTCTTCTAAAAATTTTCTGATTTATTATTTGGAGTAGATATTTTGATGGAACCGCGAAAGAGTCGTCGGAAGTGTGAAGCACTTTACATATTCGTATGACTTTGATTTGAAATTGGCGCCTGTTGGCGCCACAACCCCACTCAATTACCCACATCCCCACTCAATTTGGAACCAAGCAATAATATTATGTAGTTATTAGTACTAATTAGCCCGAAAGATAAAATTCGTTTTGCAAACCGCAGACTTTAAAGTGATGTGAACGATGGGCAATCTTGATATTGTTTTATTTGTGTTCTTACGAACTGCTACAGAACCCTACTGAATATAGGCCTTTTTCCGCCGTCCAAGTTTTATTTATAGTTTTTGCTTGCGTGTGGAAACAGAACACAAAAAACAACTTTGCTACTAGCAATTCATCGAATTGCATCACGTTATACTATTAATTGTATTTTATTATTATAATATAACTTTAGTATAAAATAAATATTATATTATATGCTATGAATTATATATATTATAATATTAATAAAAAATATAATATATTATGTATTATATTATTGCATTGATCGAGGGGAAATTTTAAGAATAGGACAGCAAACTATAAACTTAGGTTTCAAATAGCGTTTCCAACTTTAAATAAAAATATTCGGGTCTAGTAAGCATAAATAAGCATAATATTGGCGTACAAAACTAAAAACAAAAGTTTCCCGCAATTTTTCTTAAATAAACTAATGTAAAAGTTTTATTTTTTCAAATTTTTTGAATTTTTCGCTAAAAATCTATGAGTGAGTTTCTCTAGTAGCGTTTTCAATGGTTAGGGGGGCTAACTAAGATTTGTGAGCAAAATTATATTTTGCTAGAATGGCAAAAGTATTATATATGTTCATTTGTTTTATGTTTATGTACAGATATGCATGTATATATCATACATGTATATATCATGCATGTGTACATGTGTATGTATGTGTATGTATGTATGTATATATAGAAGAAATATTAAGAACAGTGCAATGGAAATTCTCGAAGACGTTGCATAGTCTAAATTAAAGTAAAGTTGCAATTTACTGCAACTATTTATTAGTTGCATTAGTTAGTAAAATTATTAGATAATCATGCTAGATTTTTGTGGAGGACAACAGATAGGGGAAAGCCCTATAGATAGGTAGAGTAGCTCCATAAGAGGCTTAGGCCAAGTAGGACCTTGTCCCAGTGGGGCCCATAATAGAAACTGGGAAACCCTCCCCTGGGGGTCATAATTTCAGGTGGAGGAGGAAGAAGGCCCCTCAAATGTACACTCAGCAGGGCCAACTGCCGTGTTCACGCGACAGATGAGTTACAAACCTTCTCCCAGTAATGGGTTAAATTGCATGGTGAAGCAGAACACCATCGTGGGAGGATCCTCTATAGGAGGACAACTGCGGCAGGGCGTAAGATCCAGATTTATGGACAACGGCCTCTGTAAAGGGCTGCCTCGACCCTTTCGGGGTACCTGCAAGACTAAGAAACTTGCGGTCAATTTTTCCCACTTGAGGAGTGGCGCCCCTGGAGGAAATTATAGCCTAGTAAACAACACAGCACTCGTACGGGATTCTGATTATTGGATAATTTTCTGGGCTTGGTTTGTTTTGATGGGCGTTTTCGGGCTGAAAAACCTCTTCCTAGCTAATTTATCTACTATGGGCTGCCTCCCCGTAGTAGCATAATATTTGTAGGCATGAATATATAATGAGTCGGAGGTAATAGGCTTGGGACTGTCTGTGCAGGATTTCGACTCTTGTTGATAGAAGAGCATCGCCAAGTGCTGAAAACCATGTTGTGACCAAGATGGGCCCAGGATTGCACAAAGCCTCCAACTTACTGGAGGTCCCAGGGACTTCTTGCTGTCCGGTTCTAAGCCGGCTTAAGCGCTTCGGTGTAGACTTGAGAAGATATGTTGGTCCCCATCCTGCACTGGTATCCGGGATCACTGCTTTTCTTGAGGCCAAAATAATTTCAAAGATTTAAAGAACATGAAAATTGGAACTTGGAATGTTACGACGTTAAAAAATGACTATCGCATCGACATTTTGACTGACGAATTCAGACGGTTTGAACTGGATTTATTAGGAGTTTCAGAAACTCATATCCCAGGGGTAGGAAGCATGAAATTAGGTGACATAGAATTTGTTTACTCAGGAAGGAAGGATGGGGTACATAGACAGGGAGTAGGGCTCATGATGAATAAGGAAGCTGCTAAGTCTTGTTTAGGCTGGGAAGGTATTAATAATAGAATACTAATTGCTCATTTTATGACTAAAAAGTTTAGGGTATCAGTTATAGTAGTATATGCCCCCATTGAACCAACTGATGGAGATACTAGTGACTCAGATGAATTTTACTTACAGTTACAGGAGCAAATAGACAGGGTACCAGGTAGAAATATGGTGTTTTTGCTAGGAGATTTTAATGCCCAGGTTGGTAGAAATAGGGATAGATGGTATCCTAGCCTAGGTAATTTTGGTGTAGGAAAAGAAAACAGTAATGGCTATAGGCTTTTGCAATTTTGTAGGTATAACAACCTAGTTATAACCAATACGGTGTTTGGTCACAAAATGGCCCATAAGTTGACATGGTATTCACGTGATGGTAAGACAGCAAACCTTATTGATTATGTTATTGTAAACAGAAGACTAGCAGGATCAATACAAGATACTAGGGTGTATAGGAGTGCCGTTATTGATGTTAAAAGTAAAGATCACCATCTAGTAGTGTCTAAGGTTAATTTAAAGCTGACATTTCGGAAGAGTAACTCCCTCCCGGAAAGTTATGATGTTGGTAGACTTCAGGATGAAAATTTGAGAAAAAAATTCCAGGAACAGTTGAGTACTAAACTTGAGGGTTTAAAATTTGACAATGTGGAAGATGGATGGAATAATTTCAGAAAAACAATTTGTGAAGTTGCTGATGGTGTCCTAGGGAAGAGTGCTAAGACAGCAACTAGGAATATTAGTGAAAAAGCTTTAGGTTTAATAGAGAGTAGAAGGGGTTTGTATAAGAATTATCTGAGCGATAGGTCGTATGAAAACAAAAGGAATGTAAAGAAAGTGGAGAAAGCATTAAAATATGAACTAAGGAGATGTGAAATGGAGGCGATGGATAAAATTGCTGAGGATCTGGAAGATGCGGCTAGACGGCATAATAGTAAAATATTATACTGGCATGTTAATAAATTGAAAGGGAGTAGCCGATCCGGACTAGTCCCAGTTAAAGATAGAAATGGGGCCACAATTAGTGATAAGGAAAAAGTTAAAGAAAGATGGGTGGAACATTTTGAGAATGTGCTAAACCGAGATACAGTTGCAGGAAAAGATATAGATGAAAATGAAAAAGTTTGTGATACCTTGGATGTGAAGGAAGATTTGTTTAGTGAGGAAGAATTAGCGACAGTACTAGAAGGATTAAAAAATAATAAGGCCCCAGGTGCTGATAGTATGATTAATGAGTTCCTTAAATATGGTGGCTCTGAGGTTAGGAATAAGCTACTGAAGATTATGAACATGATTTTTGAAAAAGGGGAAGTACCCAATGATTTTAGGAAAACCTTAATTAAACCACTGTATAAGAAAGGTGACAAGAGTGAATGTCGGAATTATCGAGGCATTAGTCTGGTCTCTGTAGGTAGCAAATTACTGAGTAATATGATACTTTTTAGACTGAGACATGCTGTAGACAAAGTTTTAAGGGAAGAACAATGCGGTTTTAGAAAAGGTAGAGGATGTGTCGACCATGTTTTCACTCTTAGGTTAATAATTGAGAAGTCCCTTCGTTGTCAAACACCTTTGGTCCTTAGTTTTATCGATTATGAGCAAGCTTTCGATTCTGTTGATAGAACAGCGTTAACAAAGGTCTTATCGTTATATGGTATACCAGAAAAATACATTAAAGTGATTTGCGCTATGTACGAGAATAATACTGCTGCGGTTAAGGTAGGAAATGAGGTTAGCAACTGGTTTTGTATTAAATCAGGAGTTAAGCAGGGTTGTGTTCTATCCCCCTTTATATGGATCATTTTGATGGACTTCGTCTTAAGGAGCACAGGAAAGGCAATTGGAGACCATGGAATCAAATGGGGAGGAAGAACGCTCCTGGACTTAGATTATGCTGATGATTTAAGCATATTAGATGAAAGTGTGAGCAAAATGAATGAATTTTTAGAGGTTTTACGAGTTCAGGGTGCTAAAATAGGCTTGAAAATTAATGTTAAGAAGACTAAGTCACTAAGGTTAGGAATAAGTGAAGATGAACAGGTGACCTTAGGTAACGAAAAGATTGATCAGGTTGGGAGCTTCAGTTACCTTGGTAGTATTATTAGTAAAGATGGTGGGAGCAGTGAAGATGTTAAAAGTAGAATAGCTAAAGCTCAGGGTGTTTTTTCACAGTTAAAAAAAGTTTGGAAGAATAGAAAGATAAGCCTACAAACCAAGATTAGAATATTGGAAGCTACAGTGATGACAGTGGTCAAATATGGCTCTGAAGCATGGACACTCCGAAAAGCAGATGAAAATTTACTAGATGTTTTCCAGAGAAATTGCCTACGGATTGTTCTGGGTACCCGGCTGACTGACCGTATTTCAAACAGTAGGTTGTACGAAAAGTGTGGTTCAATCCCGCTTTCTGGGGCTATAATGAAAGAAAGGTTGAGATGGCTAGGCCACGTTCTACGGATGAAGGATGACAGATTACCGAAGATTGTCCTTTTTGGCCAACCGTCTGGGGCTACACGGAAAGCAGGTCGTCCTTGTCTGGGTTGGGAGGATGTCATAAATAAAGATTTAAAAGAAATGGGAACTTCCTGGGAGGGTGTAAAGAGGGAGGCTTTAAATAGATTAGGTTGGAGGAGGAGCGTGTGTAGCTGTGTTGGCCTCAGGCGGCTTGGTGCTGCAGTGAGTTATTAGTAGTAGTAGTAGTAGTAAACCACTATCTAGAAATAAACTGAAATCAGGAAATAGGAAGAAAGAAAAGGGGATAAAATCAGAGCACTTTACCGCATAACAAATATTTAGCAGCACAAAAGAGGTTTTAGATATTTATCGCGTTAAATACTTGAAAAAAGGAATTCAATTTTTTAAAATATGAAAAGTCTATCTTATGTTGTCCAGTAAGATTATCAATAGTGATACATAGATATGCCCTTTCGTTTAAAGCATGGCCAAATTTGTTAGTTTAACATTGGACTAAAGTGGGCTGAAAGGGGGCCTAAACAACGCTTTATTTTTGGTGTATCAATTATGGCTTCCCTCTCAGTCAGTCTTTACACTAAAATTTGACTTTAGTACCCCTTTGCCTTAACAGCTAATGCCCTACCTCGTCAGAAACGTGATAAAAGTTTTGCCTTCCTTTTCCACAATTCTCTGAGAATAAAAGAGTTCATTAAATTGCATTTGTTTTACATATTAAGGTTTTCAGAATGTCTGGGTTGGCAACTGGTGAAAAAAATGTTTACAATTAGCAGCTATCTAGATTTCTGCACGCTCATACACATTCACGATTGCAATCGTCAACATCTGCGGTCAGGAGTAACCGCTCCTCTCTTACATTAAATAAAAAAAAAAATGAGATTTCTCAACTAAAGGTAAGGAGCAACGTCAAAACTTAAAACGAACAGAAGTTATTCCGTATATGAGGAGGGTTCCCCTCCTCAATACCTCACTCTTTACGCTAAAGTATGTCCCAATTCTTTAAAAATGACTCCTGAAACACAAGGACCATTTAATTAGAATAATAAACTTTCTTAAAAGTTATAGAAAAAACCTTAGCATAAAGAGTAAGGTATTAAGGAAGGGGCAACCCTCTCATATATGTAATAATTTCTGTTTGCTTTAAATTTTGACGTTGTTCCTTACTTTCAGTTGATTTTTTTATTTAATTTTTGATCGTTTTTAAATAATGCCTTGAAATCCTCCCTCCAGGAAAAAATTCTTCCCCTCACGAAAAATACCTTCATCGGAAGTTTTAACATGTAAAATACCCCCTATCCTCACCAGAAAAATTTCCAAAGACAATTCCATTCTAGTTGAAAATCCCCCCCCCAGAAAATTTCTTACGGATGATTCCGGCTGCAAATTTTTTCTCCGAACATTTTCAGTTGAAAAAGACTTTAATTTCTGATTGTTTTTGCAATTGTGCCGTAAATACCCCTCCTTCAAAGATTCTATCCACAAATACTCTGCTGCCTCCTGACAGAAAG
The DNA here is from genome assembly GCF_032884065.1 of Artemia franciscana. Lineage (NCBI taxonomy): Eukaryota > Metazoa > Arthropoda > Branchiopoda > Anostraca > Artemiidae > Artemia > Artemia franciscana. Next base: position 34,535,118 of record NC_088865.1, read on the forward strand.
CTGCTCCCGTAGAAAATTCTGCCTGGAGAATTTATTGTGTGGGAAACTCCTCCATGGGGAATTTTTATTGGAAAATCCTCCCCCTAGGGAAAGATAGTCTAGATGATTCCGAGCTGGTGAAAATTTTCCCCCGGACAATTCCCCTTAACATCTTCACATGTAAAATTAAATTGGCAAAGACAAAATAAGACATTTAAAAAGAATCTCGTACAAGAATTCTGGCAAATTCCGCCTGTGTAAAATTTTCCTTGGAAGGTTCACCTCCCGGGAACTTCCCTTCCCAATGAAAATTATCACTGTGAAAAATTCCCCAGTGGAGATACCCCCCCTCCCAAAAAAATGTCTGTGTACTTCCCAAAAGCAAATACTATACGTAAACATGCAAAAACATGAATAACAGACCTTTCTCCAGGGACTTCAGTGGATCATTTTATCCCCAAAGGGATAGTTACTGGGCTTTCAACTATGCTAAATAAAATGACTATCTCAAAATACCGATCAGATGAATCTGAGGAAAAGAGGGGAGCTGCAGGGGGTCAGTCGCCCTCTAATTGGTCACTTAAAAAGGCCACTAGAAATTTTGATTTCTATTTGAATGAGCCCTGTCCCATTATTCTAGGACAATTGATTCGATGCGACCACCCCTGGGGGAAAAAAGCAAATAAAGACGCATCTATGGTCTTTTCTTTTGGCAAAAATACACAATTCCACATATTGCAAATGGGAGCTTGAAACTTCTACAATAGGGTTCTCGGATACGCTGAATGTGATGGCGGGATTTTAAGATTCCTGAACTTTTAGGGAGTGTTATCCTTTTTTCTGAAAATCGGGAAAATTTTCTCAGCCTCGTAGCTTTTGATGGGTAGCGCTAAAATTAATGTATCTTATACATTTTGAATCAGCATAGCAAGTCGATTCTTTTGATGTATCTACTGAAATTAAAATAACATTTTTGGAGGTTCGGTAACTATTGAACCGTGTCGCTCTTCACTTAGAATTCGTTACCACGAACCAATTGATAGTATAGTTTGTGTTCGTCTTAATTTGCTATTTGACTCTTTCCATAATTTGAAGAAAAGTTATTTTTGAAGTTAATAATTCACACAAATCGTCGTCACCAGACAATTAATATAAAACTCAAATAACAATTTTGAAAGATTTATTTCATCAAATATATAGAGACTTGCATCAAGAATTACTTTGGTTGATTGGCTGTGGTTGAGGACGTATCCAAACTATTGGTACTTGACGAAGGATAAGGTGTTCCAGACCTGAAATACAAAAATACAGTGGTAAAATTCTCGTTACTTGACTTCTTGCTATCTCAGAAAGGGTTTAGGTTAGGAAAAATGAAACTTTCAGGGATGAATCTACAGACTAAAGTATGTCCCGGGAAGGTATTTGAAGCAGCTACCTGCACTTCTTCTCCCTCTAGAGCGCCCTGACCTCTGATGACCTTTCAAAATATGTGTGTTATAAAAGTGAAACCTTGCAAAATAGATCTTCTGCTTAATTAAAGTACAAAAAAATTGTTTTCAGCTTCATAACTTTCCTCAATTCCATTTTATAAGGTTTTAAAGATATGCAAATACATTTCCTGAATTTTGAAAAAAAACATATATGGCTCAAAATCCTACTCAAACAACAGGAATTGCATTTTCAGATACTTTAGCCTGCAGACCCATCCCTGAAAGTTTTATTTTCCTAACCTAAACCCTTTCCAAGATAGCAAGAAGTCAATTAACTAGAATTTTACCAAATACAGTTTTTAATGAGATTTGTAATCGTACTAACTCAAGGGGCCTGAGAGCCTAAAACACCTTCCCAGAAGCTCTTGTTACAGAAAAAAATGTATCCTAAGGGCTTCTGACAAATTTTGGTATTTTCAATCGTTATTTTTTCTATTTTTATTTTTCGAAGAACAGATGCAACTAAAAAAACATATTTGAATGACTGACTGTGAATTGTTCAGTTTAACAGTATTGTGTAAAACCAAATGCCATAAATAGAGTGTACTCTCTCCACCGGAAAAAAAAAACTAATCAAGGACGCTTATAAATAGTGTAAACAATTATTTGAATTTTTTTTTCAGAAGGATAATGATGTTTTTAGTAATAGTTTTGGGCAAAAAAAATCTAAATGGATTTAGGGTATTATTGGCATGACAGGATCATATTCGGAGCTCCATAGAGACTGTCATGGCGTATCGGCTGAATAATAGTAAATTACAGTAATTTCTTTATCTTTTCCCATTTTCTTCTTAGAATCTCTCTTTTCAAAGTATTCTATGAATCCTTAGCCTCAGATAGGACTATAGCCTTCAAATCTTCCGTATAATAATGGTCCGAAACTGAGACCTTTGATTACACCAAATTCTGGAACTATTTAAAACAGAAGTGGTTGAGGCAATTGTTTATTGAATAGATAGACTATGTCCCTAAAGGCATAAGCCCATAAGAAGGGGCAATGACTTCACTAGAGATTCTTTCAGGGAACATAAGCCTGCTGATCACGGTTGCTCTCCCAGCTACAGTAACAGAGGGACTGTTAATTTGTTTCTCTCCCTTTTCATCTTTTCTTCTGTAATGACTTCAAGTTGTTTTTTTAGCAACATTATTTTTGTAGCCTGGATTTACTTTTATAGTCTCTAAGCCTACGCATATTTTATTTTAAATCTCATAACAGTCTCAAAAATGGAAAACAAATATTCAAGTGGGTAGGCTAAATATAAAAAAAAGAATGCTTTTGTAAAAAAATTGTCATATTTCTTTATAATATCAGAGTTTAGAGGTTTGTATATCCTTCTCTTGTACCTGAAAGGATGTCTCTTTGCCCACTCCTGCAAATAATTCTATACACTATGACTACCACCCATAGAGATAGAGATAAAGGCTAGATTCTGAAAAGTTTTGTGGTTGTGTTTCTCTGTTAACCCTGCATGCATTCAGAATGAAATACTATTTATAGAAGAATACCATAAATGACAACATCTTGCGACAATATAACCTGTTTTCCTCTTTATATCTCTGTATTACCACCTACTCAAAGAATCTAAATTTAGACCTGACACGCTGACTTGATTCGTCAAACTTGCTTTAATATCTGACCCACAAACTGAGTGAGAAAATGTAGCAAGCAGAATTAAAAACTTATGTGAATTTCTACAATTCTACAAAAATTGGACAGCTGATAAAAATAAAATAGAAAAAACCTCAATTGAAATTTACTAGTCTTTGTAACATCGAGTCCTAATCACAAAGAAAAATGCAGCTTACCTTGAAGGAACGCACAACAATTTTAAATTCCCTATGGGCGACGCTTGGGATGTGAATGGAGATAATATTCCATCACTTATCTCAACGACATTTTCTATTTTACTTATCCTCTGCTTCATCTTTTGCTGACTACTAGTATATTCAGCCAGAAGTCGGGCAAAACGTGTCTGTAGATAATCAAGGGATGTTTCTAAACATAGAAAATTGGATCAGAGAAAACATTATGGCCGAGTTTTAGTTAAACAACACCAATAAAAATATTAATATTGACCCCTTATATAGAGGTTGTCAAACATTTTCTTTTCACTATTTTTTTCTCTTTTTCTTTCTAAAAAGTAGTGAGGCGCAGTCAGGTCCAAACAGACAGGTATCCCTTCGAGTCCCAGCCCTGACAGTTTTTTAAGTTTCTTCAAGATGCAGGTGCTTGTTACGTAACACGGAGTATTTTCTTCAAGATCCAAGTATTTGTTACGAAATAAGAGATTGTTTATCTATGTTAAGGATGAAGTAGTCTCACGTGACTTGTTTTGCAAGAGCTCGCGGGCTGCTAATAAAGTGAAGAGACCCCAGTTGTAACTGAGGATGACATAATCTCGCATATGTCTTTTGTAAGAGCTCACGGGCCGCTAGGGGAACCCCTGGTTGTAACTGAGAATGACGTAATCTCGCGTGACTTGTTATGCTAGGGCTATATGGCCGCTATTCAAGTGGGGAATACCCAGTTGTAACTGAGAATGACGCACTCATGCGTGTTATATTTTACTATAGGGACGTGCTTGTTACTTAATGGGAGATTGTTTACCTATGTAGAGGGTGACGTAATATCGCGTGACTTTCTAGAGCTCACGGGCCCGCTGGTCCAATGGGAAGCCCCCAGTTGTAACTGAGGATGATGCACATGTGCATGATACGTAATTTTTTAGATGTTATTGTTTTTTATTTGGTGTTTCTTTTTCTTCAAGATTTTTTCTTTTTTTTGTTTCTTCAAGATTGTTTCTTCGAGACGTTTCTTCGAGACATTTTTTTTCAAGGTGTTTTTTCTCTAAAGAAATTCCTCAAACCGTATATGAAGGTACTTTTTGATTCGGGGATCCTTTATTATCCTTCGTGAAATATTTTTGTCTGCTCTCGGAATCGAACAAAAGACCCAAGATTTCCCCTGTGGAATTTCACCTTAGACACTTGAACCAACTAATCTTTCCTAATATTATGTTGCGAGAAATAAATTCAATCTAAAATCCTTCATTGTTACCGGGAATTTCTTGGCGCCATTCCAACAACGTACACAGCGTGATGATTATTGCTTGAATTGAAAGATCTGTAATGCTGCTTTCTGTGATCTATGGATTGCATGTTTTTTTCCTCGAAAATAATACACACGGAAAGGAGAATATCAATTAGTGGAATTATGCTTAGGGGGTATAATTTTATGCCTTTGACACACACGTGGATGTCAAATTACAGTTGTATAGATTTAAATGAGAGTGATGGTATTGTTTATTTGATTTAGTGCCCATAGCAAATAATGTAACCATTGGATGAAAGAACAAGCAATGAATTACCATTTATAAGCCATGACTGTTCTTGGCACGTGAGAATCTGTGTTTCAAGCAAGAATAATTTTTTTGTCGCAAACACCCATACATAGTATCATCCCTAAGGCAATTTTCAGACATTTTTTGATAAAATTGGATTTAAATCCATTTGTTTTTGTTTTTGAAAGCCAACCCACCGTGATACCTCCCATGGCAGGTATGCCAGAGGTCAACCATGTCCCATGGCTGGCCTTTGGCAGCTTCTGGAGCACAATATAATTTCTAATGCATTTTCAACCATTTAATCTATTTCAATATCTTTTCGTCTTTAATTTAATATTTCCTTTTTGCTAAAAAGGCCAGAGAATTTGGAACATTTTGCTGAATAACCCTTTCGCTTATCCCCTTAAACCAGTGGTTATATATATAAAATTAAAACCTTCTAAAACATACAGATATTTCCTTCTAAAAACAGGGAAACCCCCACATTGCATTTAAGATATGACTCTTAAGTTTTAACATCGATCCTTACTTTTAGTAGATTACTTGATCTAGTTCAGCACCTTTTCGTCTTTAATCTTAAATTTCCCTGATTTGCATATTCTCATCGATTTTCAAACGTCAGTAAAGTTCGTGCCCCACCCTAGGCAGCATGGGGCTGACCCGTGATATCCCTGTGATGCAATTTGTCATAACTAAGGGATATTTTCAGATATTTTCTTGATATAAATTATACTTTACACACATATGTTCATGTTTTCGAAAGCCATCCACCTATAATACACCATGTCAATTTACGCAAACGTGGCAATGTGTGGCTGAATCGTGGCATCCCTGTCATACTTATTATAATTCCTAAAATAATTTTAAGATTGTTTATTGATGTCAATCATGCTTTAAATCCATTGGTTCGTGTTTTCGCAAGCTACCCCCTTGTGATACGCCATAGTAACTGACGCCACCCTGGCAATATGTGGCTTGCCCTTGGCATCCCTATGATAAGTATTATCACTTTTGAGGCAATTTCCAAATATTCTCTTAACCAAAATTATGCTTTAAATCTATTGGTTCATGTTTACAAAAGCAAACCCCTTCGTGATTCCCCCATGGCAGTTCACCGTGAGGCACTATTGCTGACCTGTAGTACCCTATGGCAAAAATTATCGTTCCTAAGGCATTTTCAGCCATTTTCCTACAAAAATAGTCCTATAAACCGTATAAGCTAAAATTGACCTTTTAAACTTGAAAGAAAATTACCACGATTCCAACACCCCCGGTTCCAGGTCTTGTTTCGCCACTTTTGCGTCCTATTCCACCAGTTCTGGTTCCATCAGTTCAGTTCTGAGTTCTGTTGGTTCCAGAATTTTTTCGCGTGGTTGTCCCCCGAGGTACTCTGTGGTTGATTATCAACAATAGCCAGTTTATTGTATTTGAGGGACCATTTTGACTAAGGACATACTAGCTTTTGAAAGTGTTAAGAGATTATTTTCCATATTTTGACATTTGCTTCATACTTTTATATTTTCTAGGGATTATGGTCAAGGGTTTTGATGTTCATAAAAGATTATGTTACATGTTATAATACTTTATCATATTTTTCATTATCTTTCCGGGTTTAATAGATTCAAGTCATGAAAAGTCAACCTCGAGAGCAGAATGGGACAGCGAAACTGTTTTCACACACTTCTGGGGACAATATTGGCCCAAAGCATACTAGATTTTGAGGGTTTTAAGCAATTATTTACCATGTCTTAACATTTGTTTCATATTTTTAATATTTTCTTGAGCTTACAAGGTTTTGAGAGTTGTAAGAGATTATTTTCCGTATTTTAGTTTTTTTTCAGATTCTTTTTTTTATTTTCCTGCGGTTTAATAGTTCCAAGACAGAAAAAAATCAACCTCGAGAGCAGAGTGAAACAGTGATAGACAATGATTTCTCTTACAAAACAGAAATAATTCTTACAAAATGCAAAATTTGTAAGAAATTCCCCAATAGTTCCTACAAAAAAAAATTTTCGTACAAAATACAAGAAATTCTTTACACAAATCCAAAATCGTTCTAACAGAATAAAAAATAGAGGCTGAGAAATACAGAATAATTGTTACAAAACACAAAAATCTAACTAAATCTAAAATACTTCTTACAGAATACAAAAAGTTCAAATAAAATCCAAAATAGCTCATACAAAACAAAATTATTGATACAAAATACAAAATGCTTTAAACAAATCCAAACAGTTCTAATAGAATTAAAAACAGTCGAGGCAAAAAATATAAAATACCGGTTTCAAAAAAAATTCTATCAACATCGAATATAGTTTTTATGTGAATACACAAAGTTCAAAGAAAATTCAAAATAGCTCATACAAAACAAAATATTTCTTATACAATCAAAGTTTTTGATAAAATCCAAAATAGTTTCTATAAAACAAAGATTATTCATACAAAATACAAAAATACTTTACACAAATCCAGAACACATCTAACAGAATAAAAAATAGTTACTGCAAGATACAAATACTTGCTACAAAACGCAAGAAGTTCAAACGAAACCCATAGTAGCATTACGAAACAAAATAATTCTTACAAATCAATTCCAAAATAGTTCTCACAAAACAAAAATTATTCTTGCAAATAAAAAATAATTTATACACAAATTCAAAATAGTACAAACATAATAACAGATAATTCATGCAAAATACAAAAACGTGCTAAATAACATAAATTCTAACAACATCCAAAGTAGCTCTAACATATTCTAACAAAATCCAAATAGTTCCTACAAAACAAAAATTATTCTTACAAAATAAAAAAAAAATACTTTAAACAAACCCAAAATAGTTCTAACAGAATAAAAATAGCTGCTGCAAAAAAAAATACTTGTTTCAAAACACAACAAATCCTAAAAATGTCGAATATAGTTCTTACAGAATACATAAGGTTCAAAGAATATCCAAAACAGCTCTTACGTTACAAAAATATTTCTTACCCAATAAAAAACTTCCAATAAATCCAAAATAGCTGCTATAAAAAAATTATTCTTACAAAATACAAAAATACTTTGCACTCATCTAAAATAGTTCTACCAGAATGAAAAAACAGTCGGTGCAAAATCAAAAATATTTTCTTCAAAAACACAAAAATTCTAACAACATCCCAAACAGTTCTTATAGAACACAAAAGTTCAAACAAATTCCAAATAATTCCTATAAAACAGAAATAATTCGTAAAAAATACAAAAATGTAAAATGTAAGAAATATTTTGGATTTTGTTAGATTTTTTTGCGTTTTGTAACACGTATTTTGTGTTTTGCAGAATTTTTATTATTCTGTCAGAAGTATTTTGGACTTGTCTAAAATATTTTTTGCATTTTGCAAGAATAATTTTTGTTTTGTAAGACCTATTTGGGCTTTTGTTAGAACATTTTGTATTTTGTAAGAATTATTTCTGTTTTGTAACAGGTATTATTGTCTATCAGTGTAACAATCTTGCTCTCGAGATTGAATTTTTTCAGACATTGGATCTATTAAACCCTGGGAAAATAATAAAATATGCAAAAATATTAAAATACGGAAAATAGTCTCTTACAACTCTCAAAACCATGGTCCATAAGCCCTTGAAACTATTAAATATATGTTTAAATATGGTAAACAATTGCTAAAAATTTTCAATATCTAGAATGCCCTGAACCTAACTTGTCACCAGATGTGTGTGAAAACAGTATTACTTTGCCATTCTGCTCTTGAAGTTGAATTCTTTCATGCCTGGATCTCTTACACCAGGAGAGATAATGAAAAATATGAAAAAAAATTAAGATATCGAAACTAATCTCTTAAATTCTCAAAATCTTGGCGTATAGGTTCTATAAAATATTAAAAGAATGAAGAAAATATTTAAATATGGTAAATAATTGCTTTAAACCCTCAAAAGCTAGAATGTCCTTAATCAAAATGGACCCCAAAATATAATAAACTAGCTAGTGTTGATGGCCAGCCACAGAATACCACGGGGGTCTACCACGTAAAAAAATCCTGCAGAAAAAAGAACTCGGAGCAGAATAGGTTGAACCAGAACTGGTGGAATAGGAGAAAGAAGTGGTGGAACTGGAACTGGAACCGGGGGCGATGGAACCACGGGAATTTTTTTCTAAGTTTAAACGGTGGATTTTATTTAAACGGTTTATAGGGCTATTTTTGAAGCAAATTGGCTGAAATTGACTTAAGAAGGATATTTTGTGCTAGAGAGTACCATGGGCCAGCCACAGTATGTCACGGTAGCGTGAACTGCCATTGGGGCATCACGAAGGGGCTTGCTTGCAAAAACATGAACCAATGGATTTAAAGCACAATTTTTATCAAGAAAAGATATGAAAAATGCCTTGGGAATGATAATATGTACCCCTTGGATGTCACGAACTAGCCACATAATGCCACGGTGGCGTAAATTACCTTGGTGTATCACAAGGAGATGGCATGCGTAAACACGAATCAATGGATTCAAAGCATAATTTGTATGAAGAAAATATCTTAAAAATGCCTTAGGAACGATAATATGTATCACAGGTATGTCATGGGCCAGCCACATAGTACCACTGTGGTGTGAATTAATATGGTGTATTAGGAGGGGATTGCTTGTGAAAACATGGACCAATGGATCTAAGCATTATTTATATCAAGAAAATGTGTGAAAAATGCCTTAGGAATGATAATATGTTTCACAGGGATGTCTCGGGTCAGCCTAATATTGCGCAAGGTGGGGCTTGAATTCTTTTAATGCTCGAAAATCAATAAAAATATGTAAATCAAGGAACTGTAAAATTAAAAACGATAAGATTCTGAAATAGATTAAATGTTTTGCTAAAAGTAAGGAGCAATTTCGAAACTTAGGAGCCATGTCAAAGATGCAAGCAGGAAGTTGTGCTGTTTTAGAAGGTATTCTCTGCATGTTTCAGAAATTTTTCAATTTTACACAGAAAACATTTAAAACCACTGGCTAATGGGATAAGAAAAATGCCTATTCAAGAAAATGTTTTAAATTTTTAACCCTTTTTAACAATAAGAAAATATATAATTAAAGACGAAAAGATAACTATATGGACCAAAGGGTTGAAAATACCTTTTGAATGATAATGTGCGCCAGAGGGAGCCACAGGCAGGCCGCAGTATGCCACTGTGGTGTAAACTGCAATGGGGGGGATCACGGAGGCTTGGCTTGCGAAAACACAAACCAATGGATTTAATGCATATTTTTATGAAACAATATCTTAAAATGCATTAGGATGTAGAATATGCATCACACGGATGCCGTGGACCACCCAAATTTTGCCACTGTGGCGTGAACTGCCTTGGACTATCACACTCTAACAACGAAATTTAAAGTCCCGCTGTTAATATTAAAACAATGGTCAATTTAGTTTATAGGGTTAATTTTCTAGGAAAGTGGTTGAAAATACCTAAGGAATGGTAGTGTGTCCCAGAGGGTGCCACGAGCCAGCCATAGTGTAGCACTGTTGCGAGAACTGCCTTGAGGGGCATCATGGTGGGTTGGCTTGTGATGGCCACATATTGCCACGGTCGGACGTAAACTGTATTAATGTTCGAAAATCCAAGAAAATATGCAAATCAACGTTTCTAACTGTCGTTTTGCTCAAAACGAGATGAAAATAGTCAAATTCATGCTTCAAAATGAGTTACGTTTGCTGAAAAAATCGGATATTTGTGATCAAAAATGGGATCTTACTTGAAACACAACGCATGGGAAACAGTGTCACGTGCCAAGAACAGTCTTGGCTTATGGATGGTTATTCATTGCTTGTTATTTCACCCTATGTTTTCATTATTTGCTCTGGGCTATAAATCAAATAAACAATGCCGTCGCTCTCATTTAAAGTTGTATAACTATGATGTAACATCCATGTGTGTGTCAATTTTTAACAATAAAACCCCCTCAACCTATTTCCAGTAGTCAATATTCTTCCTTCCATCTGAATTATATCTGACTATAAGAAATATACAACTCTTACCTCACGGAGAACAGCAGTAGGGATCTTATAGATTCAGGCAAAAATCATCACGCTATGCGCGCTATCGACATGGCCCCAAGAAATTCCCAGAAACAATGATAGCATTTGCATTCAATGTATTCTAATGGAATATAATATTAGTAAAGATTATTTGGTTCTGGTGTTTAAGGCACAATTCCATGGGGGGGGGGGAATTTTGAGTGTCACGTTCGATTCCAAGAGCAGACAAAAATCTTTTATGACGGATTGTACAGGTTCCCTGAATCAAAACACATCTTTCGTAAGCTTTTTGGAAAATTTCTTGAGGAGCAAAAACACCTCGAAGAAAAAATATCTCACTGAAAATGTATCGATGAAAAATCTTGAAACAACAAAAACAAAGAAAAAAATATTGAAGAACAAGAAATCTCGAAAGAATATTTAAAGTATTACATAATGTAGCCGTGTACGTCATTCTCAGTTACAACCAGGGGTTCCCAACTTGACCAACAGTCCTGTGAGCTCTAGCGAGTCCCGTGAGATTACTTAATCCTCAACACAAGCTAAACAATTCCCTATTACGGGAAAAGCACCGCCCTATAGTAATACGTAACACCCACGTGTGTGCCATTCTCAGTTGCAAGAGGAGGTTTCCGACTTGACTCGCGGCCTTTGAGATCTAGCAAAACAAGTCATGCGAAGTTATATTAGTCTCAGTTGCATCCGGGGTTCCCCACTTGACTAGAGACCTGTGAGCTCTATCAAAACAGTTCATGCGAGACTATGTCATCCTCAGTCACAACTAGGGGCTCCCCACTTGACTAGTGACCTGTGAGCTCCAGAAAAACAAGTCATACAAGATTACGTCATCCTCAACATAGGTTAACCATATAATATTACGTAAGAAGCGCCTGCATCTTGAAGAAAATCCTCCCTATTACGTAGCGAGCATCTGCATTTGGAAGAACTTTGGAAAAATATGTCAGGACTGGGATTCGAAGGAGTAACTGCTTGCTTGGACCCATCTATGCCTCAATACTCAGAAGACGCTAACTTAGAAATTTCTGTTTACAGTAAAAGATTATTGGAACAAGAAGTGCATGCAAATCTAATTCACTTCCTTTCTTAAACACTTTTGTTATAATCAAGGTTGATACATGTCAGTTGTGTCGCGAATTGGAGCAAAGGTACTTAAGCCTGTGATAGTGTCCCTACCTCCCCCACTTCCATTCTTTCCAATTGATACCCTTGACATCAAGGCTAATAGCAGTGGTATTTGTTTCTGTTTGTAAGGAAAAGAAATCATACACTAGAAGTCAAATTTCTAAAAAACTAGAAGGAGGGTTTCCTGCTCCCGTCCTAAAAATGTGATATAAATTGAAAGTGTTTTAACAGTTTGACAAATTAGTTTCTTAAAATATCACTGTCACTCAATTAACTATTAGCTTTATACGTTCAGTCGAATTCTCTCACAGAGCAAAAATAAATACCGAATTGGTTTTCTCACTAGCTGATATTAATTGTTTTTTCTCCTAAACCACTTTCAGGGTCAAGAGTTGCAAAGACTGTTCGGGTATGTTATATAGGCCGCAAAAAACGAGACGAGGAGATTAACAATTCCCTGGAAAAAGAAAATTTCACAGAAGTGAATTTTGATTCAATAATTTGGAATTTCAGTACTGATCACGTTTGATTTGGACGATTTGATAGATCAAGCTCTTAAAATTTAAGGTATACAAAGTTATAGACAGCGCTGCCTAAGTAAAGAGCGATGAGGGCAAAATGTATGATTTTTTTAAGACCAGGGCGCATCGTATCGAAGGATTTTTTCGTAGAAGCTTCGATCTTTATCTTTATCTTTATGATATAAACCTCCGATATCTCTTTATCTTTATGATATATTCTGATTCTTGAACCTCTTTACGTCATCTTTATTCGAAAGCATATAAAAACCAGCATAAAATAACACAGAATGGTGGCAGAACCTCGAGTACAGCTTTGTTAGTGCTTGTAGCCGGAAATGTCCACGATTTCCAGCAATTTTAGAATATCCCAGTTTAAGCTTAAATTGAATGCCCCGAATTGTCTGAAAACGAAAAGAACTTAGAGAATTGCAAACAGAAATCCCAAGGCATCGAAAAGAAGTGACTTCTTGTACGGAAAAAGAAATGCAATCCAAAGGGTGAGACGAACTAACCCCATGAAATATAAGAAATTCAGATTTATCTAGATTTAGCAATAATCCAATTCTTGCAAATGCATCAGAGACAGATCGGACAGAACGCGCTAAACCGGCCTCAGTTCGGCTAATAAGAAGCAAATCGTCAGCATAAGCTAAGTATGATACGTCTGTGAATCCTGTAAAACAAGAACTACGTATGCCAGACAAAACATTTTCAATAGAAGCATTAAAAATATGAGGAGAGAGAACTCCTCCCTGTCTAACTCCACACTTGACTGGTACATGTCCGAAAAAATCAATATTCCCTGACTTTAATCTTAATTAAGATTTGAATGCCAAAACTTCAAAACCAGAATCACAGACGCATTCACACCAAGCTGACTAAGAGCATACCAAGCCTGGGCATGGCAAACACTGTCGAATGCTCTAAATATATCAAGGGTGCAAAAATAAAGACTATAACTACTCCGAGTAGCTTCCTTAATAAGCTGCGCTAAAACACGATGAACATGTTGACAGCTTTACAAATTCATCGATATGTGAAAGTAGAACATACTCAAATAATTTACTTAGAGTACATGTGACGGTAATCGGCGTGTACGAATTACACGAATTTAGATCTTTTCCTCTCTTTAATATAGAAGTAACACTTCCACATAAAAGTGAATCAGGAACAATAGACCTTGAAAGGCACATCTGAAATAATAACTGAAAATGCGACAGAAGTTCAGCTGACCTCGGGTCAAGATGACCCGCACAAATACTATCAAGGTCACAAGACTTTGACTTTAACCGTCGAAGAGATTTCACAATATTAGATTTATCAATAGGTATAACATGTCTTTGGCTCAAAATATTAGGAAGAAAATTCGCCACGAAAGCAGTAAAACAGCTATGAACATCATAATTAATAGCGAAAAGATACGCGTATAATGTTTAATCCACGACAATCTTGGAATAGCATCACTAGAAGAAGATTCTGTCTAGCATTGGTACTAAACACAATGTGATCACGATTCCTTCGTAAAAAGTTTAAACTGAAGGCAGGAATTAAGTGTTCTTGCAGGAGAAGGACATCAAAACGGCTTAACTTTTCCTCCAGACTTGGCACTTTGTCTTTAGTCCCGTTAATGTTAAACGAGCACACCGAAATTTTGCGACAGTTCATTTATGAAGGTGCCTTGTAACGGTCTTAACAAGAGCCTGGAAACGAGGACAGCGAAAAATAATCAAAACAAACTGGGATCAAGGTGACTTTCAAAAAAGTGACAAAGCAATATCTGAAGAGCAGCTTACATTATTAAATTAGACCTTTAAGGGTCAGTTGCGGAGATTTTGAACAAGCCACAATGCGCTATGTGTATACTTTTAATAATTCAACAACATAACTGTAACCAATGACGCTAAGGGTATTAAGGTGAAACTTTTAGGGAACGTTTAGGAGGAGTTTCAATTAAACGAACAAATTCTATGCATTTAGGTTTTTAAATAGGGCATTGAAGCAAAATCATAGGCAGCACCACGCTATATTAGCTATAAATGTCTCTGAAAGTTTTAAAAGAGCTGATTCGATTCAAAATTTAAAGTTCTGGTGCCCTTTTTAAGAGTAAAAATAGATTGGAGGGTAAGCAGCCCTTCTGTAAAGCCCATTCATTTTCCAAATACATCCAGCCAAAATTTTGAGACAACCATTTTGCTCAGCATAGTACAACGATCCAGCAGCCATGACTGTAGAGATATTGGGCATATCTTCCCCCACATTTATGCAATTTGTCCACTATTCTTCAAAATTAAATGTTACTTTAAACTAAATCAAATGGCGTTGTGTTTTTGGGTGCCAATAAGACACCTCAGCAATATATCGAGAACCACTGGGAGTATTAAGTTCAAACTTTGGGGACTACTTCTTTTGCTACTTCTGCTCTTACAATTTAAATAAATTAAAACAATGTAAGAGTATCCAGGTTGTCAAAGAGCATACATAGAATCTTTTGGGAATGGTATTAAGTTTTATTTTTCATGTCAGCTTCAGGAGTTATAAAATTAAATTAAAAAATACTTTTTTCTCAGGATTAAAAATTGTTGAAAAAGTTTTTCCAATCTACCAATAGCAACCCAAAGAATGGAATCTTATAGAGAAAAAAAAACGAAAAGATATAAAATACTATTTCTGCCTTGAAAAATGTTATGTCAATAAAAAAACAAACAGAAATTAATTTAAGAAATGTTTTCCACAAAACAAGTATTATAGAGTAAAGTAAAGAGCTCCATTAAGCCAAAAATGAGCAGAAATAAAGTTAAATAACCTTCCAGGCGTAAAACTACCACAAATCACCATCAATAAATAAATAAAAAAGGCATGGGGGTTCAGCCAACTTCTTGTTAATTTCTACTCGTTTTGAGTTTGAATCAACTATTTATTGTAATTTCTATTCCTTTTTGTGTTTCATGCCATTTTACGTACAATCTTGACATTAGTTACCTCTCCCCATGATAAGCAAGTATATCTTAGCACTGCTTCTGCGAAGGATAACGGAGATTTTAAACCACAGAAAAATGAATGAATTAAAATAATTCAAATATACCTGAAAACCAATTTTCAAAGAACGATAGTCACCTTCGGAAACCGTAGGCTACTATATTGTTGTAAGATCCGATTCTATTGTTAATATATTATTGTAGATCCATTGTAGGTCTATTTGAAGATCCAATTCTCTGGACTATTTTACCAACAGCAGAGCAGTATAGTATAATTAGAAACTCTGAAAGACACTTCAATCAAATCCTCAAAATCTTTCCTAACTGATATCTCTCTCTCTTATTCTTTTAAAAAATTGTTTTCAAGAATCTTCTTAACTTTTAAAGTCCTTGTTTATATGTCTTTTTTCTGATGTTCTAATGTCAACTTTTGTCTTTCGTGTTTTTCTACTTTCTTGGTTTCTACTTATTTCTATTATTATAGTTACTACCAAGTTGTTTTTTTTTCTACTGTATGCTAGTGTTCATTCTTCCTCATCCTCATTTCATTCGTATTGATTAATTTAGGGTATTATTTATGTTTTTTTAGTCCTCTATTATTGTCTTGTATAGCCCATAATAAGCAAAGCTTCTTGGGCCGAATAACTTTTTTACGTTTGTAATAGTGTTTTAGTATTAATAAAATGAATGATTGATGATTGAGTAAATGAAAAGGTATATATCAATAGCACAAGCTTTCTGTTTACACCTTAGATGTTACATGGTTTTTATTTATTTATTTTTAATTCAAATGAACATTCCCTCACGAAGTTTTAGTTTCCAGAAAATAACACTGGCTTGAGCGAAATAAAGAGGTGAGAGTCTCTTAAACCAGCACTTGCTCTCAAAATGAAAGGAATTTTATGAATGAATCTTCTGAAAAATTTTCTGCATATTTGATAAAGCTGTCTTTGTACTTTATTGTAATTAAATTTAAAAATAGTTTTTTTTTGTACTGAAAGTAAGGATCGACTTTAAAACTTAAAACGAGCAGAAATTACTCCGTATATGAAATGGGTTGTCCCCTCCTCAACGCCTCGCTCTTTACGCTAAAGTTTTTAATTGTTTTAAAAAGTAGAACTGTGGCAAAGAGTCAAACTTTAGCGCAAAGAGCGAGGGATTGTGGAGAGGACAACCCATTTCATATACGGAGTAATTTCTGTTCGTTTTAAGTTTTAATGTCACCCCTTACTGTCAGTTAAAAAAACTATTTTCTTTTTATTTAATTTCTGACCGTTTTTGAATTAATGCATGTTTGATTTTGGCTCTCCACACATAAATTATTAAAATGAAATTTGCATGTTAATTCTTTTTTTGGCTAAATGGATTTCTCTTAGTTTTGATCAGACGATTTTGAGAAATAAGGGGTGGGGAAGGAGGCATAGTTGCCCTCCAATTTTTCGGTTACTTAAAAAGGCAACTAGAGCTTTTAATTTTTAACGAACGTTTTTATTAGTAAAAAATATACGTAACTTAAGAATTAACTTACGTAACAAACTTTTATATTCTTATATTTTTACTAGCTGTTGGTGTGGCGCTTAGAGCCACACCAACACCTAGTTCGTGGGGGCACTTCGTGCCCCACCCAAGCCCCCCCCCCCCCGCGCGTAAGTCGTTACGCGCAAGATTAGTTACGCGCCATTGTAGTTGTTTTCCTGTGTCCCACCTGTGAATATAGATATCTATATATATAAAAATAAGTTGTCTGTCTGTGTGTCTGTCTGTCAGGTGACGTCATGTTTCTGTGTCGACTGACGTCATGAAGTTAGTTGTCGTCATTTTTGCTATGACGGTGACGTCATTAATGGTATTTAAGACATGCGTTCACGGAAAAATGTTTAATTGTAAAATAACTGAAGAACCTACAATGGCAACAGCCGAGGAAGCTGCTCAAAGAGTCTATGCCAAAAAACTTGCTGCTGATAGAGAAAGTAAGAAAAGAAAGCGTGCCGAGGAATCACAAGAACAGCAAGAAAACAGGCTTGCAGCTGATAGAGAAAGTAAGAAAAGAAAGCGTGCCGAGGAATCACAAGAACAGCAAGAAAACAGGCTTGCGGCTAAAGAACGCAAAACCGCGCAGTTAGATGAAAATCCACCTGGAAAGCGAGAGTCAAAACATATCAAAACTGAAAATGATAGCGATGATGATCGGGTTTGGGATTTTGACTTGGATAAGTTCATCAATGCCTACCAGATTTAAGTTAAAAAACAAAGGTTCGGCGATATGTACTTCATAGTGACGCTGAAAAATACAGAAGAAAAAAAACTGAAAAAATGTAAAAAACTAAAAAAAAACTAAAAAGAAAAAACACTCAAAGATAAATTACAGACCGGGACACAAATGACGACCGACACAGAGGGAATATAAATGACGACCAGTAACCTCAAAGAAAAATTACAGACTGGGACACCCGGACACAAATCACGACCGGGAATATAAATGACGACCGGGACGCAGGGACACAACTACAACGGGGACGCCGGGGGCACAGGCGGGATATATAATTGACGACTGAGACACAGGGATTGTTTGAATAGAAATTACAGACCGGGACACCGGGACACAAATGACGACCGGGACACTGGGACACAGGGAATATAAATGACGACCGGGACACTCAAAGAGAAAATACAAACTGGGACACCAGGACACAAATGACGACCGGGACACAGGGAATATAAATGCTATTTATATGCACAGACAATGGGACAGCGAAGAATGTTGTATATTCGCATGTTTTACGTAGTTAAAAATATATGTTTATATCTATCTCTATTCACAGGTGGGACACAGGGACACAGCTACAATGGCGCGTAACTAATATGGCGCATAACGACTTACGCGCGTGGGGTGGCTTGGGGGGGCGCGGAGCGCTCCACCAACTAGGTGTTGGGGTGGCGCGAATCGCCACCCCAACAGCTAGTATATATATATAAAAATAAGTTGTTTGTTTGTGTGTTGACTGACGTCATGTTTGTGTGTCGACTGACGTCATTATAAAAATTGAGCATTATGCCGTCATGAAGTTGTTTGTCGACTCACGTCATCTTTGTCGACTGACGAAATTACAGACCAGGACACCGGGACACAAATGACGACTTGGACACCGGGACACAGGGAATATAAATGACGATCGGGAAACTCAAAGAGAAATTACAGACTGGGACACCGGGACACAATTAACGACCGGGACACAGGTAATATAAATGACGACCGGAACACAGGGACACAACTACAACGGGGATGCCGAGAGGCACAGGGGGATATATATATATATATATATATATATATATATATATATATATATATATATATATATATATATATATATATATATATATACAAATATATATATATATATATTTTTAACTACGTAAAACTTGCGAATATACAGCATTCTTCGCTGTCCCATTGTCTGTGCATATAAATAGAACGTCAGGTTTACCAACTCTTGAACATGCAACATATAATTGTCCATGGGAAAAACAATCCGTATCCAGATCTATACTGCATTTTTCTAATGATTGCCCTTGAGCTTTGTTGATGATGATTGATAATCGAATATCCCTGTGTCCCCGTCGTCATTTATATATCCCCCTGTACCACCACCCCCCCCCCCCCGGCGTCCCCATTGTAGGTGTGTCCCTGTGTCCCGGTCGTCATTTATATTCCATTTGTCCCGGCGTCCCTGTCGTCATTTGTGCCCCGGTGTCCCGGTCTGTACGTAATAATTTCTGTTCGTTTTAAGTTTTAATGCTACTCCTTACTTTCAATTGAAAAAACTTTTCATGTTTATTTTTTCATTGTTTTTTTTTATAGTCCCGTGCCCTTTTCATTGAATTTCTCTTCCCCCATGACATATTCCTCCAAGGAAAGATCCTCCCACATAGCCCCCTCCCCTCAACCCCACCCCCAAACCAAAAAAAATCCCCCTGAAAACGTCTGTACACTTCCCAATAACCATTACTGTGTGTTAACACTGGTTACAAAAGTTTGTAACTTGCAGCCCTCCCCCAGGAACTGTGGGTGAGTAAGTCATCCCCAAAGACATAGCTATTATGGTTTTCGACTATGCAGAACAAAATGGCTATCTCAAAATTTTGATCCGTTGACTTTTGGAAAAAATGAGCGTGGGAGGGGGCCTAGGTGCCCCCCCCAAATTTTTTGGTCAATTAAAAAGGGCACTAGAACTTTTCATTTCCGTTAGAATGAGTCCTCTTGCAACATTCTAGGACCACTTCATCGATACGATGACCCCTGGGGAAAAAAAAATAATAAAAAAAAATAAACACACACCCGTATGTCTTCTGGCAAAAAATACGAAATTCCACATTCTTGGAGACAGGAGCTAGAAATATTTGCTATTGGGTTCTCTGATACGCTGAATGCGATGATGTGATTTTCGTTGTGACTCTATGACTTTTAGGGGGTGTTTCCCCCCTATTTTCCAAAACAAGGCAAATTTTCTCAGGCTTGTAACTTTTGATGACAAAGACTAAATTTGAAGAAACTTATATATTTAAAATCAGCATGAAAATTCGATTCTTTAGATGTATCTTTTAGTATCAAAATTCCGTTTTTTAGAGTTTCGTTTACTATTGAGCCGGGTCGCTCCTTACTACAGTTCGTTACCACGAACTGTTTGATTTGGCCACCAAAAAAGCTGTTAACTGGCCTTCAGGGCCATGAAATTTGATCTTTCTAGGATATTGGGGATCATAATTTCAAATTTAACAAGATATTGATTTTTTCGAAGTAAATATCCAATGGATTTTATGGAGTTCTTATAAGCCTTTTTCCTGGATATTTAGTCTCCCAACCGCATTTGGACAGGAAAGGAGGAGTCCTGTTCCCCAAATTTAGTGATTATAGCCGTAGCATTGATAAATCTAAGGTTCCTAGGTATAAAACTAAGACGTATAGGATTCTTCTAAAAAAAATTAATCATACCAAGCTTTTCAAATTTTTCTTTCATATTTTCCTGTTCAACCTCGGCCCTTCTTAGAGCTTCTTCGTCCAACAGGTTATCTTTCAGTAGCAGCTGACGCCCTCTTTCCATTAGCTGTTTCCGTCCTTCTGGATACTCCTGAAAAATACAGACTTTTAAAAGATAATTTTTTTGTCTTTTTCTCTCTCCTTCATTCTCTCCATCTCTTTATGTCCATCTCTCATTATCCCTCTTTCAATTCCTCTCCCTCTCTCTTTCTCCCTCTCTTTCACTTCCCTCAGAACTATTACTAAATCTACGTCTTTATGGGCATTATGGTACCTTCATATCACTAGACATTTCGTTTTTTTTTCCAGAAGGGCTTTTCAAACCTCTAGTATTATAGGCATCATCATAAGGCTATCCCCGAAGACGATGTTTACACTGAAAATTAGATTTCTCTTATTTCTGGTAAAATTTTGGCTTATTAGAGAAAAATAAGCTTGTTTCGTTAAGAGTGCCAACTTAATTTGAATCAAATATAATTTTGGCTTCATTTTGTGTAATTAATTTTTCTAAAATTTATTTCAGCAAAGCAGAAAAGTGGTACCCCGAGATGTAAACCGGGCACAAGAGGGTAGACAGCACCTCGCCTTTGAAACTGGAATTAAAATAAGATTTCATTAAAAAAAATCCATTTTAAAGAAGTCTTCTTGTTTTTTTAGATTGTGAACGAACTTGACGAGTTATAGCAGGGGTCCTGGGCATCGAAACGAATAACTGTATGCACCATTTCATTGGTCATCCCCTCGTGTTGATTTTATAGATCATAAAAATAATGAAAGTGGAGAAAGTATTAGAATGTTAATTAAGGAGGTGTGACGTGGAGGCCACGGATAAAATTTCCGAAGATCTGGAAGATGCAGCCAGACGGCATAATAGTAAAATATTGTGACGATATGCTAATAAATTGAGAGGGAATAGTAAATCTGGACTTCCCCAAGTTAAAAATAGAAATGGCGAACCAATTAGTCAGAAGGAAAGAGTAAGAGGAATGGGCAGAACATTTTGAGAATGAGCTAAACCGTGATACAGTTGCACGCATCAATAAAGAAAAGAATGAAAAAGTTTGTGATACTTTTGATATGAAAACAGTTTTTTTGTAAAAAAAAATTAGCGACAGTACTAAAAAGATTAAAAAATATTAAGGTCCCAGGTGCTGATGGTATGGTAAATGAGTCTTTTAAATATGATGGTTGTGAGGTCACAGATAAGTTACTGAAGTGCCGAGGAATCACAAGAGCAACGCGAAACCAGACTTGCTGCTAAAAGAGAAATTGAAAAAAGAAGGCGTGCCGAGGAATCACAAGAACAGCAAGAAAACAGGCTTGCGGCTGATAGAGAAAGTAAGAACAGAAAGCGTGCCGAGGAATCACAAGAGCAACGCGAAACCAGACTTGCTGCTAAAAGAGAAAGTGAAAAAAGAAGCCGTGCCGAAGAATCACAAGAACAGCAAGAAAACAGGCTTGCGGCTGATAGAGAAAGTAAGAAAAGAAAGCGTGCCGAGGAATCACAAGAGCAACCTGAAAACTATCGCCTGGCATTCAGGTGCAGCCCAGTCGATGATTATAGCTTGAGTAGATCTGTTCAAATCAGGACTATGTCTAAAATTTGTCCCTATTGCAAGGCCTTGAAATTCAATGGTGAAACAATGGGAATGTATTGCGCCTCAGGAAAAGTTAAACTTCCTCTATTGGCTGCACCACCAGAGCCATTGAAGACTTTGCTTACTGGAACTACGTCAGAATCTAAGCGTTTTTTATCACAGATCAGAAAATATAACTCATGTTTCCAAATGACGTCGTTTGGTACCCAGATCGAAAATCCAGATCAATTTATGCCTACTTTCAAAGTAAAAGGGCAAATTTATCATAGAACAGGGTCCCTTCTACCATTCTCTGGCGAGAATCATAAATTTTTACAATTGTACTTCATCAGTGATAGAAATTCTGAATTGAATGCACGTTGCGAAATTTCTCCCAACGATGAAAGGACAATCGTTTCCCAATTGCAACATCTTTTCCATGAAAATAATAATTTAGTGCGTCTTTTCAAAACAGCCATCGATTTGATGCCTACTGATACGTATAAAATTGTTATTTCCGCTGACAAAACGCCTCCTGGCCAACATCTGCGTAGATACAATGCTCCAACTATCGACGAAGTGGCAATCGTTATGGTCGGTGATCAGTTTTTACCTCGAGATATTATTCTTCATAAGCGAAACGCTCAGTTGGTAAGAATTGCTGAAACTCATCGATGCTACGATGCCCTACAATATCCAGCCACTAACAAAGAAATGAATAAGAAATGCAGTGCAATGCATTATTATTCATATAGACTAATGATTCGGCAGGAGGAAGACAATTATATTTTAAAATTCCGTCAATTGTTTCACCAATACATCGTTGATATGTATACAAAAATTGAATTAGAACGTTTGCTATATATCCGTCTGAATCAGACCAAGCTCTGCTCTAAACAATACATTCATTTGCGAGATGCAGTGGTAAATGACGGTAATACCACAAACGTTGGAAGATTAACGATTTTACCTTCGTCATATGCTGGCAGTCCCCGTCATATGCATGAATATGCTCAAGATGCTTTTGCGTATGTTCGTCTCTATGGTCATCCAGATTTATCTATTACATTTACATGTAATCAATCTTGGGACGAGATACAGCAGCTTTTACTTCAAGGACAATCGGCGGTTCATAGACATGACATTACGGCCCGTGTCTTCCGGCAAAAGTTGAAATCATTGATAAACTACATAGTAAAACCTGAAGTGTTTGGGTTAGTGTGATGCTGGATGTACTCAGTGGAATGGCGAAAACGAGGTTTACCACACGCACATATACTAATCTGGCTACACTATAAAATTACTTCTAACGAAATTGATGATACAAAAAATACATAAAGATACATAAGATACATAAAAAATATGATACATGGACTTTGCGGTGAACTAAACGAAAGTTCACCATGCATGGCCAAAGGAAGGTGCACAAAGCAATATCCTCGACTTTTAGTATCCAGCACAATTACTGGCAATGATGGTTACCCACAATATAGAAGAAGATCTACTGAAGATGGCGGTAAAACAGCAATAATAAAGAAGCGTAACGGTACCCCCATCGAAGTAGATAACCAGTGGGTTGTTCCATATTCCCCATTATTATCAAAAACATTTAATGCACACATAAACGTTGAATACTGTAACTCCGTAAAGGCAATCAAATACATATGTAAATACGTCAACAAAGGCAGTGACATGGCAGTTTTTGGCTTGCAGTCCGAAATCAAAGATATTGACAAAATCGTACAATATCAGGCTGGAAGATACATAAGCAGTAATGAAGCTGTTTGGCGAATTCTTTCATTTCCGATACATGAACGTAGTCCAGCTGCTGTTCACTTAGCGGTACATTTACAGAATGGTCAACGTGTTAATTTCTCGGAATCCAACGTGCAACAAAGAGCCCTGAATCCACCGGATACAAAGTTAACTGCTTTCTTTTCGCTATGCAAAAATGATGCTTTTGCAAAAAAACTGCTGTATACTAAAGTGCCTTCATATTACACGTGGAATACTAAAAATAAAGTATTTGAACGTCGAAAACAGGGTAAGTCAGTCGACGGCCAACCTACCATCTTCAAAGATACCACGATATGAAGACTCTACACCGTTCACCCCAATCAACATGAATGCTTCTTTCTACGCCTGCTTTTGGTGAATGTACCCGGTCCGACGTCCTTTGAGTATTTGAGAACTGTAAACAGTACTATAAATGACACATGCACCGTAGTGCATGACAAGCTCTGAATTTATTGGAGAATGACTAACACTGGAATAACTGCATCAATGACGCGTGCGAAACGTCAACTCCAAATCAAATTCGTGCATTGTTTGGCATCAACTAACAACTTGCTCTCCATCAGCTCCTACAGAGTTATGGGAAAAATATAAATCAAAAATGTCCGAAGATATACTCCATCGAAAACGGTTAGAGACGTCAGATATGACTTCTGATTTTACATCAGAAATTTATAACTACACTTTTCTTATTATAGAAGATTTGTGCGTATGTATGGCAAACAAACCTCTTCAGGATTTGGGAATGCCTTCACCTAATCGTACCGCTGCTGTTTCGACATGTGTAGAATTGGATCGTGAACAAAGTTACAGTACGAGTGATCTATTGTCGTATGTACAAAATAACATTTCCAAGTTAACGTCGGAACAAAAAGACATTTATGATACGATAATGCATTGTGTCGATAACAACGTTGGAGAAATTTTCTTTTTGGATGCGCCAGGAGGTACTGGTAAAACGTTTGTGATAAAACTGATTCTGGCATCAATTCGATCAAAAAATGATAAAGCGTTGGCAATTGCGTCGTCCGGAATAGCCGCAACATTGCTGCCTGGTGGAAGAACTGCTCATTCCGCTTTGAAATTGCCTCTGAATTTGCATTCTTCAGAAACTCCCACGTGCAATATTTCCAAATCATCTGGGATGGGTAAAGTATTGCAGCAATGCAAACTTATTATTTGGAACGAGTGCACAATGGCACACAAAAAATCGCTTGAGGCTCTGGATCAATGTTTTAAAGATTTGCAAGGGAATTCAAAACCCTTTGGAAGCACATTAATGTTGCTTGCGGGAGATTTCAGGCAAACATTACCTATAATACCTAGATCAACCCCTGCAGACGAAATGAATGCTTGCCTGAAAAATTCTAATTTATGGGCACACGTAAAAACATTAAAATTAACTACAAATATGCGTGTCCGATTGCAAAACGATGACTCTGGTCAAACATTTTTAGATCAATTGCTGGCAATTGGAAATGGAAAGCTCCCAGTAGACTCAATTTCAGGACGTATACAACTACCTGCTGATTTCTGTAATTTAGTGACGTCCAAAAATGAATTGATTGAAAAAGTATTTCCGAATATTCTAAACAATTATAAAAATAATAAATGGCTAAGTGAAAGAGCGATTCTTGGACCCAAAAATATAGACGTCCACAAAATCAACAATATTGTTTTGACCAAGATTCGAGACCAGGCAGTCCTTTACAAGTCAGTCGACACAGTTTTGGAACCAAATGAGGCGGTTAATTATCCATCTGAATTTATAAATTCCGTGGATCTTTCAGGGTTTCCACCACACGTGCAACAACTAAAAATAGGCGTACCAATAATACTGTTTAGAAATATCAACCCACCAATGCTTTGCAATGGCACGTGACTTGCCGTAAAAAAACAATGGAAAACGTAATAGAGGCCACAATCTTGACAGGGCCTTTTGAGGGTGAGGCTGTTCTTATTCCTCGTATTCCCATGATTCCAACGGATCTGCCTTTTCAATTTAAAAGATTGCAATTCCCAATTCGATTAGTATTGCAATCACCATCAACAAAGCTCAAGGTCAATCATTAGAAAAATGTGGTATAGATCTTAATACTGATTGTTTTTCCCATGGACAATTGTACGTTGCATGTTCGAGGGTCGGTAAACCTGACAATCTATTTATATGCAGCGACAATTGGACAGCGAAGAATGTTGTATATTCGCAAGTTTTACGCAGTTAATTTGTATTGTATCTATCTATCTATCTATCTATTTAAAAACGAGTTGTGTGTATGCATGTTTGTTTGTTTGTAAAAAGAGCGTTTGCATATGACGTCATTATAAGTACATAAGGCTTTGTATATGCACAGACAATGGGAAAGCCAAGAATGTTGTGTATTCGCAAGTTTTACGTAGTTCAAAACACATCTATAAATCTATCTATATTCATAGATGGTACACAGGGACACAACTACAATGGCGCGTAACTAATATGGCGCGTAACGACTTACACGCGCGGGGGGGCTTAGGGGGCGCGAAGCGCCACCCCAACAGCTAATTTTGAATATATTTTTGAAAAAGTACATGGTGATTTTATAAAACTCTATGTAAAACCCTCCATAAGGAAGGTGGTAAGAGTCAGTGTTGTAATATTAGAGGCAACAACCTGGTTTCTGTAAGAACCAAATTACTTTGTGTGATGCTACTTTTTAGACTTAGAGATGCTATAGATAAAGTTTTAAGAGAACAATAGTGGGATTTTGGGAAGGGTAGAAAATGTGTCGACCGAATTCTCACTCTTACATTAATTATCGTCAACCGCCTCAGTTATAAAACACCTTTAGTCTTCACTTTTATATATCACAAGGAAGTATTAGATTCAGCATTGGATTTAGTGAAGGTGCTATCCTTATATGGTATTACAGATAAATGCACAAGAATTATTAGTGCTATATATGAGAATAATAGTTGCAGATAAGGTAGGAAAGAGGCTAGTTGTTAGTTTCCTAGTTTCGTATTAAATCACGAATTGAGCAGTGTTGCGTTCTATCCCCATTTGTATGGAACACTTTGATTGACATTGTCCTAAGGAGAACAGCAATGGCAATGGCAGAACACGGAGTAAAACGGGGAAGTAAAACTCTTGTAGAGTTAGATTACAGTGATGATTTAAGTATCCTAGATGAAAATTTTAGCAAACTGAATGAACTCTAAAGGTTTTGCGAGTTCAAGGTGCAATAATAGGTTTAAAAATTAATTTCAAGAAGAGAAAGTAACTAAAAAACGTATAAGCGAAGTTGAAGAAGTGATGTTGGGCAACGAGAAGATCCATCAAGTGAAAAACTTTACTGACATAAGTAGTATCCGTTTGTAAAGCCGGTGGGTGCAGTGGAGATTTAAAAAATAGTATAGTCATTGCCCAGGGTTTTTTCACAGTTTTCAATCCCGCTTTCTGTAGCTGTAATAAAGGATAAGATGGCTAGATCCCGCTACGCAGATGAAGGATGACAAATTGTCAAAGTCTGGCCTTGTCGGCCAACCGTCTAGGGCAAAACGAAAAGTAGGTTGTCGGCGAATGGGGTAGGAGGATGTCGTAAGGAAAGATTTAAGGGAATGATAACTTCTTGGGAGGGTGTAAGGAGGAAATCTCTGAATAGATTGGGCTGGAGGAGGAGTTTGTGTAGCTATGTTACCCTCAAGCCGCCTGGTGCTTCAGTGAGTTGTTAGTAATAGTAATAGTATAGTACACTTTAAGGTTTTCGAATGATTCGATTGCAGATATCTTTTGAAATTCAATTTTATTTTCAGTGGTAAAATGAATTCATAGAGACGACTCAAGTATGAAAATTTTGATTGATTATATAATTTGCTTTAATTAATTATGTGGACACCGACGATTTGTGTTTGCTGTGGATTTAAAATAAAAACTAAAGCGGATTACAAGATGTATCTTATGTCAGTAAAGCATCGTTGGATACATTTCCCTGTGAATAAACGTGAGTGGCGTAAAGTGATTAATTCCAAAAACCTTGACAATAATTTTTCCTGCAGAGGCATGCATTGGCAAAAATTTTTCCTGGCAGAAGCATTTTCTTCGTTTTTTGTTTGTTTGTTAATTATACCGTACATGTCATGTATTCTTGTCTCATTGCACCTCTTTTTCTATCCATTTTTCGCAGCGACATGCAATTAACATCTATTAAGAGATTAAAGTTTGATTCTACTTATGTAGATGGGAATCTAAAACTTATTTTTCGTAATGTTACCCTGCACTGGTTTTTCATTTACAGTTATTTTTTCAGATGTATTTTTGCACTTCGAGTGTTCTTGAGAGTTTCCTTTGTGGCACTAAGTTCAATATTAAGCAGGAAAAGACTCCTGCTGATTGTTCTTCATACCGGTTCACTACTGTCTCTTGTAATATTAGTAAATTGCTGAATATTTAATTCCTTCCCATCTAACTAATGAGACTAATGAAGGAGAGAGCCAGTTGGATGTTCGTCCTGGAGTGGGTTGTCAGCATCTTCATCCCATTTTATTATCTCTTCTTCTGGATAATAATTCTAAGAGTAAAGGAAATTATATTTGTGCCTCAGATCTTTCGAAGGCATTTGACAGTGTAATCTGTTCCCAAGTTTTTTATTTCCTATATATTTCAGGGGTGAATTTTTCAGTTATTCTGCTTCTGCACTATTGGTATTCTAATTCTTTCCCCAATTTGAAATCTTTTCCGACTACTTTTATTGAAGTTAAAAGAGATTCTAGTGTTCTGTTACCTACACTATTTAAAATCTGCCTTTCTCGTGTGCTTGAGAAAACCTCCTCTGCGTATTTTTCTGATCTTTGAGATGTTTCTTATCTTGTATGCTGAGGATTTACTCCTGATTAGTCGGATTAAGACTGGTTTCTCCAAAATTGTATCTTCTGTTTCTAACACTTTTTCTGAGATTGGTCTTCCTTTAAAGGAAGAAAAGTGTGAGTACAAGTGTCAGTACTTCAACTTCTTCGTCTCCTGTTAATTGTGATACTACCTCTATTCCTTTTATTGGTCCTTTGCGTTGGTTCGGCATAACCCGTACTAATAATGTTTCAATTCTTCGTCAACGCACTGTGTCAGATATTTTTAAAAGAATACAATTTGGATATGGGAAAATTGTTCCCAATCATGGGAAATATAATAGAAGGGCAATCGTGGAACTCAAATTTGCCTTGTGTGATCATCCAGTCCTTTACATGGCAGGAATTTTCCCTACCCTGAGAAAAAGCAATTTAAAATGAATCCGGAGAAGTCATTTCAGATACTGTAAGTTTCTTCTTTTCATTCCTCTTTGGTAACGTAGCTAGATTCTAACTAGTAATTATAATATACCCGAAACAACATTGCAGTTGAAAAAGCTATACAGGAAGCTCTCAAGTAGGCACATTGCAATTGATTGACTTTTTTCTTATAATCGTCTTGTTTTTTTTTATAGTTAACTTCTTTCATTTTTGTATGTTTTGTATTTTCTATGCGTACTTAATTAATTTTTACTTCTCGTCCTAACACATTGTGCAGTGTTTTTGAGGGTAATAAATAAATTATTATTATTATAATTAGAAAAAAAATAAACAGGCCACGTCAATTCTCGTATTAAAATAAGACCTTAAGAAAATCCCATATTGGGCCCTTCGTGGCTAAGAATCCATGATTACCCCCCCCCCCCACTTTCTTCTCGATATTAATTTCATGTACATGCAACTAGAAATACATAGGATTTATTTCAATTTTTTACAACTTAATGATTGGTACTTGCTGATGGATTATAATACGATAGAGAATTCTTTGGCCCGTCCTTACTTTTTCCACTTTATTTTCTATATTTTTATAACCAAAGTTTCAAAGTGTTTTGCTATCCCTTTTCTATTTCAGCACGATCATGATTTAATTCTTTACTTGTATATCGTCTTTGACTTTGTGATTAAATCTTTGCATCTTAAATGTTAGCGGAAACTAAAACTTAAAAATCCACAAAAAAGTACCTGCAATGCATCCCAGAGATCGTTTTTACTTAAACAAAAAAGATCTGAGTATCCAACACTTCTTACATTTGCTGTTCTTCTATTTCCAGTTTTATTTCCAGCAATATTTAAAATTGAAATTTCTCCAAATACACTTCCAGGGCCAAGAGTCGCAAAGACAGTTCTTCCATCATCTGCCACCACCTCTAACTTCCCTCGCTTGACAATATACATCTCCTTACCCACATCACCCTTTCGGCAAATGTAGTCACTAGGACTGAAAACTTGAAGCTAAAAACAAATCAAATAAACGTGATTATTTCGAAGTAAAATTGCCGGTAGCTATAGAGCCAAAACTCAAACATTCCAGTACTGTCATTCTGACAAGCCCTGACTGATAACTCATGACCATTAATGTTTTTTTTCCTTGTGATTACGGATTTTCCTTTTGATCACGTTTTTTCCTTTCTATTTTCGTTTTAATTTTCCTTTTTCATTTTTAGGCCTTCGTAAAACGTAGTGTTCTTTGAATTGAGGATAATGCCATTTTGTTTTGTTTTGTTCGATGTTTATAATTTTAAGAAGGGCCTACCTACCTTTGGTGATTGTGTTAGTTTTTGGTTGTTTTTTAGGTAATATATATATATTATAGGTAATATATATACATAGGTAATATAGGTAATATATATTCTATAGGTAATATATATATATATATATATATATATATATATATATATATATGTTTTTATATATAAAAATAAGTTGTCTATGTGTGTGTGTGTGTGTGTGTGTCGAGTGACGTCATGTTTGTGTGTCGACTGACGTCAAGTTTGTCGACTGACGTCATTATAAGGATTGAGCTGTATGCGTCATGAAGTTGTTTGTCGACTGACGTCATGTTTGTCAACTGATGAAATTACATACCGGGACACCGGGACATAAATGACGACCGGGACACAGGGAATATAAATGACGACCGGGAACCTCAAAGAGAAATTAAAGACTGGGACATCCGGACACAAATCACGACCGGGACACAGGGAATATAAATGACGACCGGGACATAGGGACACAACTACAACGGGGACGCCGGGGGCACAGGCGGGATATATAAATGACGACCGGGATACAGGGATTGTTCGAATAGAAATTACAGACCGTGACACAAATGACGACCGGGACACAGGGACACAGGGAATATAAATGACGACCGGGACACTCAAAGAGAAATTACAAACTGGGATACCGGGACACAAATGACGACCGGGACACAGGGAATATAAATGACGACCGGGACACAGGGACACATCATTAGAATAATGAGGTATAGATCTGAATACGGATTGTTTTTCCCATGGACAATTATATGTTGCATGCTCAAGAGTCAGTAAACCTGACAATCTATTTATATTCACAGACAATGGGACAGCGAAGAATGTTGTATATTCGCATGTTTTACGGAGTTAAAAACATATATATATATATATATCTATCTCTATTCACAGGTGGGACACAGGGACACAACTACAATGGCGCGTAACTAATATGGCACGTAACGACTTACGCGCGCGGGGGGCTTGGGGGGGCGCGAAGCGCCCCACCAACTAGGTGTTGGGGTGGTGCGAAGCGCCACTCCAACACCTAGTATATATATATATATATATATATATATATATGTAAAAGCTCTAACTCATTTTTGATTTTATGCTTGTTGCAGTGTAAATAATGGATTCTTTTCATCTTTTGGGCCACTCTTCTCATTTTAAAATTTGATAAAAATTTATAATTTTTAATGCCATTACCATTTTTTATCCTCTACTATATAATTTTTTTTTTCAAAACACGAGAGTTACCTTCGAATACAGCTATTGAAATTGTTTTGCCGAAAACAGCAATGAGGAAGACCAATCGTGGTGTTTATACCAGTAAGAAACAATACGCAGTAGTACATGCATTTCTTAAAGAGTAATAAATAATCTCAAGACAGTATATATAGGCCTGTTTTAGCCATAACAGTTGGTAATATTTTAATTTGGAAAAGCCTATGATGCTGTATAGATGGTTTAGCGTTCAAAATGTTTGATAATACTAATGTAGAATAGGAAGCCAAAATTAAAAAAAAAGATGAACGGAAGAATTCATTCTAAACAAATATATCTATCTATATATATATAAATAAATTGTTTGTGTGCTTTGTGTTGACTAACGTCATGCATGTTTGTCGACTGACGTCATTATAAGGATTGAGCAGTATGCCGTCATTAAGTTGTTTGTCCACTCACGTCATGTTTTTATGACGTCAAAGGCTTTGTGTATGACGTCATTATAAGTATATAAGAAGGCCTTTCAAAGAGACATTTTTAATATAAATCTTAAAATGACAGAAGAACCTACAATGGCAGAAGAAACAGCCGAGGAAGCTGCTCAAAGAGTCTATGCCAAAAGGCTTGCAGCTAATGGAAAAAGTAAGAAAAAAAGGGTGCCGAGGAATCACAACAACACCGTGAAAACAGGCTTGCGGCTAATAGAGAAAGCATGAAAAGAAAGCGTGCCGAGGAATCACAACAACAGCGTGAAAACAGGCTTGCGACTATAGATCTTAAAATGACAGAAAAACCTACAATGGCAGAAGAAACAGCCGAGGAAGCTGCTCAAAGAGTCTATGCCAAAAGGCTTGCGGCTAATAGAGAAAGTAAGAAAAGAAAGTGTGCCGAGGAATCACAACAACAGCGTGAAAACAGGCTTGCGGCTAATAGAGCAAGTATGAAAAGAAAGCGTGCTGAGGAATCACAATAACAGCGTGAAAACAGGCTTGCGTCTCAAAGAAAAATCACCAAAAGAAAGCATGTCGAGGAAATCACAAGAGCAACCTGAAAGTTTTCGCCTGGCATTAAATAGGTAATTCAAAGAGAAATTTTAGCATAAATCCTACAATGGCAGAAGAAACAGCCGAGGAATCTGCTAAAAGATTAAATGCGAAAAGGCTTGCGGCTAAAGAACACAAAACCGCGCAGTTAGATGAAAACCAACCTGGACAGCGAGAGTCAAAACGTATCAAAACTCAAAATGATAGCGATGATGATTGGGTTTGGGATTCTGACTTGGATAAGCTCATTAATGCCTACCAGATTTTAGTTAAAAAACAAAGGTTCGGCGATATGTATTTCATAGTGACGAAAGACAACCCAGGGTAAAACAAACCAAACAACTTGAAAGTGATACCGATGATAAAAAAAAAACGACGTTGAAAGGACTATCGTTTCCCAGTTGCAACATCTTTTCCACAAAAAGAATAATTTAGTGCTTCTGTTCAAAACAGCAATCGAATTGATGCCTACTGATACGCAACTATCAACGAAGTGGCAATCGTTATGGTCGGTGATCAATTCTTACCTTAAGATAATGTTCTTTATAGGCGAAACAATCAGTTGATAAGAATTGCTTAAACTCATCGATGCTACGATGCCCTACAATATCCTATCATTTTTTGGGATGGATCCGACGGCTATCACTAATATAAAATTGATAAATCCCCAACAAAGATATGGATAAGAAATGCAGCGAAATGAAATATTATGCCTATGGATTAATGATTCGTCATTTATTACAATTACATATAATCCATCTTTGGATTAGATACAACAGCTTTTACATCCTGGACAATCGCCGGTTCATAGACATGACATTACGGCCCGTGTCTTCCGGCAAAAGTTGCTCTCCTTCATCTCCTACAGAGTTATGGGAGAAATAAAAATCGCAAATGGCCAAGAATATACTCCACCGAATACGGCTAGAAAGGTCAGATATGACCTTGGACTTTACAACAGAAATTTATAACTGCACTTTAGTTATGATTGAAGATTTGTGCTTATCTATTGCAAACAAATTTCTCAAGCATTTGGGAATGCCTTCACCTAATCGTAGTGCTTCTATTTCTACATGTGTAGAATGGGATCATGAACAAAGTTACAACACAATTGATCTATTGTCGTATGTTACAGACCGGGACACCGGGACACAAGGAATATAAATGACGACCGGGACACTCAAAGAGAAATTACAGACCGGGACACCGGGACACAAATGACAAGCGGGACACAGGGAATATAAATGACGACCAGGACACTTAAAGAGAAATTACAGACCGAGACACCGGGACACAAATGACGACCAGGACACAGGAAATATAAATGACGACCGGGACACAGGGACACAACTGCAACGGGGACGCCGGAAGGGCACATAGGGGATATATAAATGACGACGGGGACACAGGGATATTCGATTAGCAATTACCATCAACAAAGCCCAAGGGCAATCATTAGAAAAATGCGGTATAGATCTGAATACCGATTATTTTCCCATGGACAATTATGTGTTGCATGTTCCAGAGTCGGTAAACCTGACAATCTATTTATATGCACAGACAATGGGACAGCGAAGAATATTGTATGTTCGCAAGTTTTACGCAGTTAAAAACATATATATATATATATATATATATATATATATATATATATATATATATATATATATATATATATATATATATATATATATATATATCATGAAAAGAGAAATCACCAATGCAACAGCACAAACACAAAAAAAAGAAAAAAAAGAGAGACAGAACGAGAAAAGGAAGACTGTTTTCCTAAATTAGTGATTAATATAGACCAGCACTTGAATGAGGCCTTAACCCTACTCATCCATACAATCACATAGGTCAAACAGCATAGCCACACACAATCAACCATAAAGAATAATCCATGGACAGGCAGTCATGTCGTCAATAAGTATAAGTCGTCATTTACCAAACAAAAGAAAAAATAATATAGACAAATAATTCAGAGGCAACACCCAACATAAGGGCTCATCAGGAGAATACACTGGCCTATATAGGGTTTCGCCAATTTTTGTAACTGAACCCAATTTTTATAAAATTCCAAGCTTAAGGCTTAAGAGAAAGGGATAATTCGCAATTCCCATAAATACGTGTTAAGTTTAAACACAAAAGCACCAATGGATTCAGATGGTTTGAGGAGCTCAATTTTAAATCCTCTTCCAGCTTCTCTCTCTCTCAAAAAAAAAAATATATTATTTAGGACCAAAGAGCCCTAAGGCCCGACATTAACAAAGATTTTGAGCATTGCATTAGAATCACAAGGACAGACGAATCTTATATACAACACTTCAGCGTCAGGGTAAGTACTGTCGTGCGGTCACATCTCTAAGTACAAAGAGCACACCCGTGTCTGAAAATAATTCAAGGTACTGTTATTTAGCGGCAGCGAAAATTAAGATTTAAACCAAAGGTATGGGTAACTTGTAAGAGTGGGAACTGGCACTAGTGTCGACAAAAAAACTGTCAGCGTCATTTAGCATTTGACAACACTTGGCATTTTTTTTCACTGTAATAATGAGAATCACTAATTGTATTAATTTAAACAGCCAGACGCTAGATGACATTGATAGTTTTGTTATCAACATTAGCGTCAGTTTCCATTCTTGGCTCTTATATGTTACCCATACCCTTTGATTCAAACTTTAAGCAAGCATAAATTAAGAAGGCCAAAGCCATTATGTATTCTGTAGAAGGAACACAAAATATAAATTTTAATTAAATCTCACGGCTCTTGTAATTAGTACACATGATCTCAAATTCGAATCAAACGTCATTAAAATTTAAAATTATAGACCAGGTTTTATTTTGAATTTTTAAAGTTTAAATTAAAGAGCATTTGTAGAGTTTAGACTAGAATTTATGAAGAACGACAGTTTTCCCTTCTAAGGGTAATTTCTGCTCTTTTCAAAGATAAATGAGTATACAGCAGTGTTTCCCTATTGGGGTGTACAGATCTCTCATGGGAGGGTCCAAAGAAGTGTTTTAGGGGTCATTTTAGAAATCATTCTACCAGGGCTACATCCAAGTTTTTTTTTTGGTGGGGGTACAAAAGAATTTTTTCGGGAGAGGGGTTACAATAAGAAATCTAAAAAATGTATCAAAAATTCGTTTATATTCATTTGTTACATTTTTTACGGGTCGGACAAGTATTTTTTTGCCCCCTCCCCCCAAAAAAAAATAACTTCTCCTAACCTCCCGTGGATACGGCCTTGAATTCTACTGAAATTGCTCAAGACGGTAAAAACATAAAATAGGGCTACAGTGACATTATAACCAAGACAAAAAAATTAAATTCGTGTTCCAAATTCAAAGGGCTACGACCCAGGAAAAACAGTGAAAAAATGGCTTCAGTAGTATTGCACATCGTGCGGTACAGCATCTTTTCTTTCATCGAATCGGCGCACGGGGTGAACACCTTAAGGTCATTGCAAGTGTGTTGCCCTGTTAAATTAATTAATTAATAGTTTACTAGTAATTAATTCCTTAAATTACTAGTGAAACATCCAATTATTAGTTGTAATAGTTTATCCCGAAAAATTGCTCGACATGGTTTTTATATGTGATAATAAAAACTTCATCATAAAAATTAAATCCAAGATTTTAAAGAACGATATGCTCTTATTTAGAATAGTCTACCAAATATACCACATTAAAACATTTAACTCTATAGTTTTATCATGTTTTTTGACGTAAGATCTATATCAATGTTTAATTCTTATATCAGTTTTCTTTTGTCAAATTGATCAAATTGCGTGCTTTTTAATTTCTTTTAAATTTGCAAAGAGCTTTATCATCAATTTTAATGCAGAAATGTTTATTGAAATATTCATAGCAGTAAGGAAATACTTATACAGAAGAAATTATTTGTTTAAAGTAAAATTTGGTGCTTAATGTTTAATTTGCAATTATATTTTGTGTTAAAGGTTACTGACGTTTATGATGTTCAAAATTTTTAAATCAAAGCTACAATTGACTAAAGCCAAAAATACTTTAGTTTTTTTGAAATGAAGACTATTTTTTTGTCAATCAAAAGAAAAATAATTTTCTTTTAATGAAATGAGAAAGATTAATCACATTGAAAAGAAGATAATATGATGGTTTCCATTTATTAAAAAAAAGTTTTTCCTTTGTGTCATAATACTTTTTTGTGACATCAAAACCTTTTTGCTTTCAAATATGTTTTCATTTTATAGCATATTTGATTTAATAGCTAAATAAATACCCTGGTCATCGAAGAAGATATTTCTTTTTAATTTTTTTTTTCTAAGTAAAATACACTTGCTGAGTATTTTTGAAGGCACTAGATCTTTATGCCACAAAGTAAAAGCATAAAATGTGTCAAATATAATTCAATTTCTAAACGAAAAATCTATTTTTAACCTTAAAGAGAAATATTAGTCACTAATCAAGACGAGTTAGGCCAGTAAATAATGAGTAAGTGATTAAACGCTTTAATTTAACAAGCAATTAGTAGTTTTTCGTCTAATCGTCAAGTATCACTAATGAATTACTTTGTCTGAGTAAGTACAATAGCTGCAGAACTACAAAAGACTTCACTAGTAACTCCACACACTGCACTTCACTAGTAGAAAAACTTCATGAAGTTTTAAATAACGCCAGATCGAGACAGAGGGAGAGGATGGAAGTATAGATAAGGTGAAAAAGTAACAGTAGAAAAAGGGCCTACTACCAATAGGTCCGATAAAGGTGGGAAAAGACGGTAAAGAAAAACAAGATAACATTTCAATGTTTTTCAATATTAGATTGAGAAATTTTACATTCTCTCCTTAACAAATTGCCCTTCTCTTGTTTTTGTTGTTTTTTGGCTTTTGTTTCTTACCTAAATTGTGGGTTATTTGTTTTCATTTTGATTATTCATAGAAATATAACGAATTTAAGCCCAACTGCCCTTTATACCCATAGTAAATACAAACAATAAAACAAACAAACACAAGAACAGAAAAAACAAAAAAATAAAGCGATAAGACTTTCAATGGTAAAGTTTTACATTTATCCATAAACCTATATATGGTAGATTGTCATAGTTGGTTAATATGATCTTATTATTCTTTTGTTATGTATTTTTAAAACAAGATGTATCATTTCTGGGAGATAAAACTCAAAACTTACTTAAGAGGAATTGAATATGGTTTTACCTTGTTTATTTATAAAGAAAAATTATATTACTAGATGGGGGTCTTCCTTCTGATTCCCTTCCCCACCCTTCAAGTTCTTTGGTAAAAATATACACTTTTATACTTATTCAAATTTTTACAAATACAATATTTTCAATTTTTATGAACCTAAAATTTCTCGTCTGTAAGAAATTGAAAATTTAAAATACCGAATTACCTTAAGCTTTAAGACCAGTTCTGTTAGTAAACCAGGCTCACAGTCTTGAAAAATTTTCACTTTTTTCAAGGTATCAAGATGAACGTGAATAGCTATTTCTGCTTTCAGCTTATCTGGCAGAGTTCCAAGAATTTCTTCTTCATTCAAACTTTGCTTATTTGACCACAAGTAATCAAACCATTTTATAACCCTATCTTCCAGCTCTTTTGACACTTTTCGGAACTCCATATACTGCTTAATTCCGTCCATTTTATTCTGGAATTCAGTTCTCGCAGCGTTCATATTTGTAATCATGCTTCCAATATTTCCAACAATAGTGGCAAAAATAAGTACTCCAATCATTAGATCAACAATTGTGAAGATATATTCAATTTCTAGTTCCGGTGGTGGGGTTTCACCAATGGTTGTCAGGGTCAAAGTTGACCAGAAGAATGCATAAATGTATTGACTGCTGAGTGTTTTATTCTCAGCCACCAAATCTTTAACTACCCACTCATCACTGCCAAATCCTATTGCATTACTTACTCCAAAATATATACATGCATTCCAGTGAATGATTATTAATAGGAAAGTAATAACTTTGCAAATGCGGAAAATGTTCGGAAAATTAGTATGTGTTTCAGTCCGATCAAGGAATGTAAGAAGTCGTCTGATTCTAAGTAACCGATTAGATCTGATTAATACTGGACATGGTGCGTTTGAACAGTATCCAAGACCACTTTCAGAAAATAAATATAAGAAATCAGTTGGTAAGATACTGAGAAGGTCAAGCTTGCTGTCTATGCTGAACAAATAGTTCTTGCGAAGTAATGTAGGGTTTTTCACTAGTAATCCCTGCTCCAAATATCCTGAAAAAACAATAAAAAATAATTATTTTCATTCAAATTATCAAGATTCACCTTGAAACTCACCTGAAGCACGTTGAAAATGTTCAAAAAGGGAATCTTTTAAATATGTCTCAAGTATTACACGAAATAAGGTTTTTAAAAAGTCAGCTTGACAAGTTTCTAAGAGATTAGGATTTTTTTTATCTTTTATGATATGATCAAGTATTCTTCGAGAGAATATTTTATTTTGCACTGATAATTTGTAAAAATGATCATTTCTATTCAAGCATTTACCAAATACACAAAATTCCAAATGATTTTTTGTTTCTCAAATCCATCCATTTATTTAATCCTTACACTCTTACAGCTGATTATAGACTAAATTAACAAAGCCAGGGAATGAAGATCCCTTCTATCTTGAATACCCTCTCATCCTCTTTTGGTCCCCTTGAAAAAGGAGCGGGAACCTACTAAAATATATGATACGAAAAAATATTTTTCCGATTTCGAAGCATTCTTCTTCCCCAAAAAAAGAATAATAATGATCTCGCTATTATTTCACATTTTCATTCAGATCATTGTCTTCAATACATTCCACCAATGCATTTAATCCATTTTGTAGTCTATGTATATGCATTATATAATGGATTTTATGAGATAGAATCTGTATACTTGAAAAAGGTCGTAAGATGAGTTTAAGAAGAAACGGAAAAGTTTCGTACACACCCTCCCTCTTTGTCGAAAGATTTCCCCCTAGATTGGAAGGCTGGTTCCACCCCTGTGTAATAAATTTTCTGACAGGCGTACTCAAGCTATAGTTTTTTTTTCTAGCGAGGAGGATCTATCTTCTGATTCAAAAAAGGCAGTGAACCTCTCTATCAACTGGAACTAGATGCAATCAGCCTTTCAGAAATAAATTTCCAAGACTCTTATCAGGAAGTAGCTTTCTCTTCAAGAAAAGGAGGATTAAGGTCTCTTTATAGAGGTTAATGTCATAGTTGGCTGTGGTTCTAGCTCAAGCGCCATAACAGGTTCAGTAGTAGCAAAAATTAGGAGCACCTCGAAATTCCCAAAAAGGTTTAACATGTAAAGAAACAACCAATCCAGATCTAAATAGTCAAAGCAATACAGTGAATCATCTTAATTCACGTTAAAAAAAAAAACAGAAACCGAATTTCAGATAGGAAGAACTAGGTTAAGACAAAGATCAAGGGAGCAGTAGACTCTGGTACTGTATATATGAATCCTAACAACCAGAAAACTCATGGGAAAGAGAAGAAAGTCAAGAATGTTGTTTGTAATAAGGATTGTCATTATAATTGCAGTAAGTCTCTATAGCCTCTGAAGAGAGACAAAAGATATTTAATGATTTCTGGAGACTAAGTAAGGATATTAAGAAAAAGTTTTACTTGAAAGGAACTAAGACCGTTCCACCCAAGAAGAAAGTGGATAGTGCAGCCACTATCTAGAGCGATACTATTTTGTCGTTAACACGAAAACAGCCAAGATTTGCAAGAAATTTTATTTGGCTACTCTAGATATTTTCAGAGAGAAGAATTTACTACGCACATTCAAATGTTTCTACAACAGGAGTGCCAAATCCAAAGACAATACAGGTACCTCGAAACAAAACTAATAATGAGGACATTGAACTAGTGATAAAGCATATTGAATCTTTCCCGTCCGTTGCATTGCATTATACACGAGACAAGTCTATTAGAAAATTCTTGGATGCAAATCTAAACATTCGCAAAATGTATGAACTGTATCAGGAATGCTGCAGATAACTAGCAAGAAATGATTTTACTGACTTAAAGTATCGTGAGATCTTCAACATGCAGTTTAATTTGTCATTTCGTTTCCGAAAACAGATCGATTTGATGTATGTAAGGAATGAAAAGAAAACAGAATTGAAATGGGTCAGGTAGTCAAAGAGAAATATGAGGCTCATGTGGAAAGTAAAATTGAGACCAAGATTGAGCGTGACGTAGACAGAGCAAACCTATCTATTCCTCTACTCTGTTTTAATCTGGATAATATTTTTCCACTGCCCCGGGGTAATACTTCTTCATTTTTCTATAAAAGGAAGATAACTACATTCAACCTCACGGCAAATCTTTCATTCCACAGATGGACTAGAGAGAAAATCAATGAGGTATACTGTCGCATTTGGTCCAAGCTGGAGACTGAACGTGTAGGAAACAAAAAAGCTAGTGGACTACTGGCTATACTGGAAAAAATTCTTGATACTTACCCTGACATGTGCCAATTAATTACTTGGTCGGACTCCTGCGTGTCCCAGAACCAAAACTCAATTATAAGCTTCGCCATCCAAGATGTTCAAAGAAAATATCGACGGTTAAAAAGTGGTTAGGAAGTATTGTAAACCAGGTCGTTCGAGAATACAGAAGGTTGATGCTCTATATGGCACTATTAAAAAGGGTTTAAAGCACCTTCACTTTTTTCCCCCAATAGATCTGGTGAGGAAGTCACTGAGAGTAAGAAGGATACATCCTTTTCATATCCTGCAAATCCCCCAGTCAAAGTTCTTTGACTTTCAAAAGCCAGAAAAGATGTACAAGTGCTCGTCGGTACCATATTTAAAGGTAAAGTAACTTGAGTTCCGTCAGAATAACGCTAAACGAGTTTGTTTTAAAATTTTCTTCTCTGGAGAATTGCAAACGGTTATTAAATCACAAGAATGTACTTCGATTAAAAAGTGTCCCAACACTTCGGAAGTCCTTGTTTTTGAACGTCTTGTTTTTCCCATACTTTGCGGAAAAGGATTGATCTACCTGATGCGAAAATCAAACATTTCGATAATCTCCTGAAGTTCATCCCCAACGAAGACCAGGAGTATTTAGAAACCAAGATTGAAAAGTATTACAAGGCCAAGGGGGATGTTGAACGTTTGAAAGCCTCTCCGTCTGCGCGAGATACCTGTCCAGAGGAGGATTCCAATGAAGCAAAACAGCGGCCGGCGAAGAAACTCAAATAAACATAAACGTTTCTGACATGTTTTGTAATTTTTATGCGTTTTCAAATAGTATTGCTGCATCAGAACTCGTTTGTCATACCTTCACGTTGCAAAAATAGGCAGCCAATACCATTTCATCTTATCTAAGTTTACTCCAATTTCGTTAAGGGTTGATTTTCGTATATCTATTTCATTTCAAGTTTTGACAATGAAAACTTCACCTTTTCCATCTGACATTTGGGACCTTCCTGGTTATTTTTTCTCTTTTTTTTATGTATTTGCGAAGAAAATCGGTTGTACAGTGTAAGTTCTAGCAAAAATGAAATTTTCAAACTAAATTTTCTCGGAGTTTTAAGAACCTTAGTTATGACAAACCGCTCTCGGGAGACAATATGCGTTATATTAAGTTTTGCTGCAAAACATAACTGCTGGTCCAATTTGAATTTGCTCAATGGTATCCCATATCTTGCACACATCTCATCCCATTCAGGGCTTTGTTGAGATCCTCTTGTAATTTCTACTGCTATGTTTGGTAACTTTTGTCTCTGGATCATTGCTGCTGCCAGCTCTATTATCAACTTATAATAGTGTAAACAAACCACTCATTTTTGCTACTATGTTTTGTCAAATAAAAACTTGATGATAAAGAATATATTCAGACTGTTCTCTCTCTAATTTTACTTTCTTAATAGTATAATACACATTTAAAATCTAGCCTTATATTAGATCTGGTTACTTTGGTTTGTTCCCAGCACTTTATGTAAGTATGCAAATGAGGTTCTCATGGAAGTTTGAAAAAGAGATGTACCCTCTGTATTATAGACAATATGGTTGCTAGGGAAGGTTCATAACAGGATATGGTTGTTAAGGAACGCATAGGAGTGCCTTTGGCCATATACCCTTAACCGACCCTGATATTTTGCATATCTGCCTTTTTGACCCCTTTCATGCATATGATGTCTCCTGATTTTTTGCTACACACTTACCATTCTCAGAAAGTTTCAACTTATTCCACTTAGTAGTTCCTAAAATATAGTTGATATACCTCTTTGACAACCTGGATGCACATAGAGTCTAAGATTTAGTTCAGTATCACCCTCAGCATTCCCTGAAAGTTTCAACTTAATGCCCTTAACCTGGATTTTCAGTGATTTGTATTTAGTTCAACATTTCCTTAACATTACGTGAAACTCTCATATTGATATTCATAGTTACTTTTGAGACACTGAAGATACGGCCTTTTAAACAACGAAATTCACATAGCGTGTTTTTATTTATTTCAAAATTCCCCCTTAATGTCCCCTGAAAGTTTCAAGTTAGAATCCTTAGCTTTTTCGGAAATACTGTATTGCAGATGTGTCCTTTTGACAACCTAGATGCACATTGTGTCGCTTTATTCAGTTCAAAATTCACCTCAGCGTTTCCCCTTCCCTAATAACCTTATAAATAAACCTTATACAAACTTATAAATAAACAAAGGACATTGTCTATAGCTTACAGTCCTTGCCCCTGGGACATTGTTTTCCATTTTGTTCACCATTTTGAACAATAGATTTATCTCAAAATTTTGATCGGATAGCCTATCTTTTGGGTGAGGGTAGCCAAGCAGGGTCTGGGACGGACGCTATTTTCTTTCCAATCAAAAACGGGCGCTAAAACTTTTAATTTCCAATCTAATGAGCCACCTGTGAAGTTCCTACTTCAAATCCTCCCACACGAAGTGGCATGGTAAAAAAAAATGAGTAATACACTGAAGCTGTATTGCTCTTTACCTAGGTAACACTATTGCGCTCTCTATAAGATATCAATTTTATTTAATATGAAAAAAAGAAAAACTAAAAACACAATTAAGAGGCTGGATAAATATTTTCTTTTAATTTGAGAGATAAAACTGAATTATTGGATAGGTGAAAAATATTCGTACCTTCATGCATATGCACAACAAGATCAATAGCATAAATAACATCACAGAGGTAGTCCAAAACAATCCACAGGACTGGAAATAAATTTTGTAGCTCCCAAAATACTGTTCGTCCAATAATGAAGACATAATTGTATAATACTGCTATTGTAACAACAGCAAGCCACTGATATACATGAAAAGGAAAGATAATTATTTCTTGGTATACTATTTTACTTCAAACGAAATTAAGAGTAAGAAATATTAATTCCACAAACAAAAGCCAATTGCTCCTGGTCGTGATTAAGGAACTATTTTGTTAAGATATTTAGATAATGCATCACAAATGCAGATAAGAGGGATAATACCATTTTACTGACTATCTGGACATTTTTGCTGGTAAAACTGCCCTAGACAGTCAAACCCAAGACACAAACACAGACAGTCAACTAAATATTGGTCAACCAATCTTTCATTCATTTTTTGTTAGCCCAACTGTCTTAGGTTATAATTGGTTTCACTTCCCTAACATTCCAGGCAGACAGGAGGCCTTCTTAGGCTTTGGATGCTTATTCCCCTTGCAATTTCAGTCAACTTATTGGTCAGCTAACAATAAATTAACTTTTATCTAGTGCAAATTGTCTAATTTTATCAATTGAATCAATCGCCTTGCCTGACACTCATTGCAGAATTGCCTAATTTTGACTTTAGACGCTTGTTTACCTGTCATTCCATGCAAATTAACGTTCCTATGTCAATCCTGAATTCTTGGTTCAACCTGCCTAAGACCATAGGTAGGCGTGCTTGTTTACCTCTCATTCCAGGCAATCTAAGGGTCTTGTGTCAACTTTATTTTCTTGGTCAGCCTGCCAGGGACTCTAGGCAGGCGTGACTTGCTAAAAGATAACAACCAAGTAT
This sequence comes from Artemia franciscana, assembly GCF_032884065.1. Classification (NCBI taxonomy): domain Eukaryota; kingdom Metazoa; phylum Arthropoda; class Branchiopoda; order Anostraca; family Artemiidae; genus Artemia; species Artemia franciscana. Next base: position 34,579,857 of record NC_088865.1, read on the forward strand.
TGGTCCAATAAGAGAGGCACACTTACTCCCGCCGTTTACCACTGCCATTTAACCAAACACTTGGAAAACTATAGGTTCTATGACTATCTTAGCTCTATGACTATCTACCTTAGTTCTACTGCCCTAGGAATGACGCATTGACGGATAATAGATAGACATATCTGTTCACATATGAATTAACATTATTTTTATACAATCCTAATAAGGGGAGGGAGGATAATACCAGAATTGCCTCTCACTCAATTGTACTATCTGTCTTGGCTTTTTCTACAATTAGCCATAATACAACTATTCCATTTAAATTCAAGTGTCTTTTATCTCACCCACATCGAAACAAACTATCGTTTATCCCCACTGCTAAGGCTCGGATCTGTGTACACCTGTTTAGCTTAAATTATACATTATCGAAAAAAATATGGGCAAAATATTTACTTTTCCGCAGCATTTAAATAGTCACGAAGCATATGAAGGCATAAAACCTTCATATGAGGTCTAATTGGAATAAACTATAAAAATCCAAAATCCAAAAAAGAATATTTTACGAAGTGAATTAGATGACACAGTCAACACGGTACCTGAATATGATGTTTTCTTTGTCTTTATCAGTTTTGACGCCAAAGCTGGTTGTGACTCTAATTATTTGTCTTGTGTCCGTGGTCAGAAAGATATTGGTCTTATAAATGATAATGGAACATTTTTTGGCTTGTATTTACAGAAGTCATATATAGCGTAAGATCTTTAGCTACGGAGGGAACTTCCTTATTTGAGAAATAAAGCTTACCTCTAATACCAACAGAACACCTTATTTGGGCACTAAAAATATCTTATGCTAAACTAGAGCATTGACCTACATACATAACTAGCTGCCCAGACAGGCATCCGACGCTTTTGTGGGAAAAGCCCTACATATTCCTCTCAGGACTGATTAGCAGAAGTTTGATCTTCACTGAATAAAAGCAATGTCCAGTTATTATAATACTTAATATTCAAGTCATGACAATTATATGCATACATTTTTTACCTTCTGAAAATACTGCTTATTGTCGGGGTATGCATAAAGTTGAAATTAATAAAGTCGTATATATTTTAAGCAATGATACATCTGCCATTGGTCATTCATCTACCAGCCTCCAGGGAGGCTCTCAATCACCGTCCTCCAAATTTTTTATCCCCTCCCACACCCAAAAAATGAAAAAAAAACAAAAGAAAAATTAAAAAATAACAATAAAATAAAATTTAAATGAAAAAACGAAAGAATGAGGAAAATAATGAAAAATTAAAAACAAAATTTGAAAATTATTGATTAGTATTGGAGTAGGCATAAAGTCGAAATTAGTAAAGTCGTATATATCTTAAATGATGATATGGCAGGCCTCTGCGGGAAATTATATAATAAAGCCTATTAAAAAATATTACTTAGTATTGGGGTATGCACAAAGCCGAAATTAATAAAGTCGTTTATATTTTAAGCAATGATATGACACGACTATGAGGGAATAATATAATACGTTGGAAAATATTACTTAGTATTGAGGTGTGGATAAAATCAAAATTAATAAGCTCGTATATTTTTTAAGTGATGATACGACAATCCTCTGAAGAAAATGATATAAATAATGCCTTTTGAAAAGCATTGCCTAGTATTGTAGTATGCATAAAGTCAAAATAAGTAAAGTCGTATAAATTTTAAGCCATGATACGATAGTCCTAAGAGGAAAATAATACAAAGAAGCTTATTAAAAAGTGTTACTTAGTATTAGGGTATGCATAAAGTCAAAACTATTAAATGTGTGTATATTTTAAATGCTACTGCAACAGAAATATGGGGAATGTTTGAACTGGTAAAAATGTCTTTTTGGATTTTTATATATGGCTGCCCCAAGTGGTACTCAATGGCTGGTCATCGAAAGATCTAGTTGATTGTATGATTCAATCAGTATTTCTGTATATTGGAATGACAAACACTTGTATCATATTTTAAAAAGTGGGTATAACACAATTCTAGAAAGTATTTACTAAGTATGTGCTAATGTATGTACAACTTGTATCCATAGATAAAATGTATCTACTTCATATATCTCTAACTCTAACAAAAATCCAATTCATCTCTCTCAGACTCTGGTAAAACCCAAATCCATCTATTTCAGACTCTAATATACTACTTTTGAGCTGATAGTAGAGTCTTTATTGGACTTAATCTTGATAAATTCTCACTTCACACGTCTCTAACTCTAAAATGAATCCGATTAATCTATCTCAGACTACGGTAAAAACCTAATTCATCTATTTCAGACTATAGTGTACCCCTTATGAGCTGAAATCAGTGTTTGTGTTTGACTGAATCCTTTTAAATTCCCACTTCATATGTCCCTAACTCAAAAAAAAATTCGATACATCTATCTAAGACTTTGGTAAAAGACCTAGTTCACCTATTTCAGAATCTAGTATACCACTTGTCAGCTGATAGTAGTTCCTGTGTTTGGCTGAATCTTCATTAATTCTCACTTGATATATCTCTAACTCTAAAGAATTCAATTCATTTCTCTCAGACTTCGGCAAACCTATTTCGTCTATTTGAGACTCTAGTATACCCACTGTCAGCTGATAAAAGGGTCTGTGTATGACTGAATCTTGATAGATTTCCAATTAATATGTCTCTAACTCTAAAACTAATCCAATTCATCTCTCTCAGACTTTGGTAAAAACCTAATCCATCTATTTCAGACTCTAATATACCACTTGTTAGCTGATAGTAGTGTTTGGGCTTGAAAGAATCTTGATAAATTCCCACTTCATGTGTCTCTAGCTCTAAAAAGAATCCGATTCATCTCTCTCAAACTATAGTAAAAATAAAACCTAACTCAGCTATTATAGCTGAATATAGAATGCCAGTTGTGAGCTGATGGTAGTGTCTGTGTTTGACTGAATCTCAATAAATTCCCACTTCATAAGTCTTTAACTCCAAAAAGAGTCCAATTCATCTCTCTCTGACTCTAGAGAAAACCTAATTCATCTATTTCTGACTTTAGTATACCACTTTTGAGCTGATAGTAGTGTTTGTGGTTGAATTAACCTTGATAAATTCCCAATCTCGATAAGTTCCCACTTCATTTGTCTCGAAATTTAGAACGAATTCGATTCATCTCTCTCAGACTTTGGTAGCAGCCTAATTCATCTGTTTCAGACACTACTATACCCCTTGTGAGCTGATAGTAGTGTTTGTATTTGAACTAATCGTGATAAACTTCTACTTCATATATTTCGAACTCTAAAAGAAACCGATTCGTCTCTCGCAGACTATGATAAAAACCTAATTTGTCCATTTTAGAATTCAATGAACCACTTGTAAGCTGATGATAGCGTCTGTGTTTGACTGAATCTGGATAAATTTCCACTTCATATGTTTCTAACTCTAAAAGAATCCCACTCGTCTCTCGAAGACTATGATAAAAACCCAATTCGTCCATTTCAGACTTTAGTATACCACTTGAGAGATAATAGTAGCGTCTGTGCTTGACTGAATCTTGATAAATTCCAACTTCTTTTGTCTCGAACTCTAAAAAGAATTCGATTCATCTCTGTCAAACTATGGTAAAAACCTAACTCATCTATTCCAGTCTCTAACATAACCCTTGTAGCTGATGGTAATGTCTGTGTTGACTGAATCTTGATAAAATCCCACTTTATATGTCTCTAGCTCAAAAAAGAATTTGATTCATCTCTCTCAGACTCTAGTAAAAATCTAAATTCAACTATTTAAGACTCTAGTACAAAACTTGTAATCTAGTAGTAGTGTCTGTGATTGACTGAATTTTGATTAATTCCCACTTTATTTATTTCTAACTCTAAAAAGAATCCGGTTCAACTCTTTCAGATTTTGGAAAAAACCTAATTCATTTACTTCAGACTCTATTATTCCACTTTTTAGCTGATAATGGTGTCTGTGTTTGACTGATTCTGGATAAATTTTTAAATGGTATGTTGCCTGCTAATGCCCTTTTTATTATGCTTTCGATTCCATCGTCTATTACCGCATTGTTTTTACATAGTTTGCAGTTTGGCACATAGACAAGATATGCTTTATGAAATTAGTGCAGCAGCAGGCCTTACTTTTTTCCCTTTTCTTTCATTTGAATTCTAATACCAGAAAGACAGCAATGTATCAACAGGTAACATGTTACCAGAACCATAATCGAGAAGCTGAGTCTTATCGTTAACTTTTAGTTTTATCTTTGAATTCTCTTTGAGCACGGTCATCTCTGGAAACGGTACTCTCACATATCCCCTATCACGAATCTTGAACCTTCTTAGTACACCAAAGAAATTTAATGTCTCACTGTCATGAAAATGCAGACATGCATTTTTGATAAGATCCCAACTATAGCTTGTTTCATAATTCAAGTATTTGTCTTTGCCAGCATTTAACACAACGATAAATTTATCATGTGCACATACTTTCCTTGAATATTTCATCTCCACTTTTTTTTTAAATACGATACAGGTGCTTATCATTCAAATGCACAAGAAGACTGATTACAAATATACAACAAATTAGGTAGTGTCGATGACCAGCCAGAGAGTACGACTGGGACAGCCACAAAAAAAACTGGTTCACCAGTCTAATCATTTCCCCCATGTGGATGTCATATCGTCACTTAAAATATATACAGCCTTATTAATTTCGACTTTATGTACACCTTAATACTAAGCAATACTTTTCAATAGGCTTTATAATATCATTTTCCTCACAGGGCTGTCGTATCATCGCTTAAAATATATATGACTTTATTAATTTTGAATCTGCGCATATCCCAATACAAAGCAATGCTTTTCAAGAGGCTTTATTATACCATTTTCCTCTTAGGACTGTCGTATCATTGCTTAAAATATATACGACTTTACTATTTCGATTTTATGCATACCTCATTACTAAGTAATATTTTCGAGAGGCTTTATTATACCACTTCCCTTACATGCCTATCGTCTCATCGCGTAAAATATATACTTTATGTAATTTTGACTTTATGCATACCCTATTACTAAGCAATATTTTTTAAAAGGCTTTATTATATCATTTCCCTTATAAAGCTGTCGTATTCGGTACTTCTCAAAATTTGTTTTTATTTGTTATCTATTTCATTTTTAAGTTTGTTTTTATCTTTCGTAATTTTTGATATTTTTAAATTTGTTTTTATTCTCCGTTATTTTTTATATTTTTTTTTGGGGGGGGGGAGATCTTCGGCGGGAGTATTAGGGGCCCCCTGAAAGTTGGGACATGGTTGACCAAGGGCTGACGTATAAAAACTTAAAATATATACTACTTTATTAGTTTCAACTTTATGCATACCTCAATAATAAGTTATATTTAAAAAGACAAAAAAATTATTCAGTTAATTTTCATGCCATGAATGTTAAGTAAAATAAAAACTGGCCATTGCTATTATTCAGTGAAGATCAAGTATATTCTAATCATGTCCTGACAGAAGTATGTTGGTCCTTCACCCAAAAGCGTCGGATACCTGTCTGGACAGTTGGTCATGTATGTTATTCAATGCTTAAGTTCAGTATCATTAATTATTAGTGCCCAAAAAGGTGTTCTGCTTGTAGTATAGGTAAGCTTTAGTGCTCAAATAAGGAAGTTCACTCCGTATCTGACGACCCTGCACTACTGTCATAGCTTAATTATTTGTGAATCCTGGTTTCACACTTTGAAAAATACAAAAATACTTATATGACACCGAAGTATAAAGCAAGAAAATTTGTAAATACTTCAGAAAGTCCTAGAGACCACTGAAAAAGACGAATCTCGGAAAACAATTCAAAAACTCCGGTAAAGACTTCTTCTAAGCCGTCTTCAGTGACGCCTCAGTATAAACCCTAATTGTAATAACTTACTAAAAGAGGTACAGCTCATATTTTTAAAACATGATCGGATAGTCCTCTACTCATAAATCGACAATCCGGTACGCAGAAAATTACCTTGAAGATAAAACCAAGAAAACATGCTCCGATGTTATACTTCCCTATATTCATTGCTGTCGTTTCGAATATCCTTAATCTTCCCTTGTATATAGTGACTATCAGGAAACATTGCAATCAGATATACTTTTCAAAAACCCTATAGCCCCCCAAAATTACAATCATAGAAAATCAATTTAGCTTTATAAAACCATAACTCTGTAGTATGAACATTAAATTTCAAATTACTAACGATGAACCCCAACGTTTGCGTTTTCTTCAAACACGATGTAAATATTCAAATTTGATTTCTTAAGACGGAATATTATTCTCTTATGAATGGTAAATTTTTTTAGAAAAATCGTATCCACAGATAAAAATTAAGTAAAGCTGTAAAATATCTGTTAAAATTCAGAATTTCTCAATTTTTACGATAGCTAAGAAAGAAAACTTGTGCTCATGTAAGTTATATTAATATTCTTTCTTATGCACTTACAATTGTGAATCCAGATCCGAGGATTGCATTTCGGCGTGGAACTCACCTTATAGTGGTCTGATTTGGATGGATCAATTGTTAGGTCACCTTTGCAACGATTCTTTATAAAGAAAGCCTTAAATCCGGTGTCATGTTTTTCTTCACTGCTGCTGTGAGCAAACTTTCCCAAAAATGGATCTGGATTTGATCGGAAAGACTGAAATTTTCTTCGCCGATGATTTTTGAAAAACTCAATGCTCTGAAAGAGAGAAAAAAATATGAGGTTACAGCAAACAGGGACAAGAACATCGAAGTGTGATTTTCATACTTTTTTATAATATTTGCAACAAAAACCTATTCGGAATATTTTTTTCTTTATTTGATGCGCATTTAGCAGTCAACAGCCCCACTTGGTTTTCTCTAAGAGCAGCTGTCATGATCTTTTCTCTTGGGGATTGCTAGTATTTTCTTGAATTTATGGTAAGGCTGAAGTGTCCCTAATCAAAACACTTTTTTCTTTGAAGGGAAACAAACAACAACTCAGAAACCCTGCTATGACAGCTGAGTGAAGAAAATAATATTTTTGTCATGATCTTTTAAATCAACCCTCAAAAATTCTTCCAGTAAAGCCAAAAACCCAAATTTTTCCAGACAAAAGGATTATGTCCAGCCCATAGACTAAGATTAGTCTAAGTGTTATTCAATTAATCATGAAATACCATTGCTGGGCCGGACCTATGGGAGCCTGGAGGGGGCAAACTCCCCGGGTGGCACGCCAAGGCGTGGCAAGAAATTTGAATTGTAATTTTTTTGGTTAAAAATTGTAATATCTACAGCATTAATTGTGCAGCAGGCGTGGCAAAGTCTGCCCCCCCCCCCTGAGAAAAAATCCTAGTTCTAGCTCTGTATCACAGCGAATAAAACTAACTTTATTAAACCTTCAAACTTGATTTTACAACTGCTTAATTAAAGGCAAAATCAAACTATTATCCTTCATTTATATTATCCTTGATTATCTTTCATTCACATTGATATGATACTAATGATACACCTTATTCTAAAATCCTGAATTTCTGATTGCATGTCTAATTGAATAAAGGAGAACAAACAAATATTAATGTTACAAATAAGTTGAAAGTAAAAATTGAATTAAAGGGCAATTATGAAGTCTATACAACATTTCAAGTTCAGATGTATCGGAACTATCTCCTGAGGCCTTTTTCAACAAGCAACAAACTAAAAACAAAAAAAAATAGCAAGAAGCAATTACGCAAGTAAAACAAAATAAAAGGCGAAGCGTAGAGAAAAATATATATTTAAGGTTTTATTTTCGTACAAATATAAAATATACATTCATATATTTTCTCTTTTTATAGAAGGACTCCAAACAAGAGAAAATCAAGCTGCGGTGTCTTGGCGTGTTACTATAAAAAAAAAGAAAATAAAAGTGATGTTCGTGAAGATGATGTACCATGATTTTCTAGTTTACTTTTTAGGATTTGGAACACCTTTAAACCATCAGCTCCGATTCTTATAGCTGACATATGGGGACGTCTATTCGCTAATGAGGCTTCGTGTTTTGCTTTCTTTTTCTTTTCTTTATCTTTCGAATTACAAAGAGCCGTATTGCCATTGTAATGTCAAGTCGTTATACTTCTATTTACAAAAATATGTATTGTACTTACAAAAAAGCTTGGTGTTAAAACTTTCACCGCTACTACTACTACCACCAACAATTCATCACAGCGCAAAGCAGTCATAGCACAAAGCAGCACAAGAGCGACATAGTGTAAAATAGTGCTAGTTTTCTGCCTGTACCAAACAGTTCGTGCTGGCGAGCTACAAGTAACGAACGACATTTGTCAATAGGAACGGACACTCTAAATAAAGAACACGGATTACAAATATAAAACGTTCGTTATATTTAAGATCACCCATAAATGGCTCCGACTCACAAGAGATAACGAAGAACGGAAAATAAAAATTAATACAAAGATTCCTGCCAGTGAATAAACGAAAAGACTGAGCCTAAATTTCAGCTAAGTTATCTTCAGCGCTCACAAAAAAGGAAAGGAAAACATTCTTTGGTTTCGTCTTTTTTTTCATTCTTTCTACTCCAACGGTGTCAGCATATTTTCATAATGCGGTATGGGTCTAGACTCCGTAGTTTTATGGAAAGATTGGACCTTGAGCCGTATGGATTAAAATGTTATTATATTTTGGAAAGCTCCATGTTATTATTACCTGGGGCTAAAAAGGATCGTTTTTGGTGTGTAGTTAAGCCAGAGCCTACAGTGCGAGAATTGAAGTGAAGTTTCATAGTCTAAGTTGGGTAGGCCAATCTGAAGTTAAGCACCTAAGCTTTCATTCCGTCGAGCCATGTTTTTGTTTTCAACTGAAAAGCTCTTTTCAAGCAAGCAGGCGTCAATTTCAAGTCAAATTGGAACTAAAACCAAATTCTGCTTAAGACGTGTCACGGTTACCCGGCTCAATTGCCAAAGAATTTGGTTCTTTCTCTTTGCCCCTTTCAAAGCAATAATATTAGGAAATTGCCCCACAGCAAGTGCACATTTTGCAGATGAAGGATGACAGATTGCAAAGATTGTCCTTGTTGGCCAACCTTCTAGGATCAGACGAAAAGCAGGTCGTCCCAGAACAGTGTGGGAGGATATCGTAAAGAAAGGTTTAAGGGAAACTAGAACTTCCTGGGAGGGTTTAAAGGGGGATGCGTTAAATAGATTGGCATGGAGAAGGAGCATCAATTTTGGCATCAGACAGTTTGAGATGCTGTGATTTGCTAGTAGTAGTAGTAGTAGTAGATTTTTCGCCCAAAATTCGCTCATACAATGCACTATATTAAAAATTGTTGGGATTGACACCTTCAGTACTGTGGTGTACATTAAAAAAGATTAATTCGATGCATTTGAGGGTACAAAAAATTTGGTTTCATGTTGGTTTCATTTTTAGTTTCATCTTCTTTGTTAATGAAAATTAGGATACCTTTAATTTTAATCAAAAGAATTGGGCAAACGTAATCTAAATACAAGTGAGGGAGTTTTAATTGCGGATCGGTTGTTAGACCACGGCCGTCTTCATGGAGTAGGATCATGTGCTTCTACTGACTTTTGTGCTATCTATATGTATAAAAATGTACTGTCTGTTGTCTGTTATTTGTTGTCTGTCACAATATGATGTCAAAAAAGCTTTCATTTTAATACATGACGTCATATTCAATATGACGTCTTATCTTATATATATAAAAATAAGTTGTCTGTCTGTGTCTCTGTCTGTCAGGTGACGTCATGTTTCTGTGTCGACTGACGTCATGAAGTTAGTTGTCGTCATTTTTGCTATGACGGTGACGTCATTAAAGATATTTAATCATGAAGTTATTTGTCGTCATTTTTGCTATGACGGTGACGTCATTAAAGATATTTAAGACATATATGTTCACGTAGAAATCTATTAATGTTTAAGTTTAAAATGACTGATGAACTTACAACGGCAAAAGCCGATGAAGATGCTCAAAGAGTCTATGCCAAAAAACTTGCTGCTGATAGAGAAAGTCAGAAAAGAAAGCATGCCGAGGAATCAAAAGAACAGCAAGGAAACAGGCTTGAGGCTGATAGAGAAAGAAAGAACAGAAAGCGTGCCGAGGAACTACCAGAGCAACGCGAAAGCAGACTTGCTGCTAAAAGAGAAAGTGAAAAAAGAAGGCGTGCCGAGGAATCACAAGAACAGCAAGAAATCAGGCTTGCTGCTGATAGAGAAAGTAAGAAAAGAAAGCGTGCCGAGGAATCACAAGAACAGCAAGAAATCAGGCTTGCTGCTGATAGAGAAACTAAGAAAAGAAAGCGTGCCGAGGAATCAGAGCAACCTGAAAGTTATCGCCTGGCATTCAGGTACAGCCCAGTCGATGATTATAGCTTGAGTAGATGTGTTCAAATCGGGACAATGTCTAAAATTTGTCCCTATTGCAAGGCCTTGAAATTCAATGGTGAAACAATGGGAATGTGTTGCGCCTCAGGAAAAGTTAAACTTCCTCTATTGGCTGCACCACCAGAGCCATTGAAGACTTTCCTTACTGGAACTACGTCGGAATCTAAGCGTTTTTTGTAAAAAATCAGAAAATACAACTCATGTTTCCAAATGACGTCGTTCGGAGCCCAAATCGAAAATCCAGATCAATTTATGTCTACTTTCAAAGTAAAAGGGCAAATTTATCATAGAGCAGGGTCCCTTCTACCATTCTCAGGCGAGAATCATAAATTTTTACGATTGTACTTCATCAGTGATAGAAATTCTGAATTGAATGCACGTTGCGAAATTTCTCCCAACGTTGAAAGGACAATCGTTTCCCAATTGCAACATCTTTTCCACGAAAATAATAATTTAGTGCGTCTGATCAAAACAGCCATCGATTTGATGCCTACTGCTACGAATAAAAACTGTTATTTCCGCTGACAAAACGCCTCCTGGCCAACATGTGCGTAGATACAATGCTCCAACTATCGACGAAGTGGCAATCGTTATGGTCGGTGATCAGTTTTTACCTCGAGATATTATTCTTCATAAGCGAAACGATCAGTTGTTAAGAATTGCTGAAACTCATCGATGCTACGATGCCCTACAATATCCTATCATTTTTTGGGATGGAGCCGACGGCTATCACTTTAATATTAAATTGATGAATCCAGCCACTAACAAAGAAATGAATAAGAAATGCAGTGCAATGCATTATTATTCCTATAGACTAATGATTCGGCAGGATGAAGAAAATTATATTTTAAAATGCCGTGAATTGTTTCACCAATTTGTCGTTGATATGTATGCTAAAATTGAATCAGAACATTTGCTATATATCCGCCTGAATCAGACCAAGCTCCGCTCTGAACAATACATTCATTTGCGAGATGCAGTTATAAATGACGGTAATACCACAAACGTTGGAAGATTAACAATTTTACCTTCGTCATATGCTGGCAGTCCCCGTCATATGCATGAATATGCTCAAGATGCTATTGCGTATGTTCGTCTCTATGGTCGTCCAGATTTATTTATTACATTTACATGTAATCAATCTTGGGACGATATACTGCAGCTTTTACTTCAAGGACAATCGGCGGTTCATAGGCATGACATTACGGCTTGTGTCTTCCGGCAAAAGTTGAAATCACTGATAAACTACATAGTAAAACTTGAAGTGTTTGGGTCAGTGCGATGCTGGATGTACTCAGTGGAATGGCAAAAACGAGGTTTGCCACACGCACATATACTAATCTGGCTACATAAAAAAATTACTTCGAACGAAATTGATGATGTGATTTCCGCTGAAATACCTGATAAAAATCTCGATAAGGGGTTACATGATATTATTGTAAAAAATATGATACATGGACCTTGCGGTGCACTGAACAAAAATTCACCATGCATGGCCAAAGGAAGGTGCACAAAGCAATATCCTCGACTTTTAGTATCAAACACAATTACTGGCAATGATGGTTACCCACAATATAGAAGAAGATCTACTGAAGATGGCGGTAAAACAGCAATAATAAAGAAGCGTAACGGTACCACCATCGAAGTAGATAACCAGTGGGTTGTTCCATATTCCCCATTATTATCATAAACATTTAATGCACACATAAACGTTGAATACTGTAACTCCGTAAAGGCAATCAAATACATATGTAAATACGTCAACAAAGGCAGTGACATGGCAGTTTTTGGCTTGCAGCCCGAAATCAAAGATTTCGACGAAATCGTACAATATGAGGCTGGAAGATACATAAGCAGTAATGAAGCTGTTTGGTGAATTCTTTCATTTCCGATACATGAACGTAGTCCAGCTTTTGTTCACTTAGCGGTACATTTACAAAATGGTCAACGTGTTTATTTCACGGAAACCAACGTGCAACAAAGAGCCCTGAATCCACCGGATACAACATTAACAACTTTTTTTTTCGCTTTGCAAAAATGATTCTTTTGCAAAAAAAAACTGCTGTATACTGAAGTGCCTTCGTATTACACGTGGAATACAAAAATAAAGTATTTGAACGTCGAAAACAGGGTAAGTCAGACGACGGCCAACCTACCATCTTCAAAGATACCACGATAGGAAGACTCTACACCGTTCACCCCAAGAAACATGAATGCTTCTTTCTACGCCTGCTTTTGGTGAATGTACCCGGTCCGACATCCTTTGAGTATTTGAGAACTGTAAACGGTACTATACATGACACTTACCGTAGTGCATGCCAAGCTCTGAATTTATTGGAGAATGACCAACACTGGGATAACTGCATCAATGACGCGTGCAAAACGTCAACCCCAAGTCAAATTCGTGCATTGTTTGGCATCATTTTAACAACTTGCTCTCCATCAGCTCCTACAGAGTTATGGGAAAAATATAAGTCAAAAATGTCCGAAGATATACTCCATCGAAAACAGTTAGAGACGTCAGATATGACTTTTGATTTTACATCAGAAATTTATAACTACACTTTAGTTATTATAGAAGATTTGTGCGTACGTATGGCAAACAAACCTCTTCAGGATTTGGGAATGCCTTCACCTAACCGTATCGCTGCTGTTTCGACAAGTGTAGAATTGGATCGTGAACAAAGTTACAGTACGAGTGATCTATTGTCGTATGTACAAAATAACATTTCCAAGTTAACGTCGGAACAAAAAGACATTTATGATACGATAATGCATTGTGTCGATAACAACGTTGGAGAAATTTTCTTTTTGGATGCGCCAGGAGGTACTGGTAAAACGTTTGTGATAAAACTGATTCTGGTATCAATTCGATCAAAAAATGATATAGCGTTGGCAATTGCGTCGTCCGGAATAGCCGCAACATTGCTGCCTGGTGGAAGAACTGCTCATTCCGCTTTGAAATTGCCGCTGAATTTGCATTCTACAGAAACTCCCACGTGCAATATTTCCAAATCATCTGGGATGGGTAAAGTATTGCAGCAATGCAAACTTATTATTTGGCATGAGTGCACAATGGCACACAAAAAATCGCTCGAGGCTCTGGATCAATGCTTGAAAGATTTGAGAGGGAAGTCGAAACCCTTTGGCAGCACATTAATATTGCTTGCGGGAGATTTCAGGCAAACATTACCTATAATACCTAGATCAACTCCTGCAGACGAAATGAATGCTTGCCTGAAAAATTCTAATTTATGGGCACATGTAAAAATATTAAAATTAACTACAAATATGCGTGTCCGATTGCAAAATGATGACTCTGGTCAAACATTTTCAGATCAATTGCTGGCAATTGGAAACGGAAAGATCCCAGTTGACTCAATTTCAGAACGTATACAACTACCTGCTGATTTCTGTAATTTAGTGACGTCCAAAAATGAATTGATTGAAAAAGTATTTCCGAATATTCTAAAAAATTATAAAAATAATAAATGGCTAAGTGACAGAGCGATTCTCGCACCCAAAAATATAGACGTCCACGAAATCAACAATATTGTTTTGACCAAGATTCGAGACCAGGCAGTCCTTTACAAGTCAGTAGACACAGTTTTGGAACCAAATGAAGCGGTTAATTATCCATCTGAATTTTTAAATTCCATAGATCTTTCAGGGTTTCCACCACACGTGCTACAACTAAAAATAGGCGTACCAATAATACTTTTAAGAAATATCAACCCACCAAAGCTTTGCAATGGCACGCGACTTGCCGTAAAAAAAAACAATGGAAAACCTAATAGAGGCCACAATCTTGACATGGCCTTTTGAGGGTGAGGCTGTTCTTATTCCTCGCATTCCCATGATTCCAACGGATCTGCCTTTTCAATTTAAAAGATTGCAATTCCCAATTTGATTAGCATTTGCAATCACCATCAACGAAACTCAAGGTCAATCAATAGAAAAATGTGGTATAGATCTTAATACTGATTGTTTTTCCCATGGACAATTGTACGTTGCATGTTCGAGGGTCGGTAAACCTGACAATCTATTTATATGCAGCGACAATTGGACAGCGAAGAATGTTGTATATTCGCAAGTTTTACGCAGTTAATTTGTATTGTATCTATCTATCTATCTATCTATATAAAAACCAGTTGTGTGTATGCATGTTTGTTTGTTTGTAAAAAGAGCGTTTGCATATGACGTCATTATTAGTACATACGGCTTTGTATATGCACAGACAATGGGAAAGCCAAGAATGTTGTATATTCGCAATTTTTACGTAGTTTGAAACACATATATAAATCTATCTATATTCAAAGGTGGGATACAGGGACACAACTACAATGGCGCGTAACTAATATGGCGCGTAACGACTTACGCGCACGGGGGGGCTTGGGGGGGGCGCGAAGCGCCCCACCAACTAGGTGTTGGGGTGGCGCGAAGCGCCACCCCAACAGCCAGTTCAATATAAATATTTGCGGCTCAGAGAAAAAGTACCATTACATTGTAGCTCAAAGAGAAAGTATCACTTATGTCAAAGAAAAATCATCCTATAATGTCACCAAAAAGGGAACACAAGGAGGAAACAACAGAGCAACGCAAAACCAGGCTTGTGGCTCAAAGAGAAAGGGCTAAATTAGGAATGTCCAGTTTACGTCAACTAATGCGTGTCGAGGAACCAGCAGAGCAAAGCGAAACCAGGCTTGCAGCTGAAAGAGATAGTAAAAAAAAGAGGCGTGTCGAGGAATCGCCAGAGCAACGCGAAACCAGGCTTGCGGCTTTACGTCAACGAAGGCGTGTCGAGGAATCACTAGAGCAACGTGAAACCAGGCTTGCGGCTTTATGAGTAATAGAAACAGCAATATTGTCAGGACCTTCTGAGGGTGAGGCTGTTCTTATTCCTCGCATTCCCATGATTCCAACAGATCTGTCTTTTCAATTTAAAAGATTGTAATTCCCAATTCGATTAGCATTTGTAGTCACCATCAACAAAGCTCAAGGTCAATCATTAGAAAAATGCGGTATAGATCTTAATACAGATTGTTTTTCCCATGGACAATTATATGTTGCATGTTCTAGAGTCGTTAAACCGAACAATCTATTTATATGCAGCGGCAATGGGATTGCAATGAATGTTTTATGTTCACAAGTTTTACGCAGTTAAAAATTAGCACCTTGCAAACGTCTTGCTTTAGGAAGGGGGGGTTAGGCCTGCGGCTCAGAAAGAAATTACCAAAAGAAAGTGTGTCTACGTATTACAAGAGCAACGCGAAACCTGGATTGCGGCTGAAAGAGAAAGTAAAAAATGATGCGTGTCGAGGAATTACCAGAGTATATCAGAAGAATTATCAGTTGTATATCCGCAATTATTACGCAGTTAAAAATTAGGACCTTGCACACGTGTTGCTTACGCACGCCCGGAAAGAAAAAACTAAACAATAATGAAGAAAAATAAAATAAAAAGAAGAAGAAAAAAATATAAAAAAAAACTAAAAAGAAGTAAACAACTAAAAAAAACTAAGAAGAAAAAAACTAAAAAACGAAAAAAAGAAAAAACTAAAAAAGAAAATTAAAAAAAAATA
Source organism: Artemia franciscana (assembly GCF_032884065.1). Classification (NCBI taxonomy): domain Eukaryota; kingdom Metazoa; phylum Arthropoda; class Branchiopoda; order Anostraca; family Artemiidae; genus Artemia; species Artemia franciscana. The sequence continues at coordinate 34,595,811 of NC_088865.1, forward strand.
AATTAAAAAACGAGGGATTACAAGAATTCAAAAACCAAACTTCGAAGCTTAGAAAAAACTGCAAAAAAAGCTTTGAAAAAACTGCAATAGAACACAAGGGACAAAGAGAATCCATATATAGAAGCCTACCGCGTGCCGGGCTGGGGCCCGGCGGCGAAGCCACCAGGACCCAGCTAGTTTCTTATATTTTTGAAGTGTCTAAAAGGTTTCGAGGGATTAAAAACGGATTAGAGGTAAAAGACCAATTAGATAGTAGAAAACAACACTCGGCTGTTAGGCCGTGATCATCTATGTCGATGAAGGACTTGGAACTTTTCCTAGTTGGTGTAAATATTTTTGGTTCCAGGTAAGCGCCTTAAACTTACCTAAAGTGGTTAATAATATTTTTTTCACATTGCTCTTGTTTCCAATATACTTGAGGCTAAGTAAATTTTGTCTCCATGCGGGTACTCCGTAAATATACGTAAAAATACAGCACAGTGAAGTAGTTTTAAAATTACTGTAATAAAGAGTAGCTGCAGCATTGTGATTATTAGAAATTAAAGACAGATATACAGTGCTAATTAGGTTCTATACGATGAAATTTTTAAGTTTAATCGGTAACGATGCCGACGATTAAAAGGGACAGGCTTCACTATAAACACAAATACTTATATTTTTTAAATCCCTTCTTATACAATGGTCATCTTCAGTGATGAGGGGTTGGCATCTTTTGCTAGTGAGTGAACCTATTATTGGCTTCTGGTACATTTGAGGATGCAAAATACTCGGTTACACATCCACTATGGAAAGCGACATGGAAGTAAGAATAGATTGCTAAAGATCAGTCATCTTCTAAGATGAGGTGGAAGACACTTATGCAAATTAGTTTATCCTTTTTCTGGTCTCCTGGCTAGATTTGGCTTCGGTGGGGAAATCTGAGGGGCACTACCATTATATGGTAAAAACTGATGAGTTATACGAAATGGGGGTCTAAATATCCTATTTATAGATAGTCGATAGTGAAAAAACAGATCCAAAGAGTTTCATCAGCATTCTTTTTAGTACAATCATCTTCATGAGTGAGAGGTTGAAAAGGGTGCAAAACTAGTGTTCATCTAGAATTAAGCGTAAACGCAACTATTATTATTACTTTCGTTAGAAAAAAAACAACTTTTAAAAATTTGTTTTTAAGAGAAGCATTAGGAAACCTGGGATCATTTTTTTTTTAACTCTTAATAGAAAAGCCTGACAGGCCAGGCATTTTTCCAGCACCACTAATCGGTCTTCTTTTAAGGAAATTATATGGGAGCTTTCGCAAGACAAATTTTTCAAGGCTTATTTTGCTTCAGCCACTGACGTCACTCAATCAGTATCAATCAATATCTTTATTATCCAAAAGTACACACAATGGTTCAACAATTAAACGAGTAAAAAAGTGACCAAAAAAAATCAACCCAAAAAAGGTCTTTATGCCATAAACTTTGAATTAAGACCAAGACAGGGTTGCCAACCGGTAAAAAAATCACTAGATTCTTGAAAAAAATCCCTAAATCAGCACGTAAATCACTAGATTATTAACTAGAAATCACAAGATTTGTATACTCTTTACCATTGCACCTAATAATTGTTTTGTTTCTTTACCATGTTCTATACAGGCACAACTACAGAAAGTGGGTAAAATTATCCCCCTCGATGTGGAAAATACCTTAATATTGACATTTTGGCTTTTCTAAAGCAAAAATTACCCTTGAAATTTTGAAAAATTAGTAAGTAAGTAAAATATTTATTGCCCGTATTTTTCACATGGAACAAAACGGAGTACAATGAAAAAAAAGAAAAGAAAAGAAAAAAAGAGACGAAAAACGGAGAGAAATTTAAAATACAACATGAAAAAATACATAATCAAGAACTGTCGAAATGTTTAAGCCAGGGGTGGTTCCATTTTGCCTGGAAATTAGAAATCAACCGGTTTACCGCGATACTGGGGTCTGCAATCCTGTGTTTATCAATCATATAAGTATTTCTCGTCCACAAGGGACTTCGCGAACCTAAAATAAAGGGACCGTAGCTTGCGTTTTTGGGTGTCAGTTAATAAATTCCAAAATGGCGCGATATATAGAATATGCGGCAGTGCGATAGCGTTATACATATTCGCGAGATACTTTCGGCATAAGATGAGTCTGCTGGCGACGATAGACCCATACGCGGTGCGGAGTTTTTTATCGACGTGTTTGACGAGCAGTAGATGAGTTTCATTAAGGTTACGGCCTATGGGTAAACCCAGATACACTACGTGAGATGAAACGGTAATTGACTCGCTACCCAGTAGGAAGTGTTCAGGCTGAGAAGGACTATCGTTGAAAAAAAGAACTGCAGATTTAGAAGTATTGAAAGCCAGGCCGATTTTTCGGTATTCATCACGCAGGATCGAGAAATTCGATTGCAGACCCCTAATAGACCAACTTAGATTTAATAGATCGTCCGCATATGTAAGTAGCGACACATTTATATTCTTGGAGATACATGAAACATTTACACATGCCTGGGCATTTAAAACACTGTTATTGTACAAACTTGGGGATAATAATGAACCCTGGCGGACACCTTTCGTTACTGGAACAACCACTGATGTGATGCGGTTACCTATTTTTATACGCGCTTTTAAACGGCAATACATATCGTACAGTACGCTAGTGACACAGAGGTTTACACCTTGCTGATAAGCGGCTAAAAGGGCCTGAGCGTGAATCCACGAATCAAACGCTCTACTCACATCAAAAGCACCAATCACTATAGGTTCATCAGATTCGTGAGAATCTGCTAGAATAGCGGCAAGACTGAAGAGAGCGTGAGCACAACCCAGACCCGGTCGGAAACCGAACTGGTGGTCAGGCATTCGGCACGAATATTGAATTTCTTTTGAGACTAAGATCTCTAGAACTTTACAGAGCACTGGAGCAACAGTGATTGGCCTGTACGAAGAGCATTGGTCTGTTGGTTTCCCTTTTTTAAGGATGAGCGAGAGCAAACCGACACAAAAAGAGTCAGGCACTATACCAGTGGTGAAAATAATCTGGAATAGCAGCGTCAGATATTCAATAAGCATAGTAGTACCGTGTAGCAGATTTACCGCGCACAGTTCGTCTACACCACGGGAATGTTTCTTCTTCAGCTTTAAAATAGCTTCATCTACGCTTCCGTAAGTAACGACAAAATCAGGGACACACTGGCTGGATAATACCGATTCTAGCCGGTTTACGAAGGGATTAGACGTATTTGGGTCGGGGGCACTGAATTCGTTGGAAAAGTACGATTCCCAATCTTTTTCGCTAATCGAATCATGGGGTTTTCCGGCGACCGGTTCGCTCAACCGGGCTTTCCAGATTAGTTTTGGGTCACTTACGATTCTGGAGGAGTACTCTTCCTTCAATTTGGTACGATGAGCTTTCAGTTGCTTGTCAAATTTTTGTTTAGTCCATAAACGGATAGAGTTAACAGGACCAGATTTGGGCCTATCACAATCTTGCCATATTCTAAACCAAAACTTAGCATCGTTGCAACACTTAACTAGGGCCGGATTTTGCAAGAATTTGTGAATTTCTGTTTTCATTTTAAACTTTCTGGTAGGAACTGCTTTTTTTTCAGCTACGAGAAGCGAGTGAGTAATCTCGGCACAAAATATATTGATGAGTACTCTTGCATCCGCGTGATCAAAATTCGAATTCACTTGGAGTAAATGGAAGGGGATTCGTATCTTTACAAGAAGTGAGTTCAGCACTTGATGATACAAAGTAGTATTAATTTTATCCCATTCATTTACTAGTTTCCACTTGTCGTTCTTGGGTTGACGCAGAGCTGGTTTTATGCTTAGAGATGCTAGTAGGGGTAAGTGATCAGCGAAGACAGCGTCTTTTAGAACAGTTACACTTCCGTTAATATTCTTAGAGCCGGCCGTATGGTCAATGTTTGAAACGGACTCAGAATTATGAACGAAGGAGCAATCACTGTCTTTTGGGAGGATGATAAGTTTGTCATCAAAGATGCCGTTTAGAAGCTGACTACGGGCACACTTGCTGTCAAGAAGGTTGCAGTCACAGACTTCAGGCACTTCGCTAGTTCGCGAACTGCGTTCATAAACTTTCGCTCCGATTTGTCATCATGGTAGTTTGTAGGAAGATATAGATTGAAGAATGCGATACTGCCAGAAGATATAGCCAAGAAGTGATCATGCGTAAATAACACCTTACTTTCAATATACGGGTGGCAAATAATTGCCAAGCCACCGGAGGGGCGTCCGAAAGACCGAATTTTTGCCGGCTCGAAGTAAAAAGTAAGTTCGTGCGAGAACTTTAGGAGAGAAATATTGTGAGGAAAGAGCATATGTTCTTGTATAAACATAATGTCACAGTCTGCAGAAAATATTTGAATTATGGCGAGTTTGTTGGGGACTCCTCTATTCATGCTCCATGACGTAATTTTGACACAGGCTGGGCTATTAGACATTGGGCCGCTTCAGCTCACTGACGATTTTTATTATTGTGGGGCACTTGAAGGAACGGCAAGTGTGGCGTTTTGATTTGCAGAGGGTGCATGCTATAGGGTTTCCACAGAACTGGTAGGGGCTAGAGCCATGACCTCCTTCTCCGCGTCAAGAGCAAATTTGCTGGCTAGAGCAATTAGCAGAAATATGACCAAAATTCTGGCAGTTAAAACAGCGCTTTGGGAGAAAGTTAATTCCTCGATGGGGTACCGCTCCAAGTCAATTTTAGGAGGGTTTTTCATGGCGTGGTTTAGATACTGGCGGGATGAGAAGTATAATTTGAAGGATCTAGTTTTGCCACATTGATCAGCTTTTTCACAATTCGCTATAATTCTCTTAAGCGCGTCACCATTAATATGAGCTGGGACAAACTTGATCATACCGATGAAAGTGGGAGTTTTAACGCTTGCCAGTGTTTCAGGCGATTTTTTGTTAATAGATGTTGCTAGTACTGCTGCTTTAGATTTGTTCTTAGTTACGAGGCGCCATTCGTACTTCCCTCGGCGGAGTTCAAAATCGTCATCATTCAAAGCATCACCACAAATATTCGACAGGAAGTTTTTCCTTTCTTCTGCGGTAGCAACGGTAGGAGGAGGCTTTTTCAAGACTACTGAGTAAGACGAAGGAGACTCATTAGCTTGAGCAGCAACAGGGTTGCCTTCAGGCCACGGCAATGGTTTTTGGTTCAAACGGTCAAGAAGGCCATTGAACTTGCGATTCATCTCGTTGACAGTGGACACTACACAAGCAGCGATCTCTTCATTGCAGGCCGGAACTTCTTGGGGCTCAAAAATAACGAACTCAGGAAGCTGTCTCTTTTCTTTGGCACAGCGAGCGAACGTCTTCGCAATGTCCATCAAGTTATCCTCGTCCTTTACGTGTTTTATTACACGTTCCCCTAATTCCGACTTGCGATAGATAATCTCTTTTGCTTCTAAAATCGCTTCACGGCTGAAAAACTCGAGTTCTCGCCTAGTAAAAACATTTGTTTTTACACCTGCTATCATAGCTCTCGAGATAAAATTCAGCACTGCATTCCGCACTAGGATATCACCATTTTACTGGTGGCTTCCTTACGAGAAGAGTAAGGGAAGTGTTGAGGGTTGGTTACCTTGTCCCCGCAATTTAAGGGGCACGCCCGGCGGGTACCACGGCTCTTGCTACCAACTCACTCACCCCCCCTTCTGCTTACCTTTCTCTCGCCAACTCTATCGCAGCGTGATTGCCTTTAAATATCGGAATTCCTAATTATATTCACTACTTGATGGCTAAATGAAGTGTCTAATTTCTTGCTAAAAACTAGTCAGACAGGTTTCGTAGATGCTGACACCTTGATAAACCGTCACACAAGTTTCAATTAAAACTGGTATTTTGCCAAATACTGCGATATCTAGCAAGTGGGATTAAAATTCATACCTCAGGCAATCAGGTATGTGAAAATGAAAAATAATCCGATTTTTGCATGCTTATGAAGAGAATAGAACAAAATCCTTGCTTCCTCCCTTATTTTCCCTAATTGGTAAACTTGGCTTATACCCTGATCACTGAAAATTGGTCATAAGCGATCTAATCGTAATATTCACTTTTTCTTTTTAATTTTTTCCCCATGCCGATTCAAACCCCCATTCCCCCCCCCCCCAAAAAAAAATATAGAAACCATCTCCTATTTACACTAGCTAAGCTAGTATCATTACTAGGACACCAGTGACAATTTTGAAAATGGCCCTTTACATATTCATGGAAAATATGTGTCCCACACTTCACAAATTTCAATAAGCACCAGTCGTATTACTTCTTTGATAAAAAAAAGAGTTACTTGTTAATTATATGGAACACACCCAAGAGGTAAGTTATGTTAATCCTAATGAGATATACCAAGAATTGATGAAAATATAGTACTTTAGTTTAAATGATAATATAATTTGGGCTATATATTTGCACATTAGAGGTTGTCAGTGTAAAGTAACTTAACCTTACCTCCACCCACCCCCCCCCTAATGCTCAAATATACAGCCCAAGTTATACAGGTCCAATGTATTCTGTCACCCGTCATATGTCTTTGTGGCTATGAAACTGGTTTTAATATATCTTACACTTTTCTTTTTATCTTTAGCAAATTATCCCTAGCATACTTTCATCAACAGACCAATCCTCAGGGGCAGTGTGGGTCATGTTAAATTTAAAGGTATAATTTTAGAACCTGTCAACTAACCTGAAGAAAAAGGCTATCTCAGACTTTTGATCGAACAATTTTGGGGCGAAAAGGGACGATGGAGGGGGGCTAGTTTCCGTCCAATCTTTTTTCAAATAAAAGGGACACCAGAAATTTAATTTCCTTTCAAATGAGCCTTCTCTCGATGTTCTAGGACCGTTGGTTCGATACGATCACCCCTCGGAAAAAAAAGCGAATTAACACTCATCCGTGATTTTTTCTTCTGGCAAATCTACAGCAGGGTCCTCTGCTACGCCGAATCTAATGGTTTTATTTCAATTAAGATTCTTTGGCTTTTAGTTGGTGTTTCCTCCCTCTTTTGAAAATTAGGCAAATTTTTGAAGTTTGATGGGTAAAACTGAGCTTAATGAATCTTATGTATTTGGAAGCAAAATAACAAGCCGACGAAATATCGATCGTTGTCAAAATTCAGCTTTCAGACTGTTGGTTACTATTGAGCCGTGTCGCTCCATTCTTACAGTTTTTTACCACAAACTGTTTGATATATTAGTATATACCTTCAGAAACTTAAAGAATATGACGTTATCTGTGGTTATTAGGTGTTTCAATTACAAGTAAGAGAATTTGGAGAATTGTTGGAGTCTCGACTAGATATTAGAAGTTAATATTTAAACCATTCGACAACTCCCAAAGTAGATGCCCCTCCCCTACTCCCATCAGACTTCAATCATCAAACTGTAACCGATTTAATCTATCAATTTATATTAAAAATCTTCTTATAAAAAGCACTAAGTCCTATTTACTTTTCAATGATTGCTTTTTTTCATTTAGAAAATTATATTTGATATATACATAGCTTCTTATTTTTCAGTGAATCCATTTCTGTTCTATTTGTAAATGTAGAGGGTGGATTCATATCTACCACACACTCCACTTACAAAAGTTTTAACAGAATCAAATCTAATTTGGAACTGATAGATCATTGAGGAAAAAAACTATAAATATGAATACAAAAATTCAACCTGAGCAAATGTTGTGAAATAGGAAGTATAGAGCATTTTTGCAATTTTGCGATTAACTAGGTTTGCCTATTATATTGATGATAACGCCCTGGGGTTTATATCTGATATGCATATATGATGGGAAATCAAAAGTTTTAAAGGCAGTATATTTCCATAAATCCTAATCTGGAGCATTTTAAGAACTGTAGCGAATCACTATTTTGCGTTTTTTATCAATTAGCTTCTTGTATGATTTATTTAATTGAATCATGAATCTACGTGCTATACAATGAAAAATCACTAAATTTAAGAAAGAATCACTAGTTTAGAACAAAAATCACTATAGGTCACTAGCCAGAATAAAATCTCTAGTCAACATAAAAAACCACTAGAAATAGTGATAAATCACTAGGGGTGGCATCCCTGGACTGAGGACTGGGGCTCCTATTTCATGTTCCGTTTTACAAAATAAACTTAATCTTGCAACTTTTTTACAAAATAAACTTAATCTTACGACTTTTACCTGTACGGTTGATACGATCCTGCTAAAGGTACGATGCTGCTTAGGATTAGTTGGCTGAACATTCACATCCTCAGATATAGAAATTGTGGCTATTTCATCCTTTTCAAGAGGCCTTATTTCATTGTTTCTCCCCTAGGAAAACATAATGATAAAAGGTAAGTTTCATAGCTTTTATTGCGCAAGCGCTAAACGTTGACAAGTTTAAAGAACAGACATAAATTTTATCAGTTGGACGGAGTTTGGGGTATATTCTCATACAGAAAAGAGTTATCAGCATTAAGGGATCGCTAATGAATGATGACGAAATTTTTCGTGGTTTTTCCGATGTTCAAAAACAAGGTTATGGAAGATCTTGCACATGGAAGGTATCTCACAAAAGGAAGGTCATGAACTTTTTCCATCAGTAGCCAGTGGTGCCAACTGGGTTGGGGGCATTTGACACTTTCCCCAAGATTTTGAAAAATGCCTTCTCTTGTATTTTCATTGAAAAAACAAAGTAAATGTAAAGTACTTACAATATTTTTTACAATAGATACCATATGCTGAAATGGAAGCTGAATTCACGTTCTCGATCAAAAATAGGCTACGGTTCTTTTGAGCCTATGGTACTCTTTCCAAAATTAAAAAAAAAAATAGAAACAAGTCTTTTCACCTACTTTTTGCCATAGCTATGGTTTATCTTATATCATTTTGTATGTACAACTGTTAATTCCTTTGAAATGCGATAATCCTTGGAGTAAATGAAATATAAAGAATTAGCTTTTTCAAATGAAACCGAAGAACGACATTACATCTTAAAAGGAACAAATATTATTTCACACAAGAGGAGGTATACTCTCGCCTCAACTCCCCTCTCTTTACGCTGAAAGGTTGTAGTGCTTTAAAAAAAATATTTACATTGGGCAAGCTGTGGACTGACAATTACGCTTATAAGTTATATGAAGCAAATTTCTACTACGGTGCTTCAGTGATAACCTGTAGTAAAGGTCGATTGGGCTAATAGTAACCATTTTGGTGGATAGCTTTACACTTAATGAATTATCTATGTTCAATATCCACCATAAGAATGTGTTTCTTTTATATATATATATATATATATATATATATATATATATATATATATATATATATATATATATATATATATATATATATATATATATATATATATATATATATATATATATATGTGTGTGTGTGTGTGTGTGTGTGTGTGTGTGTGTGTGTGCGTGTGTGTGTGTGTGTGTGTGCACTGTGCAAATCACAGGATTATCCATGTTACAGCTTTAAATGTCCAGTCGCCCAAGGACTTTTAAGTGAAGTTAAGTCAGCATGATGGCTCGCGATCAAGGAATATCAATGGCAAAGTGGTTGACAAAGGTCTAGTCCTCTCTGAACTTTTAAGTACAAATGAAATAATTTTTCTGCAAGAACATTTTTTATCTAGTGAAAGGAAAAATCTACTCAGCATTTCACACAATTCTTATCTCTTATTTCACTGAGCGAAAATTAACATGTGCCGTGGGTGACCTTCAGGCGGATTAGCTATCATTTCCTGTCAACTTCCTTGAGTCGAATGGCCATTTCATTGATGGTGAATTTTCGGACCTAATCTGTATAAAAGTTTACCTACCAACTAATTACTGCTCTTCACAATCAGAGAATAAGTTCATAAATGCTTACAAAAGGCTAGCGAGTTTTGTGAAGAGAGTTTCAAAGCGCCCAAACGCTCAAGTTTTGATCGTAGGAGACTTCAATTGTGACCTAACAGACAGTTCATCACCAAGAACCCGACTCCTTCTGACTTTCCTCCCCCCTTCCTACTCAGTTGCTGCCAAAACAGAAACTCTCACGTTTATTGGTGTCCTATCAGCGACTTCTGATGATTCATTGATCATTTTATTGCAGCTTTCCCCCCTGAAACTGTCAAGGTAATTCGTGATGGCTTTCATTCGAATCACTTTCCAATAAAGTTGAAAATAAATGCTTCGTTTAATGCCTTTAAACAGCCAGATAAAAGTAGTTTTATATAAAAGACTGGAAAAAAGGTAACCATGCGAGGTTTTGTTTTGAATGGGACAGAATATTAAATAAAATAAAGGTGCCCTTTCATTTTGTTGTGCACGCGTTCGGGCCTTAATGGAAAAGAAATGGCCATTGGACTTGTATATTACACCACATATCTATTACAAATTAACCATGCATTAAAGTGTGCTGAAGCTTCAGCTGTCTCGTGCAAGCGTGTTAAGAAAGGCTCTCAAGTTCAAGGTTGGTATCGTTTATACTCTCAAGTTCAATGTTGGTATCGACATTTATAATTAAGCCAAGTGATGTATCGTTTTATTGTAAAAAACTAAAGAAAAGAAATTCCGCGGGAGTTGATGGAATTACTGCCAGACATTTTGATTATACTAGTGCTTTTCTTTTTAGTCATTTATCTCTACTTTTTCAAATGTCTATTAAAAACGGAGTTGTTCCTTATCAAGTTACAGTTGGTCAAATAACCCCTATCCCGAAAAAAAGGCAAAAAGGATTATACTGAGTGTAATTCGTTCCGATCTATAACCCTTTCGTGTATTATTTTAAAATTTATGTTGAATATTGTTATTATTCGTACGCGAGTACAATGAAGAGTACCAGCAGCAAACTTGATTTACTTTAAAAAAACGAAAAAAAGGAAAGAAAAGAAACTCTACCAAGGATACTTAAACCTGAACGACAATAGAAGCTAATGTAAACACTGTTTTCTTTGTTTTCTTTAGCAAATCGAGGATATAAAGATTAGGAAATCTCACAAGGGGAGGTAATTTAACCTGTGTATTCCCTCTCTACCTCTAAAATACCAAAAATAAGCATAAATTTTGTGTGTGTGTTTGGGAACAGTTTGACAGTTTCACTGGCAAAAATGTTGTTTCCCCACCCCCTACATTTTCAAAGAATTTTCTATACAGGTCCCCTTTTCTCTAAAGTTATATATATATATATATATATATATATATATATATATATATATATATATATATATATATATATATATATATATATATATATATATATATATATATATATATATATATATATGTATATATATATATATATATATATATATATATATATATATATATATATATGTATATAAAATCAAACTTTACCATAGTTTGCGAAAGTGAAATTCCGTATTAACATGCAGTAGTCACAGATACCAAACAAATAAAAAAAAACATACGTTTTCCACAGCCATTTTTAATTACCATACCGTTACACTAACATACGGGTTCAGAAGCTAAACTGGTGGCAATATAAACCTAAAGAGAATACGAAGAAACAATGTTTCTAAGGTAACGATAGTCAAAACACTCCCTTTTAATGAAAGGATTCTCCGGATATGTGAGTCCTAAATGATGCGACTTAGGGCATTCCGATTAAGATGAGCTTGATGGAATGAGCTTGACGGAACAACTAAATTAAAAGGAATCAGGCACCCCATACTTTGGTTCTCGTTACCGTTCTTGGTGCAGCCATAAAACTATAAAGATAAGATGGTACAGAATTTAGAGCCCGAATATCTTATAGACGGGTACGGTCAGATTCAAGCGTGTATTTGAACTTAAGAGGCCCGACAAAAATTTCCACATTTTTAATACATTTTTCCAACATATTTCCAGAAAACAAGTAGATAAATTTAAAGTTTTGGAACAAAAATTAGTCTACCCAGTAAAAAAGAAAACAAAATCGAATCACAGTCGGTGGATTATGCAGAAGGCATGGGAATATGTAGGGAAAAAAATACAATCTTGATATTCTGTGAGGAAGTATGGACCCAAGGCTTCCTTGGGTACGTATTTAGCAGGGACTTTCATTCGAAAAATTTTTTTTTACATATGTATTCAAAAGAACTGGGAATGCCAACCACCCTCTTTATTTTACAAATTGCTATCTCAGACAAGTGGGTTGTTCAATCTTTCATCCTTATGCCTTTCTATTTTTCTTTAGATAAATGACCCATTTCCTTTTCTTAATTACGTTTGCTTACCGCATAATTTCAAAAGACATGCTAAATTCTCACTGCTAAGTCAGAGGTGTCGCAATAAGTAAACATTTTGATATATTTCTATCTGTCTAGGCGTCTAGGCATGGTCATTGATGGATGCCCTTGATTTGAAGCCCTCATTTATCTCAATGGCCAGAGTCAATTTAGGGTCCGCCCATTACAGCAGGTTTCTTTGTATAAACCACAGCTTAGATATCAATACCATTATGAAAACTCGATTTATTTTTGGGACACAGTGCGTGGCAGCGATACTAGCGGCTGGAGACAGGAAACTGGCAGCATAGCTCAGATACCAATATATTGGTATCTTAGCTGTGTATGCAACAAAACAAAATTGCGTTCCCGAATATGGTATTGTAGTACGATCTAAGCGTCGGAGCGCGGGCTTGGAGGAGGCGCCAAGTTCAGAGCTCTGTACTAAAAGCTTCTCATGGGCAAGATAGGAATTTTCATAACTGTATATTAGTATCTAACCTGTGATTGGTATCTAAGCTGTGGTATGAACATAGTGTTAGTTAGTTTGTTTTTAAACTGCAAAGTCTACGTTATAGAGTACAGAGTTCATATTTTTGTCGGCGTTTACGCTTGGAAGAATAAAAGTGAGTTATTTTCTCCAACTGTGTGAGAATATTTTTCCCCAAACCCAGGCAAAGTTGGAAAAGAGTTTGCGAGAAGTACCGTCATTAATATATCGACAAGAAGATCCGTTTACCCTCCGAAGAGATAGGTACAGAGATACTGGTGGTGGTGCAATGTATGGCACGTTTGGCCAATAGTTTGGCCCTTGAAAAGATAGTACACGTTTCACACACACACACACACACACACACACACACCAGCGCCCGAAGAAAAACTATAGGGTCATTTTAATCACCCGATCACGTTACTATATTCTAGCGACACCACCAGTGACACTGGTTTGGCGTCAGAGAACAAATAGTGGTGGCTCACAAGCTTTCCACATCACATAGTACTGGTAAATAGTATATTTTAATTTAGGAAAATGATTGGGTTTTTTCATGTAGGTTTTACTTTTTGCGTGATTAGGAGCTTCAGTCTACAACTAAATGTTACGTAAAGGGAACATCAGTGCCATTAATACGGAGGCATCCTGTAAATCAAGCAGTTCGCAGTAAGAAACTGTAAGTAAAGAGCGACGCCGTTCAATAACAATCGAAACCAAAGAGAACTGAATTTTTATGTAAAATACATACATTAAGAAATTTGCTTTTTTATGATGATCCCAATGTATAAGATTCATGAAGTCTAGTGCTATCCAACAAAAGCTATGAGCCTTAAAAAATTTGCTTAATTTTTGAAAAAGAAGGAAATAACCCCAAAAAGGCAATGAATGTTAATGAAAATCAGACCATCATATTCGGCGTATCAGAGAATCCACTGTAGAAGATTCATGTTTCCATCTGCAAAAATGTCAATTTTTTTTTTGCCAGAAGAAAGGTCAGAGGCGGGTATTTATTTGTATTTGGTTTTTTGTTTTCCACAGGGGTAATCGTATGGAACCAATGGTCCTGGAATATCAAGAGAGGACTCATTCGAACGGAAAATAAAATTCTAGCGTCTCTTTTAAGTGACGAAAAAGGTATGAGGGCAACTAGCCCCCCTCCCACGTCCCTTTTTTCCGTGAAGTCATATGATCAAAATTTTTGGATATCTATTTTGTTCAACATAGTTAAAAATTTCAATAGCTAAATCTTTGGTGATAACCTGACCTCCCCTCCCCCAAACTGTTTTGAGGAAATGGCTGTAAATCACAAAACTTGCTCAATGTATACGTATAGTATATGTAATTGGAAAGTATACAGACATTTTCCGGAAGGGGGATTTTACACGGGGAGAATTTTCCATGGGGAGGATGAATTTTTACGCTCTATGGGGAAGATTTCCGAGGGCTGAACTTTCCAACGAAATTTTAAGCTGGGGGAATTTCCCAGAAATCCTATAAAAATTTTTTGTTTATTTTTCTCACTCTCTCTTTGCTGACTCAATTTTACATGTGGAAACGTTCCACGGCAATTAGGAAATTTTCGAACAGTCTGGAAAATTTCCTTCAGGGGATATTTTTCAGCCGGGGAAATCTAATATAGGGAAGCAAGAGAAACTTTTAACTGGGGTGGGGTATTTCTGTAAAGAATTTCAGTGAGGGGAATTTCCGGCAAGATTTAAAAACAATCAGAAATTAAAGTCTCTTTCAAATGAAAGTATGCTAAGAGAATTCTTTTAGGCGGAACCGTACGATACAGATTTTCTGGGTTAAAGTTTCAGCAAGGATCGAATTATCCATTGTTAACATTCTGCAGAGGGTAATTAACGCGGGAGGAGCATTCCATGGAAGAATTGTTTGTGGAGTGGGGGAATTTTAGATGGAGAGAGAGCCCGATTTCCCAGCATTACTTGAAAAGCTTTCAGAAATTAAACAAAAACAAGTTTTTTCAGCTGAAAGCAAGGAGAAACATTAAGACTTAAAACGCAAAGAATCTGTTCTGTATAAGAATGTGTCCGTCCCCTTTTCAATACTCGCTTGTAATGCTAATGATTCACTTTTGCCCCAATTCTTAAAGAACAACTCCTGAAACACGACTTACGAAACAAATAATTGAAGAAACACGACTTCTTAAATGACTCGTGAACGACAGTAGTATAACATCAACAGACACGGGGCTTACATCCATATTTGGGTATTTGGGTCATTGACCCCTTACACAACCATACCACAAGAGATAATTCACTAGTATAATCCAGCTGGCATATCATTTTCAAATACCTCTCTGAACATGATTAAGAAAAGAAAGTTTAAATACATGTTTTGATCATTTACTGATACGAAAAATTTTATTTCGATTGGAAGAAATCCTGTCTTATCACGTGCTTGGATATAGTAAACCGGCGAAGCCATGTACCCCAATGAATCAATTGCCATGGCGTTTTTTAGATGGCACTTATGGCCATCCAGGTCTAAGCTCTAAGGAGCCCAATGCCTCTCCCCCAGCTTTCTATCCTCTGCTTATTGCAAAACAAAACACAATTCTTACAAAACGAGAATACATCCTAAACAATCAAAAATATAACCCAAACTTCTTAAATGATCAAATGTTTTTAATAGAATCAAATGTATTTTAATCTTTTGTTTTCTTATTTCTGAGATCTAAAGCCCAAGTTTTTTAAATGCAGAAATATTTTAATAAAAAATATATTCTAACCGTATGTGTTGCCATTACATGAAAACTAAATAACGAGTGTCTCAAATGATCAAATACTATTAATATAATCAAATGTATTTTAACCATATGCATCCTTATTTGTCAAAAAGTAAAACCGAAATTTCTAACATGCTTAAATATTTTTAATATAATACAATATATGTTCTAACCGTGTGTGTTCAAAACTAAGTTTCTTAAATAAGACGTATTTGAACCGTTTACGTTTTTTTTACATAGACACTAGAATCCATAGTTTCGTAAATGATCAAACAGTAATAAAATCTGATGTATTTAACCATGTGCGTTCTTATTTCTGAAAACTAAAACCCAAGTTTTTTATATGATGAAATATTCTTAATAAAATCAGATATGTTTTAACCTTATGTCTTGCCTTTTATGAAAACTAAAACCTTAGTTTCTTTACTACTCAAATATTTATAATAAAGTAAGATGTACTTTAACATGTGCGTTCCTTTTTATAAAAACTAAAATAAAATTTTCTTAAACGATCAAATATTATCTGTAAAAATCAGATGTATTTTAACCGTATGTGCTCTTTTTTATGAAAACTAAAACCCAAGTTTCTTAAATGATCAAATATTATTAATAAATCTGGTATATTTTAAACGTGTGTGTTATCATTTCTGAAAACTAAAGCCCAAGTCTAATAAATGCTCAAAATATTTTTAATAAAATAAGATATATTTTAACCGTGTGCGTTCCTTTTTATAAAAACTAAAACCCAAGTCTTAAATGATCAAATATTACCAATAAAATAAGATTTATTTTAATCTTGTCCGCTTTTTTTAATGAAAACTAAAATACCAGTTTCTTAAATGCTCAAATATCATCAATAAATCAGATTTATTTTTAACCTGCGTGTTCTTATTTCTGAACATTTCTGAATAATTTCTTAAACCACTTTGGCGTGCCATAATATAAAGACAGTAAACGATCAAAAATGGGGTTTCTTAAGGGCAAACAAAAATACTGAAGAAAACACAGAAAACGAATATTTCGATAGAACAACCGCCTCTCTTCTTCAGCGCGAACAAAATGATATAATCAAGTAAAAACCAAAAAACATGCACCTGAAATACATCTGATTTTATTAAGAATATTTCTGAATTCAAGAAACTATGGGTTCTAGTTTTCATTTAAAAACTCAAACGGTTAAAATATATCTTATTTTACTAAAAGTATATGAGCATTGAAGAAACTTGGTTTTTAGATTTCAGAAATATTAACACACACGGTTAAAATACATCTTATTTTAGTAAAACTATTTGAGCATTTACGAAACTTGGGTTTTAGTTTTTGACAAAAAGGACGCATATGGTTAAAATACATCTGATTTTATCTATAATATTTGATCATTTAAGGAACTTGGGGTTTATTTTTCATGTAAAAGCAGCGCATAGAGTTAAAATACATCTTTTTTATTCAAAATATATAAGCATTTTAAGAAATTTGGGTTTTAGATTTCAGAATAAGAAACCAAAAGATAAAAATAAATCTTGTTTTATTGAAAATATTTGATCATTTCAGAAATGGTTTTAGTTTGTAATAATAGGAAATATATTTGGTTCGTTAATTTTTTTTGTTTTGCAATAACTATTGTGTGCTTTTTAATAAGAATTTGTAATTTTTAGGATGTATTTTTGTTTTGTAATAATTAATTTTAGTTTTTTAAGAAGTAGTTTGCGTTTTGTAAGAAGAATGTGTGATCTTGTAGAATGTATTTTACACGAATACTAAGCAATACTTTTCAATTGGCTTTTTATGTCATTTCTCTCATACGGGCTTTCGGTTCATCGCTTAAAATAAAAATAACTTTATTAATTTTGATATTATGCATGTCCCAATTAAGAATCCTTTTTAAAAGGCTTTATTGTGTCACTTTCCTAATATGGTTGTCACATCATTGCTTAACGTATATACGACTCTATTAATTTTGACTTTATGCATATCCCAATACTAAACAATACTTTTCAAAAGGCTTTATTCTATGACTTCCCTCATAGGGCTGTAGTAACATCGCTTAAAATATGTACCACTTTATTAATTTCAGCCTTATGCAAATCCCCAATAATAAGCAATACTTTTCAAAAGACTTTATTCTATCGTTTCACTCATAGGGCTATCAGATCATTGCTTAAAATGCATACGCTTTTATTTACTTTTGACTTTATGTATACCCCAATTCTAAACAACAATTTTAAAAAGGCTTTAGTCCATTATTTCACTTAAAAGGCTGTTGTAGCATCGCTTAAAATGTATATGACCGTATTAATTTTGACTTTATGCTTACCGCAATACTAAAAAAAAACATCAAACATTACTTTTAGAATAGGAAAAATCACGACTAACATATCTATGTCATCTTCTTTACGTATTTCGAAATATCACAAAGTAATTTTTTGTTTGAACATATTTCATATCATTTTTATACATAAAAAAAAAGTTGAAATTTTTGTCCCAAAAAATTCTGAGTAAAAAAAGAAAAATTTCACAAGCTACCAGCTTTATTTTTCTACTAGGAAAAATCACGACTAACATATCTATATCATCTTCATTTCGTATTTTGAAAATATCACAAGTGATTTTTTTTTGTTTTAAGTATATTTTATGTCATTTTAAGACATGAAAAAAGAGCTGAAAAAATTCCAAATTAAAAAATTAAAAAACTAAAGTTAAAAAATCGAAAATTTAAAGTTAAAAAAATCAAGTAAAAAATAGGGGCAAAAAGCTGGGGGAGGGACACTGGGCCCCTTGGATGTTGGACATGGATGACCATAAGTTCCCTACAAAAAATGCCATAGCAATTAATTCACTGGGGAGCATAACTTCGCCGATTTACTATACGCAGCCGCATTATTAGACCAGATTTCATTCAATCCAGATAAAAAATTTATTCATAGGATTAAATCATCACAACACGTATTTCAACTTTCTTTTGTTTATCATTTTCAGAGAGGAATTTAAAAATGAGATGTCGGCTGGATTATGTTAATGAATTATCTCTTGTAGTATTATTATGTAAGTAGGTCAATGACCCGAATGCCCAAATAAGGGTGTAAGCCCTGTGTCTATTGATGCTATACTACCAAAAACAGGCCCCTTTCTTGGAATAAGAAGCTTTTTTAAAAGTACCAAAGATATTTAGCTTGAAGAGCGAGGGACTGAAGAGATACCAACTTCCCTCTTTTACAGAATAGTTTTGTTCGTTGAACTTTAATTCTTACTTTCAGTTGAAAAAAACTAGTTCATGATTTGATTACTTCCAGAAAGATGAACAGGATTTAAAAAAGGCCTTTAGATGGTTTTCCACCAGAACCCATCGTCATTCTGAAAGAATATAAAACTCTTTTTATTTATTCTGACTCTTATTCTGGGTCAAGTTGTCGATATTTTCAACTTGCAAAAGCCTGCATTGAATTTCGGCTTCCTTTTTGTAGTTTCTATGGAGCAAAACAAATTTTATGGTATACTGACTATACAAGAACTAAACGCACACTAATCATAACAAGAATACAGGGTTTTTTCCTGGCAAACATAATACTGATCAACAATCGCAAGAACACATTTGTTGATCAACAATTTTGGATCAACAGTAATCTGGGTGATATCAGAAATTTTTAATGCTATTGGAAGAAAACGCCAATATTTTCAAAATCAATGGAACATTGTTTTACTATTTTCAGTTAAATTCGTGTTTGCTTCCATAATTTTCACTGTTTGTACACATTGTTTTACTGTCCGATAATGTTAAGAACGTTTCAGTTAGAAAGAAAAAAAATCTTCGATTTCCTTTTGAGTATCCAAAAGAGAATACCTTCTCATGTTTTATGGTAGGTAAGAGATCAAGCAAGTAATAAATATAACGGTGTTATGGCAAAATAACCCATTTACCCATAGTTAACCTTAAATAGTGACCCAGGCTTTCGCCTGGTTAACTATCAACTACAACTGCAACCAAGTCCTCTACATCAGTCAGAGGACATTATTTTCTAATTAATTTCCGATACCGAACAACCTATTTTGTAACTCACTCAC
This sequence comes from Artemia franciscana, assembly GCF_032884065.1. NCBI lineage: Eukaryota > Metazoa > Arthropoda > Branchiopoda > Anostraca > Artemiidae > Artemia > Artemia franciscana. The sequence continues at coordinate 34,615,355 of NC_088865.1, forward strand.
ACTTCCAGATACACCATTTTCTTATTTTTAAAGACTCCGGTTTCCATTTTTAAGACTCCGATTGCCATTTTAAAGACTCCAATTCCATTTTAAAGACTCCGATTGCCATTTTTTTTAAAGACTCCGGTTTCCATTCCATTCAGACTTCATTTTTAGACTTTCAGACCATTTCAGAGAAGACGCTGACGCTGTAATTGACCTTCGACGTTTAAATGTTAACTATCAACTGCAACTGCAAAAAAAGTGATCAGAAGACATTTTTTTCTAATTAATTTCCGATATCAAACTACCTTTTAGGTAAGTCACTCACACTTCAAGATATACCATTTTCTAAGTTTGCCATTTTTATAAAGACTTCATTTGCAAGATCATTCATTTATATATTCGCAACAGGCCCAATATCAGACACTTTAACCAGCGTTTCTCAATTTCATAAGCATAAAAGGTATTGCTAGATGGCAAATTTTGTTTCTGAAAAAATCATTATATTAGAAGTCGACGATCTCCCCAGCTTGATTGATAGAGGGTCAAAAACTTTAATCAAAGGACCTAATTGAACCGTTGATAAGCCGATCTGCGTAATGCTACAAAAAAGGTTCACAAACTTGATTAATTCCTGATTTGGATTTCAATGCAAGCCACTTTTGTAAGAAAACTATTTCCCGATTTTCTGGCTGCTTTTTAATATATTTATCAGAAAATGTTCTTGGAAACTTCTTATAATAGTCTTGGTTAAATTATCTTCTAAAAAATTAAGTTCTAGCCTACCTGTCAAGCGTTACTAAGATCTGAAAAGAAAAGTAAGATTCTATTCAAGTAAGATTCCCCGTGCAGAAAACTCCCTCCACGAAAAATTATCCCCCTCTGCAAAAAACTTCTCTGCGGAAAATTCTTCCCCCGGGAAAACTGTCCCCACATATAAAATAACGATCGTATTTTTAAAGTACTTGAAAAATTATGCGTACGTTATTAATTTAGCTGTTGGGCGTTATAGCATATATATACACATCCATAAACAAAATTACTATGCACAAAATATAAGGAAAAGAAAGCAATTGGCAAGTATCTGTGTTCAGAGGTATTTTCAGTCAACGTAAAAAGTAATCAAAAGGTTAGGATACCTTTGGAGGGGGGGGGGGGTTACAACTAAAGGCTTCACAAGAGTGTGCTCAGCGACTTCTTAAGGTTTGTTGGCAATCGGATAGTCAGTGTAGCAATGCATTTGGTGGGTTAATATTTCGCAACAGTATTATTGGTACGCCTAGAGATTCTCTGGAGATCCAGGGAATTTAAAAATTCTGATGGATGGTTAATCGCTTCATTTGATTCCAGGACTGTGTCGACTGATTTGTAAATGACTGCCTGGTCTCGAATCTTGGTCAGAATAATATTGTTGATTTCCTGGAAGTCTTTGTTCTTGGCTGCCAGAATCGCTCGTTCACTTAGCCATTTATGATTTTTATAATTGGTTAGAATATTCGGAGATATTTTTTCAACCAAATCATTTTTTGACGTCACTAGATTACAGAATTCAGGAGGCAGTTGTATACGTCCTAAAATTGAGTCAACTGGGAGCTTTCCGTTCCCAATTGCCAGCAATTGAGCTGAAAATATTTCAGCAGAAGGATCGTTTTGCAATCGGACACGTCTATTTATAGTTAACTAGCTGTTGGGGTGGCGCTTTGCGCCACCCGAACACCTATTTGGTGGGGGCACTTCGCCCCCCCCCCCCCCGCGCGCGTTTATAGTCGACAAACATGACGTCAGTCAACACACACGTCCCAGTCGTCATTTGTGTCCCAGTCTGTAATTTCTCTTTGAGTGTCCCGGTCGTCATTTGTATTCCCTGTGTCCGGTCTGTATATACATTCGTTTTTAAATTGGTATATGATGAAATAATTTTTTGTTTTTCTCCTTTTAGTTTTTTTGGTTTTTACCCTTTTTTTTGGCTTATTCAGTTTTTTTCCTTTTTAGTATTTTTTGTAGTTTTAACCTTTTTTAGTTTTTTTATTTTTTTTTCTTTTTCTCCTTTATTTTTCATTTTTTTCCTTTTTTTAGTTTTTTTTCTTTTTTCAGTTTTTAGTTTTTTTTTTCTTTTTCAATTTTTAGTTTTTAGTTCTTTTTCTAGTTTTTAGTTGTTTTTTTTTTCTTTTTAGTTTTTTTTGTAGTTTTACCTTTTTCAGTTTTTTTTTCTTTGTTAGTTTTTTACCTTTTTTTTAGTTTTTTTAGTTTTTTTTAGTATTTTCTTTTTAGTTTTTTTGTAGTTTTTACCTTTTTTAGTTTTTTTTTCTTCTTTTGTATTAATGCTAAAGCCAAGGTTCGAACCCGTAACCTCTCGGACCTATAACCTGGAATATAACGATTTACCAACTCAAGCTACTTCGGCTTGAATTACCTTTTTTTATTTTTTATTTTTTTAATTTTCTTTTTCTCCTTAATTTTTCAGTTTTTTTCCTTTTTTATTTTTTTTTATTTTTCAGTTTTTTTAGTTTTTTTTTTCTTTTTAGTTTTTTTTGTAGTTTTTACCTTTTTTTAGTTTTTAGTTTTTTACTTTTTATAAGTTTTTTTTTAGTTGTTCAGGTTTTTTAGTATTTTCTTTTTAGTTTTTTTTTGTAGTTTTTACCTTTTTTAGTTTTTTTCTTTTTTTGTATTTAAGGCTCGAACCTGGAACCTCTCGGACCTAGAACCTGAAACATAACGCTCTACCAACTCAGCTACTTCGGCTTGAATACATTCGATTTTGAATTGGTATATGATGAAATAATTCAGACATCATATGCGGACAGACAGACGAACAACTTGTTTTTATATAGATACTAGCTGTCAACACCTAGTTGATGGGGGCGCTTCGCGCAAGCCACCCCCCACGCGCGTAAGTCGTTACGCGCCATTGTAGTTGTGTCCCTGTGTCCCACCTGTGAATATAGATAGATATATATTTTTAACTACGTAAAACTTGCGAATATACAACATTCTTTGCTGTCACATTGTCTGTCCATATAAATAGATTGTCAGGTTTACCAACTCTTGAACATGCAACATAATAATTGTCCATGGGAAAACAATCCGTATTCAGATCTATACCGCATTTTTCTAACGATTACCCTTAAGCTTTGTTGATGGTGATTGCTAATCGAACATTCCCTGTTTCCCCGTCGTCATTTATATATCCCCCTGTGCCCCCGGCGTCCCCGTTGTAGTTGTGTGCTGGTCGTCATTTATCTTCCTTGTGTTCTGGTCGTCATTTGTGTCCCGGTATCCCAGTCTGTAATTTCCCTTTGAGTGTCCCGGTCGTCATTTATATTCCCTCTGTTCCGGTTGTCATTTATGTCCCGGTCTGTAATTTCTCTTTGAGTGTCCTTATTACCTTTTTTCTTTTTTCAGTTTTCTTTTTCTTCTTTATTTTTCAGCGTCACTATGAAATACATATCGCCGAACCTTTGTTTTTTTAACTAAAATCTGGTAGGCATTGATGACCTTATCCAAGTCAAAATCCAAAACCCAATCATCATCGCTATCATATTCAGTTTTGATATGTTTTGACTCTCGCTGTCCAGGTGGATTTTTTTATTTTTGTTTTTTTAGTTTTCTTTGTCTCGTTTATTTTTTAGTTTTTTCCCTTTTCTTAGATTTGTTATTAGTTTTAGTTTTTTTCTTTTTAGTTTTTTTGTAGTTTTTACATTTTTTTATTTTTTTTTTCTTTTTTTGTATGGTTCGAACTTGGAACCTCTCGAACCTAGAACCTGGAACATAACGCTCTACGAACTCAGCTACATCGGCTTGAATACTTTCATTTTTGAATTGGTATATGATGAAATAATTCAGACGTCATATGCGGACAGACAGACAAACAGACAGACAACGAAATTACAGATCAGGACAACAGGACACAAATTACGACCGGGACACAGGGAATACAAATGACGACCGGGACACTCAAAGAGAAATTACAGACTGGGATACCAGGACACAAATAACGATCGGGACACAGGGAATATAAATAACGACCGGGACACAAGGACACAACTAAAACGGGGACGCCGGGGGGAGGGGGGCAAAGGGGGGATATATAAATGACGACCGGGACACAGGGAATGTTCAAGGGCAATCATTAGAATAATGAGGCATAGATCTGAATACGGATTTTTTTTTCATGGACAATTATATGTTGCATGTTCAAGGGTCGGTAAACCTGATAATCTATTTATATGCACAGACAATGGGACAGCGAAGAATGTTGTATATTCGCAAGATATAAATATATAAGGCTTTGTATATGACGTCATTATAAGATGACACAACACAGACCGGGACAGTCAAAGAGAAATCACAGACAGGGACACTGGGACACAAATGACGACCGGGACACAGGGAATATAAATGACGACCGGGACATTCAAAGAGAAATTACAGACTAGGACACCGGGACACAAATGACGACCGGGACACAGGAAATATAAATGGACACAGGGAATATAAATGACGACCGGGACTCTCAAAGAGAAATTACAGACCGGGACACAATAACGAGCGGGACATCGGGACACAAGGAATATAAATGACGACCGGGACACTCAAAGAGAAATTACAGACTGGGACACCGGGACACAAATGACGACCGGGACACAGGAAATATAAATGACGACCGGGACAAAGGGACACAACTACAACGGGGACGCCGGGGGCACAGGGAGGATATATAAATGACGACGGGGACACAGGGAATATTCGATTAGCAATCACCATCAACAAAGCTCAAGGGCGATCATTAGAATAATGAGGTATAGATCTGAATACGGATTTTTTTTTCCCATGGACAATTATATGTTGCATGTTCAAGAGTCGGTAAACCTGACAATCTATTTATATGCACAGACAATGAGACAGCGAAGAATGTTGTATATTCGCAAGTTTTATGTAATTAAAAACATATAAATATCTATCTATATTCACAGGTGGGACACAACTACAATGGCGTGTAACGACTTACGCGCGCGGGGGGGCTTGGAGGGGGCGCGAAGCGCCCCCACCAACTAGGTGTTGGGGTGGCGCGAAGTCCCAGAGAGAGAGAGAGAGAGAGAGAAAGACTTGAAGGCAAAATATTATAGAATTTTTTTATACATTTGTCCCTATTTTTGGGAAAAGAATTCATAAAGGTAAGAATCAAGTGCTTTGACAATATAATTTACATATATAAAGTGCAATTGATCGGATTGGCTTTTGAAAGTCTCAATTGTCCTACTATTTGAAAACTTGTCTTGAATAAAATATGAGGAAATGTAGTGTCTCTAATTTTTGTCTCATTTCTCAACTTGGTAAATACAAAAGCTACGAAAATGCTTTAAATGCAAACTAAAAAATGCAAAGAAACAGTCCAGAGGTAAATTTATCTACAAACTTTTTGGTTTTCCGACGAGTTAAGACAATTTTGGTAAACGTCAAAATTTGAAAACTCCTAAATTGGCAGGCGCTAGCCTATTTTTAATACTTTTTTCCAATGATAAAAGAGATTATATTATGTGACAACTGAAAACAATACAAAAATCAAGAATTCAACGCTTAAACAAAATTAAAAAATTATCAAGAATTAAACTTCCTAGTTTTGGCTGGAAACCACTAGCTTCCTTAGATGCTGGAGAAATACCTCAAGAGACACATCATCGGTAAGTATAGCTCCACCCTAGAAAGAAAAAAAGCGAACTGATTTTCATCATACACCAGACCACACAAGACTAAAAAAATAATTTGGCAGAGAATGGCAAACCCCATACACAACATATTTTCATCTGAACTGTATATGACATTTTACATCATTGATTTTTTTCCCTTTGACTATATGAGACGATATCTTTTACTGTTAAAATTCGACTTCTCATGAATACCATATCAGTATTTTCGCGGAAGAATTATGACTGAATAACATCATAGTCACAGCTATTGATAAAACAAAGCCAAGATTTATGAATGCCATATTTTTCCTTGATGAACGTCAACTTCAAACGACTTTCTACAGTTTGATCGTTACCACAGATCAGCTTGACGTCAGATTCTCCGATAGCACATTTATACTACAGGAGCAGAAAATTGAAATGGGAAAAAATTGTTTTGAAAAGCTCAGGATTTCTGTTCCGGGAGGGGGGATTGAAAAAATTGAAACAAACTATAAACAATCGTTTATATTCATTTTCGTTACGTTTTAACGAGTTAGACAAAAATTCCAAGAGGGGGCGGGGTTCCAGCCTCTTAGTCCCCCCTGGATACAATCTTAGGTAACTTGTGTTCTGAGTACGGAAAATATTGCTAGGCATGTCTTCAAATAAAATTAATTATAATATATATATATATATATATATATATATATATATATATATATATATATATATATATATATATATATATATATATATATATATATATATATCTGGCCGCTTCGCCACCGGGCCCCGGAACTCGGCAGGCTTCTATATATGGATTCTTATTGTTGCTTGTCCTCTAAACACAGACGATTTGAGTCCTGATGGCATGACGTCACCTCTTCTTGATGTTATGATGTCACCACAGGTTCGTTACAACCACTCTGGGAAAAATACGAATTTTCCTTAAAGTCCTGACCTATTTAGATTTTTCTTGTGACCTGAAATGCTCGAATTGTCGTTTTCACATATCCTCTAACCACCAGTGTCTTTGTTCTTCATTTTAATTTTTTGACTCGCTCAGATTCTCGGTGTCATAATCTTCTAACCGCGTGTATCTTTGCTCTTTATTTTCATCTTTGGCACGCTCTAATTCTCGTTTTTGCATATCTTCTAACCGCTCGTTTCTTTGCTCTTAATTTTTATTTTTGACACGTTTTGATACTCGCTGTTGCATATCTACATTTTTATCTTTCTTCTTTATTTTGGATTCTGATTACTTCAGACAATTTAGCAATGACCTTTCATTTAACTACTCGTATTGGTCTTGTCTCATTTAATGGTCCATGTTGCCAATTTTCACCAATTGTGAATTTAAATTTGTTCGGGCTGCTCTCTCTGTTTTATCGCGTTTGATAGTTCAGGTGGTTCCAAAGAATCATCATTTGTAATAATTATACATTTTTGTTTTTTGGGCCTTTTTACTGACATTATATAACTGGTTGCGTTCAAATCTGTAAGCTTAATTACATAGCGAATTGATTTTATATAACAAAAAACTAACTAGTTTTAAAATTTTCACATATTTTTCAAGTTTCAATTAAAACATTAAAATTATTGCTCAGGCACTACAAATATTTTTGCAGTTTACATAATAGCTTTAGGGATTAAAAAAATTCTCAACTTTTTTTCATGTACCAGTTATATTGGCTTTCCCCAGATTTCTCCAGGTACCCAGCCAGAGCTCCGGCTGAGCTTACTGAGTCACGCTACTGTACCCCATTCCCAACCACATAACCAGCGACAACAGGACTCGAATCCTTTACCTCACGGACAATGGATTTCAAGTCTAGCGTGCTAACCCCTCAGGTAAGACGCTCAACTCTAAGTAGAAGAAATAAATAAACATTTCAGGAGTGAAATTGAAAACTATAAGCATGAAGTGATTGACTCACAAAGGTTAGGATTGGGACTTACATTTCAAGAGCCAATGATTCCTATAACTGAGATCCTGTGGTATCCTTCAAGATCCGAAGCAATACTAATTCAAGTAGCTCATTCGAACTTTCTTTTAAGTTTGGCAATTTAAGCCTGGGTACCTTCTATTTAAAGTCAAAATCCTGAATTTAGAATTTTGTTGCTTCATTTCATTGCCAATTATTAATTCCGAAGCATCGTTTTAATAAAGCTCACTGATCCTAACTCTCATTAGAAATAGATCTTGTTTAAATAGAAATAGATCTTGGGCATAACAAATTTAAAATAATTGTATAGCAATATACAAGGCATATTCATCAGAGCATGACTAATTCATTTTGATTTTCTTTAAGCCACCGTGACACTTTGGAAACTTATCAGACTAAGACACAATGTTGGTTCTTCTTGGGGACAAAAAGACCAAACTGTAAAAAAAAATAAATAAAAAAAAATAAAAATAAAACAAAAACTAAAATCCTCTATTTAACATACTTTTAGTGTATTTCCCCCATTTTAGTATGTTTAGAACCCTTGAACCTTTAATGCAGGTTCACTATACAGCCCCCCCCCAAAAAAAGAAGGTCTTAAGAATTTTACTACCAATAGGACACATACAAAAAAAAAAAAAAAAAAAAAAAATACTAATGACAGGGTTCGGACAGGTTGGTTCATTTCAAATTATAGGCTCTGTCCTATTTTTATAGGATTTCCCGGGCCCAAAAATAGGCCAATTATAGGATTCGGAAGTCCTCAGGATCAGATCTGTGGTAGATGGCGTGGGATGCCTGGTCACATAAATTACCAAGTTTCATCCCGATCCCCCCAATCTAAGCGTTTTCCATGATTTTAGGTCCCCCCAATGTCACCAGATCCGGTCGGGATTTAAAATAAGAGCTTTGAGACCCGACATCCTTCTAAATATCAAATTTCATTGAGATCCGATCACCCGTTCGTAAGTTAAAAATACCTCATTTTTTTTCTAATTTTTCAGAATCAACCCCCACCCCCAAACTACCCCAAAGAGAGCGGATCCGTTCTGGTTATGTCAATCATGTATCTAGAACTTGTGCTTATTTTTGTGATTTAGGTTTCCCCTCCAAACTCCCCCAATGTCACCAGATCCAGTCGGCATTTAAAATAACAGCTCTGAAACACGATATTCTTCGAAACATCAAATTTCATTAAGATCTGATGAACCGTTCGTAAGTTAAAACTACTTCATTTTTCTATTTTTTCTGAATTAACGGGCCCCCCACTCCGCCCAGATGGTCAAATCGGGAAAACGACTATTTCTAGTTTAATCTGGTCCAGTTCCCGATACGCCTGCCAAATTTCATCGTCCTAGCTTACCTGGAAGTGCCTAAAGAATGCAAAACCAGGACCGACAGACAGACAGACCGACAGAATTTGCGATTGCTATATGTCACTTGGTTAATACCAAGTGCCATAAAAACAGTATGCTACAATGAGATTAACCGAACAGACGGACCAAAGGATGATGAGGCGATAAACGATAAAAAGCTGATTCCGACAATCTTCCATGCAGGAGGGCCAACTTTGCACTTATATCAGGAACATCAAACTTACGAATTATCTTACCATTGCTATACCAAGGGGGGAGATAAAGTAAAAATTATAATAGCTGAAATAAAAAGTCCGAATCTGATTAACATCATTTCTCTTTAGAAGGGGATAAAGACCAGATAGATAAAGGACAGATTGATCACAGAATGTAGCATATAGCCTACCCAGAGCACGTCTATTATACTTCCCTCGATTAGCAACTATCTTAGAATAGCCCATTTGAATAACTGGGCCGTATTCACATCAGCCAGCCAGCTTTCAGCCAGGAAACACATAAGTAGCAAGAACTCCAGTCTCATTAAGCAGAGACTGCTAGCCTATATACTGATCTTTGCTCATTTCGGACAGGCCCAACATGACAAAAAACAAAACATAGGCTACTAAGTCAACACAACAGCATAGCCCAGGCAGAAGCAGCTTACTAAGCCCAACACAAAGCATTAGTTAAGTTCAAAAAGCTCAACAGTTGTAATTAATTATCAATCTACACCAAAAGACAGAAAATTGCAAATCATGAGCAATGTTCTTAGTGCTCTTCAGCCGAAAATATAGGAATAATAGGATTTTAGCCAAAATATAGGCATTTTATAGGAGTGCATTAAAATATAGGAATTTATAGGCGAGTCCGAACACTGTAATAACGATTACAACGAAAGTAAAATAGCACAGAGTTGATGCTGTTTGCTATTGCAATGAAACAGACAAAACAGTTTTGCTTTTGAAAAGGAGATCCCAAAGTGAGTTAAGTGGGACTCATTCAACAAATTTAAATTTTTTGCTCTTCACACAAGTTTTGCTATGTTGTATTTCTACAGCCCTAGAAGTCCAAGGTTTCGACTTACGACTGCAACTTTGTTATCATTCAACAATCGAAATTTAGCTTTATCGATTTACCAAATTACATTTTTGAAAATCATAATGAGCTTTTTTTTGCTATTTTTCAAAAAATATATAGAAAAATTGGTTGAAAAGGGGAATATTTTCACCCTTTTTTAGGGAAGTTTAGTTCATTCTTCCTATCATTGTAAGTTACAGCTGAAACCTAATGACAAAATAGTATATTTCATAGGTGACACTAAGATACTACAAAGGTGTATTTCACAGGTGCCTATTTCATAGACACAGGAAAGGCTAAAACATGTTGTTTAAATAAAACAAGGCATTGACCTTTCTTCAGAGGTGAGTAGGATAGAGGAGAAAAGGAAAATTCCGTCTGGAAAAGGTTAAGCAGGTGTCCAATTTTGTTTTAACTGATCCATTAGAAAATAGTAAAAACTAAATTAAACACGCAAAGTGTGATTTTGGTTTCCATTGAAGGGGGGGGGGGATATGACAAAGGAATCTTTCAGTGAAGAGTCTTTAAATTCCCCCAAAAAAAAGTTTCCAAAAGGCTCCTTCAACGAATCTTGGATCGAAACGGGGGGGTTACCCTATCTCATCTGCATACCCCTAAATCGCACACATGAAGAAGAAAAAAAAAGAAAAGATTGGAACTAAATCGAAAACTTACTTCTCCTTGGTAATTTGGCTGAGTATGGGTAATAGATGGATTCACTTTACTCAACAGGAATCGGGCTTGGGAGGCTCCTTCTTCGGTAACAACGTATCGAGGCACAGGAAAACGATTCGAGACAATCTCTGTTGCGTCCTCTAAAGGAGCTTCCATGAAAACCTTTAAGTGGGCATACTCGGGCAATTGATCGAAACCCTGGTTTTTCCAGTAAACAACATCCTAAAGAAACAACAAAAGGATTTAAAAAATATATAAAAAACGTCAGAACAAAAGTTAGAGTTCACACTAAAAACCAAAGAAAAAAAGCCAAAATTTGGGCCAAATCATTATGACACAGTTCCTAAAAGGCATGACCGGAGTTCTCAACATATTACTTTAATGTTAACTATAATAATCCACAATCAGTTTTTTTTTTTCTCTCCTCAACTGTTAGGCAAATGAATTACTACAAAAAATACCTACAATAAAATTAAAAATATCAATGTATACATTTAGATTCGTAATAAAATGACTTCCAATCGCCTATTATTAACGAAATTTAAGGAAGAAACTTGGACTTTTGAACAACTGAACTTTTCAAGCTACATATTAATTTTTACCCTATAAAAACACTCCTCTCTTTGATTCCTAAGGCAACTCAGTCTATGTGGTATAGAACTTCAACAAACGCAATCACAGTTTGAGATAACAAAGAAGAAAAAATATTGCAAACTGAGGAAACTTGTGATGATATAGAAAGAACTGTCCACTTCCATACCAAAGCAATATTAGCTAGTATTAAAATCAGTTTTACTGACATTCTACATAATGTGTATATTCCTATGGTGGAGGTAAACTGGGATTTGCTTCATCTGAAAAATCCTAAACAATAGAAGAATCCTTTGTGGAATCTGGAAAAAAGTTTGTCGATTCCTAAGAAATTCCAGATTTTGGAAAATCTGGAATTTAAGACATTCCAGATTTTTCCAATTTCAATTAGCACGGCTATCACAAGGTTACTAAAGTCCTTAAAACTGGAGAGGGTCCCTAAAGGACCCAAAAACATCTCTCGCGTTTCTAAAAGTCTCTTTTTGCAAGGTTAGGTCATGTCAAGACTGCAGAATCATTTCAAGGCTACAGCATCCAAATCTCCTTGCTAATAATGGAAGAAGAGATTTCATATCTTTTGCATCAGGACTCAACCGACAGTACGTCTCAGTTTTCTATCCCCATGCCCTTATTAAGTATTAGATTGCTACACTTATGTAATGCCTTGTGACATAGGGCTCTGGACCAAGACCATAAAGTGTTAAGTTTTAGAGTTCAAGTCTCGCATTCGAAATTTTTTGTGCAAATGGTGCCAAAGCAGGTAGGACAAGGGCAGGTAGCACTAAAATACTCTCCTCGTCATCAATCAAAACAGTGGAAACAAGAATGTCCTTCCAAATTATAAAAATCATATCAAGAACCAGACAGAGAGGTGGAAAAAAAGAGTGAAGAAGAACAATGGAGGCTTGCAGAAAAACAAAAGCAAATGCTCGCTGAACTTTTTTCCAGCAAGCAAGGAAGAGAGACTCTTGAAAAGTTATTACAAGAAAAAAAATAGACTGCTGGGTACAAGGAGCAAGCTACTGACAAGAAGTTTGAAGAAGCCAGAAATCGGCTTAAAATGGGCAGTGAAAAGAAAGACCTGGTTGAAATTCAATTCACCTAAACCGTCTTTGATGGGTCACTTTTAATGCACACCAAACAGGAAAATTAATCAAGAGCTCTTGAAAACACTTAGATACCTATATGCAAAAATAAAGGCAGATGCTGACAACTGCATATTAATAACAACATGAATGACGCAGTAATTCGTCATTACTTTCAGTTTTAATTTTAAGATAAATGATAGTTACCATTCCTGAATCAATGTCAAGGAAAATACAAAGTAGTTACTTCTGTATTTTTCGAATTTTTGCAGCTTCATAGCAGAAAATCAAGAAAAAAAGAAACCTCAAAAGATCCATTTAGGAAGCCGAGGGATCAGACAATCTTGATATTACCCATGTCTTTCCAGAAGATGGTTATGATACATTGCCAATCATCCTGGTATCTGATTTATGAGAGATAAGTTTGAATATCGGGTATGAAATTGATTGTAATATTTATATTGTTATGATATTTGTTTATATTTGTATTATATTTATTATATATTATTTGAGGTATTTATTAGCTGTCGTAGACGACAGCTGGACCAAGGGGTCCCTTTTTCGGTGTCAGGATGGCCCCTAAAGGTCCCCCTTTCCGTAAAAAAAAGGACTGAAGCCCCTAGTTTTGACTCCTCTAGTCTGTGACAAACCTGAATTTATTGCCCAATCAATTTCATATTATCACCTAAAACCCTCTTTGCCACATCAGTTAACACATTTTTAACAGTAAGCCACTTAAATCCAGGAAAGTCAAGTTAATCCCTCGTTTAATAATTTTAAAGAAACTATAAAGCAATTTCCTTGCGTATGACGTCCAGAATTTGCGGTAATTGAAACAATAAAAAATAAAATCAGTCTGGTGTTCCAGGAATTTTCTTTTCTGCAGATTCAATAAAGGGTACCCTGGGTTTGGGACTAATGCTACTAAAGCTTCCACCTAAGTAAGTGACATATCACCGACATAACGAGGAACATTGTAGTTTCCTTCAATCTTTATCTGATTGCCATGGCCAATCTAAATAATTTTAATTATTTTGTCAAGTAATTTATTGAGCTAAAAAAAAAACTTATTGGGAAACAAGATGATTTTTGTCAATACAACAGCTCCAGCCATGTAACTTGTTAATAATGTTTTTAAACTACAGTAATTTTTGATTTACACATGAGCAATATTCCCCTGTCACAAGAAATTAGCGGCCATTTAAGGAATTTGAGCTACTTGGTCAAGCAATTTATTCAGTTAAAGAAATCTAACTTTTATCAGGTAACTAGGCAACTTTCCCAGAGATTTTCCAAACAACAGCAACAGCAGTATAAATTGTTCTATAGATTTATCCTTAAACAATAAGAGTCAAATCAGGCATTCAGTATCAACAAAGGTCATAGAAGAGTTAATCCTATGTGAACATGCCACAGATTAAAGTTGCTCGATGATCCAACTCATAAATGAAGATATTACATCATTGTGGACTCCCAGAGCTATATAATTTTGGGTCGGAGACTGGTCTAAGCGAAGAAGATGTTGCAAAAAGTGCCACAGAGAGGTTAAGGGATTAGATATCCACGTATGGCATCTGAGAATGATTGGGACCCGGTTGCTCCAGCTGTATGATAAGGTCAAATACTTTAGGGGGTGCAGCTAGTGGTGTCAATTAGCAGAAATTTATAGGAAAGGAGGGGGGGGGTAACATATTTTCAAAAATTAGACAGAATGGAAATAACACCTTTTCAAAACCTGGGGGGTAGAAACAGGGGGAACATGCCCCCCTATTGACGGCAGTAGAAGCTTCAAGTGAAAACTAAAGTGTATTATTTGTGTTAGATACGATAAGTTACCACTTGTTAAAAGACAAACGTATCTGAAGGGGGGAAGGGGGTGCCAACCTTCTGATCCTTACTTCTTTTCCCCTGTGTCGAAATAAGAATGATTTGGTCTATTTTGTGGAGAAATACGAGGAATCAATATAATTGCAAAAATAAATATTGGATTTTAAGATTTGAGAGAACGAGGAAATAACAAATCTATCACTAAAGAAAGATACTGGAGGCATAAAGAGACTCAAAAAGTTCCTGACTATGGGTATGGAAAAGAGAAAAGTTATTATAATACGAGGTTCCCTTTTAATTAGTTAATAGCGAAGTGCCAATTTGTCTTTATAGGGAAGTCTTCGTTTTTATAAAACCGGCACTGAGGATTTAGTGTCAAAAAAATTCTATTCTATGGTTAGACCGTTGTTCAAGCGGTAACAGTGCGCTACACACATACCTAGATAACTTCGAAGACCACACTGCCTTTCCATGACGAAAATATAACAGTTCAAAATAGGGATGAAACCTTTTAATTGACAATGACATTGTATATGTGTTCGAAATATCCAGTTAAAAAATTTTATATTTGTTTCACTGTCAATTAAAAAGTTTCGCCCCTATTTTGTACTGTTATATTTTTACATGCGTGCCAACAATATATTCCTCTTTCACACGGGATCCCATCTAGCCCATGTCCGCCGTATAGCATTCAAACTTCTCTCTTCAGGATAGGCGGGGAGGGGGTGCCCGCCGACTCCAGTCACTTTCCAAATAATATCTATTCATTGCCTCAGCTCAGTCCGGATTATCATCAGGGGTTCCAGTTGCAAATTTTTAATTAATTAAATACGTTTATTTTTTCTCAGCTGCCTAGTCTGGGGTAATACCATTTTACTGACTACCTGGGCATAATTGTTGGTAAAACTACCTGAGCTTGTGACAAGCCTACACAGACAGTCCACTAAATATAGGTCAACCAATATTTAATAAATTATTTATCAGCCCAACTGTCTTATCCTATAAATTGGTTCACTCGCCAAACACTCTAGGCAGACAGACCCTTTTAAGCTTTGGACGCTTATTCCCCTTGCAATTCCAGGCAACTTGTTGGTCAACTAACATTGAATTGAGTTTTTTTAGTGCAAATGTCTAAGTTTATGAATTGAATTAATCGTCTTGCCTGACACTCATTGCGGATGAACCCAATTTGGCTTTGGACGCTTGTTTGCCTGTCATTCCGCGCAAATTAACGGTCATGTGTCATTCTAAATTCTTGGTCAACCTAACTAAGACAATAGGTAGGCGTGCCTTGTTTGCCTTTTATTACAGGCGATCTAAGGGTCCTATGTCAATTTTAAATTCTTGGTCAACCTGCCTGAGACTCTAGGCGAGCGTGCCTTTCTTAAAGCTAACAAACAAGTACTGGTCCAATAAGAGAGTCATACTTACTCCCGCCATACACCCGTGCCATTTAACCAAACACTTGGAAAACTATAGGTTCTATGACTACCTTAGTTCTTTCCTAGGAATGACATATGGACGAATGATAGATAGACTTATCTATTAACAAATCAACTGACATCACTTTTATACAATGCTAATAAAGGCTAATAATTGAACTATGTGTCTTGGCCTTTTCTACAATTAACCATGGCTTGATACCCACAACTACTTGATTTTAATTCAACTGTAGGTTCTATCGATCACTTTAGCATCCTTTACCAGGATCCCTTCAGCACGACAGTTTTCAACAAAAGATGAGTCGAAGGTGATACCAGCTAAATACAGCCTAATACAGTAATTTTTTTTGAAACAAAAGCAAAACCAATAATTAAAAGTTGACTTCGATAATACTTACAGCTCCATGATAGACAAGAACGTGAAAAAATGTGTCCATTAAAAGAATCGTGTCCTTCTTTAGACTTGTGGCGTCAAGACTAACTGGCGTTGATTCTTTCCCTGTTAAGGAACTATACTCAAGTAAATAAGGTTGAATCATTGTTATACCACTCTCTGTGTCCTCTCTCAGCAATATTGACCTATAAAGTATTTAGAGTGTAGTACTTCCACAACGTTATCAGAATTAGCATGTTATACCAACACTTCTTACCCACAAAAAACTTTAACAAAAAAAATGAATGGCTCATTCACAACTATGTTTGACATAAACATGATTAGTACATGAAAAACGTTCGTAGATACGTTATCACAAACAATGGTTATAAAAAGAATAGATGATTTTTACAAATTAAACGACACAAGCAAAATCTTTTGAGTAAGTAAAAATTGTTGCCGATTTTTAATGGTAATTTTGAGATAGATAGAATTTGACTCGTCTGGAGAGCATTTATAAGGAATCTATAAACAAAGGTTCATAAAATACTCGTATATCAAGCTCACATAAAGGTAATTTTGGGTAATTTCTAAAGTCATTTTGGGATAAATTTCGGCTATAAAATTTGACTCGTCAGAGAGTTTTTATAAGCAACCTATAAACAAAGGTTCACAAAATACTCATCATGCTCACATAAGGACTACAAAAGTGGCTAAGGAAACTTTAAAGAAACTCAAGACAATTCAATATGTTCCAAATTTGGTAGATGTGCATATTTGTCAACATAAGCATATGCTGACATTTAGATGCATCCACAAATACACGCAGAATTGGACTCACCTAATTAGATTCCCAATATTTTTCTTGACTTGAAAGTAAACACTTGGCTCAAATTTCTAACTGACAATTCCTTTCTAAGTACCACCAAGGGGACAATACTTTGGGGCAAACAAATACAACGTAGAGACAATAGGGAAAATTTCAAGACAGTGGAAATTATTTCTGTAGATATTTCGGCCCTATGTCCAAGGGCCGTCTTCAGCACAATACAAGAATAAGAGAGAAACTATATATATATATATATAAAAGAACTTACATCAAATTGTGAGGATTAAAAATTGAATAATTAAAAACACTTTTTAAAACTTTTTTAAAAATAGCCCTAGCATCCTTACTTCAACGAAGTTCAACCAGGACTGGCGAAAAGAATGAAATGAGAATATAAGCTCATTCAAACTGAAGAGAATAAAATGATTAGATGCAATTTCTTAAAGCTAATCTTGCTTGTTTAGCAGCCTGTCTCAAAGGTCTTTTCGTAGTTGGTTCAGTACTATTATAAATCGGTTTAGTAAAATATTTTGTTAGATCATTTTTAATTAAATTTGAGTATAAAGAATTTAGTGAGTATTCCCCCAAGGCCCTGTTCAAAGAAATATTATTATTTATTTTGAGATTAATTTCGATTGATTCTCGAACCACCTGTTTTATTCCCAAATCATTACTAATGAGTGAAGAGTTTTCAAAATGTATAATGTGGGACGGATTATTAAATATATGCCAACCTAAAGCAGAATCAAAGGAGTTGTTGGAACTATTTGAAATTAAGGCCTTGTCTATGTCATTTTTATGCTGTTGTAACCGTTTGTCTAGATTCTGATGGGTCCTGCCGACATAGTATTTTCCGCAATCACATGGTATTTGATAGACCCCTCTTTGGCGAGTAACTGGGGTCTTATCTTTACCCGAATTTAAGAAATTGATGATTTTAAAATTATTAGTAAAAACTACGTACAAGTTATTTTTTGTGCAAATATTTTTTAATTTTGTTGTGATCTTTGGGATATACGGAAGATAGACAATATTTGAGGGCTTATCAGTAGCCTCACATTGTGAAGTATCTTCTTCGATTTTACAAGAATGTCTTTTTATTCTACGGTTAATTATTTTATTGACAAAAGGAATGGGGTATCCATTACCAAAAAGAATATCTCTGATAAAGTTTATTTCTGCATTTATATATGAATTGGAGCAAATATTCAGGACAAGATCAATGAGGGAAGTTACAACTGCTCTTTTAACTTGTGGGGGGTGATTTGAATTAAAGTGAAGATATCTATTGTTTTGTGTTGGCTTTCGATATATAGTAAAATTCAGTTGATCAGCATTGCGAATAATTAATACATCTAAAAACGGAAGTTTATTTTCAATTTCAACTTCTAGGGTGAACTGCAAATGTCGGTCATAAGTGTTAAGATGATCTAAGAAGCCCCGAAGCTCAGCTTCCCCATAATTCCAAAGTGAAATTACGTCATCCATGTAACGACCCCAATAGACGTGTTTTAAAAAATAAGAATTCAATGCCCAATTCTCAAGATTATCGACGTAAATATTTGCTAGTAGCCCGGATAAAGGTGCTCCCATGGGTAACCCATTTTTTTGCTGATAAAAAGAATCGCGAAATTGAAAATACATAGAAAACTTATTACAAATTTTAACAAGAGTCATTAAAACTTCACAATCAATTCCTGTCGCTGAAGTCTCGATCAAGTGGTAATTTTCTTCTATTTTGTTTTTTAATAATTCCTCTGAAATAGTTACATCTATATTTGTATACATTGAAACAATGTCGAAACTACTAACTATTGTGTTTTCTGAAATACTTGTGTTGCTAAGTTTTTTAACCAAATCTGCAGAGTTACGAATATAGGAATTTTGAGAATACAATAAAGGTTTGAAAGCTGTACAAAGCCATTTTCCAATATTGATAATGGGGGCTTTAGTACACGCTACGATAGGTCTTAAGGGAATACCCTGTTTATGTATTTTGGGTAAACCATAGAGTTTAGGACAGAAACTACCACGGGGAAAAAATTTATTGTATAGTTGTGGGGTGATTTTACCATTTTGTTTTAGCTGCTTTAATTCATTTATAATATTATTAGTGAACTGATCAGTAGGATCATGAGTAATTGTTTGATATGTAATTGTGTCATTTAAATGCGAAAGAATTTTGTTGTCATAGTATGTCGTATTCAGGACAACAAGTGAATTGCTTTTGTCTGCTTTAGTTATTATAATAGAAGGATCTTTTCGGAGATTAGATAGTATTTTTATGTCATGCAAATTTTCCGGTGTGTAATTGGTAGGAGGCTTAAACTTTTTTTGGCTGTTATAGAGGATATTTATAAGACCAGATCTAACTTCATCCGAGTTAGAGACAGAAGGATAGTGTTTATGCAAAGCGGACTCTAGAGAGGAAACTATATCT
The DNA here is from genome assembly GCF_032884065.1 of Artemia franciscana. Taxonomy (NCBI): domain Eukaryota; kingdom Metazoa; phylum Arthropoda; class Branchiopoda; order Anostraca; family Artemiidae; genus Artemia; species Artemia franciscana. The sequence goes on from NC_088865.1 coordinate 34,634,646, forward strand.
GCCACAGGAACCTGTTTCGGTAGAAAAGAAAATTTTTGACCTTTTTCTAGTGTTTCGATTTCCTGGGGTTCCAATGTTTTAGAAGAGAGGTTAACGATAGCAGGTCCAGGAGTGAATCTTGAAGAATAAATACGGTTTCTGATCGAAGATTCATTTCGTAAGCCTTAAAATTTTTTATAGAGGCGTTCCTTGGACAAGCGAAAATCTTGGCTAAACAAATTCCTTTCTAATCTAACAACTTGAGCAAAATCAACGGTGGACAGGTTTTCCAGCAAAAAAGTTTCCAACGATTTTCTCTCTGAAGAAATAATATGTCGTTTCTGTTTTTTGTCCTTAATAATATGGACTAGGGTTTTTAACTGTAGTGTATGGGCAAATTGCGCTTCTTTCCGGGTATTTAAATGTAATTTATATCTTAAAGACTTGGGACTTTGGGGCCTCCCCAGCAGCTCTTTTTTGGACATTTCTATCTTAGAAACACTGAAAAGTAAATCCACTTGAATCTTACATACAGAAAAGCGATATTCCCCTATATTTTTTAAGTAAAACGGTTCAAAATAGGGATGATACCTTTTTATTGACAGTGAATAGATATAAAATTATTTAACTGGATATTTCGAACACATATACAGTGTTCATCATCAGCAGTGTACAGTTCATGCTGCTGGTGATGAAAACTGTATAAATGTTCGAAATATCCTGTTAAATAATTTTATATCTATTCACTGTCAATAAAAAGGTATCATCCCTATTTTGAACTGTTTTACTTTCGTCATAGAAAGGCAGTGTGGTCTTCGAAGTTATCTATATATTATTTAATTAAAAGAACTTTCTGAGAAAAGAGTTTTTCAAAGGAAATTAAAGAGCGATATCAAACTTAAGATCAGAAAAAATATATCCCTATAATAAATCAAACTAAAAAAGACTATAAACTACGGTTAAAGAATAAATGAAACCGAAAACGAACAGAAATCAAATAAACAATCATAGCGAACATAGAGATAGTATATTTAACATAAATGTATAAATAAACCATATACGACCAAAATTAAACTGAATATTAACGTCAAAATTAAAACAAACAAAAATCACTGCAAACAGGCGTTCAGTTACTGCCCTTCTTTCCCTTCCCTAACAGTAAAAGTCTAAAACCTATTGCGTCATTTGCGTTTTACTGAAAACTTTTTGTCTCGAACAGCTCTAGGAAAGTAATGAAAATAAACTAACCATATAACATAAAATGATATTAATTACTGAAAGCTTTCATTGTTACAGTATAATTTTTTGTTTCATTGTTTCAACAAATATAAAAGAACATATTTATAATATAATTCGTCTTCAGTTAAGCGCAAATGACGCAATATGGTTAGACTTTTGCGGTTACGGGAGGGAAACGGACCAATAGCCAAACTCCTGTTTCTAGTTATTTTTATTCGTTTTAATTTTGACTTAAAAAATCAATTTAATTTTATTAGTTTTAAGATTTATTTATTAATTTATACTGGTAACTCTTATCAGTACATTTCCTATGATTCTTTATTTAATTTCTTTTTCTTAGTTTGAATTATAATATGGATCTATTCCTGCTGGTCTTAAGTTTAATAGAGCTCTTTAATTTTCTTTGTAAAACTTATTTTCGGAAATTATTTTTTTAACTGTTTCCGTTCGTTGTTGATTGCCAAAGTTTTAAGTTTTGCAACATCCCATTTCAACGTCAAATTTTCTTTTTCAACATCAAAATGTCATGAAAGTTTCGAAATATCAAAGTGATATTATTTCAACATCAAAGTTTGAAAGTTCAACATTTCCCTCAATATTCCCTGTAAGTCATAAGTAGATGTAGCAGCAATTGAAATCAGTCGTAATCACAGTTGGAAATAGTCACAGTTGCAGTCGCAATAATAGTAGTAATGGCCCTATATAGACACAGTAATTGTAGTAAAAGTAGTAAATAATAGTAGTAAGACACAGCCGATGCGCTTTTTTGATAACTTGGATACATATAGTTTTGTTACTTTATTTAGCTCTACATATCCCTCTTCCGAAAATTTGCCTCAGTACCCTTAGACAGATCAAGGAGCAAACATTCTCCCTTCTCTAAATGATAAATCCTGCATTTAAAAAATGAACAAATTGCATAATTTATCCTTGCCCCACGGGCCGTGGGGACATGGTATCCTCAGAGATATAGCTATAAGGCGTCACGACTATCTTGAATCAAAGACTTGTTAAGATTTAAAAAGGCAAAGGGATGGGGGGGCTGGTTGCCCTCCGTTCCCTTTTTAACATCTCTCTCAACATGACTTTAAAATTTGTACTTACCCTAGTCATTCCTCCGATATTGCTGTTGTGTCCGTTTGACAGCTCTCCTGCATTTAACTGTGTTTTGATTTTATTTGACGTCCCCCTCAATATTTTCTAAAAGTTTTAACTTAATACCATTAGCCTTTTTCGAAATTCAGGATTAAACCTGCGTTCTTTTCCCATGACTATACATACAATGGGCACCTTACATAGCTTGCAATACTTGCCCCAGGGACTGCAGGCGGTTATTTCAGCCCTGGAGGGAGACTTACTTGATCTTTCGACCATTTGATCAAGATTACTGTTCCAAAATTTTAATCAGACATCTCTGGAGAGAGGGGGGCTCAAAAGGGAATGGGAGAACTCGTTCTCTCCAATAGCTCTTCAACATCCCCTGAAATTTTCAACTTAATATCCTCACCTGTCTATTAGATATTACTGATACGCCCTTCTGACAACTAGCACGCCCACAGGGTATTGTATTGTGTACACTTTAGCATTGCCTCTGACAATTAGAACTTAAATGAATTTGAAATATGTGAAAGAAGTGTAGTAAATGGTTGTCGCCGTCGTGAAGCAACATATGTCATGGTACATAGTGAAAGAAAAAAGCGAGGGTAATCTAGATAAAATTTACTCCAAGTGCGACAGCGCCACCGTAATCGAAAACCAGCAGGACCTCATTAATTCATGAGCAGCAACCATTGCAGTTGTTAGATTCTTATGAAAAGATTCCTGCTAGGATCGTCCCTAGAACCCGATAAATCACAAGTAGGAAATTAGCTTTTTCGTCGAACCTATTTTTAGTAATACCTGTCAGCCCACTCCAGTAGAAGTAACAACGACAGGTTAAAGACCCCCTTCTAGGAATCCACAAGAAGTTTAACGTAGGAGCTAGAGCCATTTTACTTTGCTTCTTGTTTATACTACTTAATTTGTTTTAAAAGCTATTTCTTCTTTGTAGAAGACAAGTCTAAATTGTGTAACTTCATTATCGCTTTACTATCTTCTTATAGCAAAAGGGTTTCAAATTTCGACCTCTTATCGTTTTCGACTGCTGATCGCTAATCACAACAAAATAAGAAACAAGTAAATAAAGAGGAGAGAGATAGGGGAGAGAGAGAGAGAGAGAGAGAGAGAGAGAGAGAGAGAGAGAGAGAGAGAGAGAGAGAGAGAGAGAGAGAGAGAGAGAGAGAGAGAGAGAGAGAGGAGGAAAGGGACGAGAAAAGGAAGAGAGAAGAAAGCGTATTTACCTATAAAAGGTGGTTTCGTCTGGACTGTTATTGAAGAACTGAAGAAATGGTGATCGTCTTAAATGGTATACAGCTTGAGGGAAAAATTCGAGACTTTGAGGCAGGAGATACGACTCCGGTTGATTTGTCGTAAAGGATGAGAACTTCTGACACTAAAATTAGGAATAAAAATCTAACGGAAAGTTTGCTATACAAAAAAGGTGGCTTGACGTAAAATTATAACTCAGGGCCTCGAGTATATGAGTGAAAACGAGTTTAAAGTCATAACAGTTGAAAGGAAAACGATCAACTAATTAGGTGTATATTCCACAAATTTAAGATTAGAGATGACCATTTAAACCAACGATTCTTAATAGGGGGAATGAATCCTCTTTGGGGGTATAGGAATAAATTGGTAATTGATCCCTAAGAATTCATTTGGGAGTTATATTTGCAACTAATTTAAGAAATTATGATTATTTTCTTGACCGGCAAGTGAGCTGGAAATAGACCTTGATAGTCATTTCCTAAGGGAATAAAGCCAAAAAATATTCACCCAAAAAACGACAAAAAATCCAACTTACTGGGTTTATTTTTATAGAACTTTATAACATCTTAGGAATTTGAACACAAAAGTACGCAATAAAGCAAATTATTGCTAAATGGAAGCAGGCAGTCTTGTTAGTCTTTATTATGAAGGTTTTTATTAAATAATTTTATCAAGGTTTAGTAAAATAAGTTACAAGTCTCTATTATTATATATTAAATTAAAACTGAAGAAGGTTACAGTAACACTCTCAAGCCACTGTCAAGTTTTATCCAAGAACCATTACTATTATTGTACACGTTGTTATTTTAAACGATCTCTTTTCATTTTTTCGTAAGTACAGAAAGCGGAAAATTGTTTGCAATAAATTTAATGAAACTAAAAGCGACAATCACAGTTTTAGGCACATGCATTTTCTGTTTTAATAATTATTTTTTCCAGGCAATATGAAGAAAGTCTGACTTATCTCAGAGTAGAAACGTTTTTCCTTATATCAGTAATTTCATCACTGTAAAAATAGCCTTGATTCTATAAAGTAAAGAAAGTATTGACAATTTTCAGTATTTTTAGGTTATTTATAACAGAAAACGAAAAATAAGATAAGAAGGTAAAGATAGAGATTTCCAGAGTTTTCTTTTATATGCTCTATCTTGTCTTCTCTAAAGTAGCGATGAAAAATTCCAAATTTTCAGCGAAATCACGAAAATCTCTGTCAGTCCTAAAAAATTCAAAATATAACCGAATATTCAGAAACTTAATAAAAAAAACAATTCCAAATATTGGCAAAATTATTTTCGTGCAACAGAACTGACCAAAGAGAAAATTTACAAAAGCCAAAAAGTGCCCCCCTCACCCCCTCCACGTCGACCTCTCAGATGCAAAATCAAACACGTCGAGACTTAACTCGTTTTTTTTTTAATTTAAGCATTACAACACTGGATGACTCTTTATTCTTAATTTTGATATGAATATCCCCAAAGAATGAGACTGGATTCTAAAACAGCAAAAAAAATAGGCTATCGGACAGTCTACGATACAGGGACAAACTCCCAAATCAAAATTAAACATACTTAAACACGTTATTTACACTCATACACATAAACAAATGTTAAACATCATTCCTATTTTTCCAAACAAACCATTTGTACGAGTTCATCGATATTAAATAGCGAGGTAAATCGAAACAGCTCCGAAATAATTTCCTTAATTGGTTAACTTTGGCCACATTTCAATACAGTCCCCGGTAACATTTATCCACTTGTTCCATCGCTGTTAATCTTTATACACTTCTAGCATAAAGCTGTTTGGTTTGACCTCAAAGCTGTTTTTGTACCTGATTTTAAACGCCTCATTATTGGATCGAAAATCTTTTCGACGTAGAGCCTCATTTAAGGGGTCGAAGCAAATGAGTCTCTTGGACGGGGTTAAGCATGGGTGATTTGGAACGATCTCCCACTTTAGTTGTTGAAATATTTCTAGATTAGATAGCGCCACATGTGGGCACACATAGACCTGAAGAAAATCCTAGTCACACCCCTAGTAAAGAGTCCACGGCGTAGTAAGTCATTTTCACACCATTCTGAAATCCACAAAAACCAAAATATTAAGGCTATCTTCACGATCAATGAACCATCAACAGCCAGTATTACAGCGATATGCTCACAAAAAAAATCCCGACCTTTCTAGCGAAAAGACATGGACTCTTGACCAAAAGTTCGACTTTTCTTCAAAATAATGTGCGCCCATATGTGGCACTGCTAAATCAAGGAAAGGTTGAAAATAGTTCCAAATCGCCTCTACAGTCCTGACCTTATCCTTCACACTTCTGTATCCGTTAAAGAGGCTTTACGCAGAAAACATTTTCGATCCAATGAAGAAATTACAAATCAGGTATAACACTAGGTTTCTCAATCAACCAACAAATTTTGATGCCAAAAACACACATTTTTTTTGTATCAAACAACCAAAGAATTGTATTGACTAAATAAATAGTTTCTGAGGAACAGCGATTTGCCTCGTTACTTATTGAGTGATCCTTGTATTATAAAAATAAAACTACATGGCATCTTCTTTTTAAATTTGCTTAGCTGTTCGTTTTACAGAATTACTCATTTCCTTTGAGAAATCTGCTCATTTATAGACTGTTAAAGTCAAATAATTGCAACTTGTTAGATACTTTTCTCAACTTAAGGACGTTTCACATGCAGCTGTTTTCCTTGAAAGATCTGGACAGACCACTAGACAACCAAAAGACTTACTATCTTAATGAGATTTCTATCCAGCCATCTCATGACATCAGGTGCATCTTCCCTTTCTAGACGGAAGACTGAAAGACGAGCAAGCAAAACAGCAGCAGCGTCTTGGTCAAACCAATCTCGTATCACTGGATCGTCGGAAGAGGTAAGATAACTAAAAACATTAAATGATATTCAATAAACAACTATTTTGAGCTTATCACTAAATGAAATTCAATATATATACATATATATATATACATATATATATATATATATATATATATATATATATATATATATATATATATATATATATATATATATATATATATATATACACTAGCTGTTGGGGTGGCGCTTCGCGCCACCCCAATGCCTAGTTGGTGGGGCGCTTCACGCCCCCCCAAGCCCCCCCGCGCGCGTAAGTCGTTACGCGCCATTGTAGTTGTGTCCCACCTGTGAATATATATATATATATAAATATATATATATATATATATATATATATATATATATATATATATATATATATATATATATATATATATATATATATATATATATATATATATATATATATATATATATGTATATATATATATATGTATATATATATATATATATATATATATATATATATATATATATATATATATATATATATATATATATATATATATATATATATATATATATATATATATATATATATATATATATATATATATATATATATATATATATATATATATATATACATACATATATATATATATATATATATATATATATATATATATATATATATATATATATATATATATATATATATATATATATATATATATATATATATATATATATATATATATATATATATATATATATATATATATATATATATATATATATATATATGTTGCATATAAATAGATTGTCAGGTTTACTGACTCTTGAACATGCAACATATAATTGTCCATGGGAAAAACAATCCGTATTCAGATCTATACCTCATTATTCTAATGATGTGTCCCTGTGTCCCGGTCGTCATTTATATTCCCTGTGTCCCGGTCGTCATTTGTGTCCCGGTGTCCCAGTTTGTAATTTCTCTTTGAGTGTCCCAGTCGTCATTTATATTCCCTGTGTTCCGGTGTCCTGGTCGTCATTTGTGTCCCGGTGCCCCAGTCTGTAATTTCTATTCGAACAATCCCTGTGTCCCGGTCGTCATTTATATATCCCGCCTGTGCCCCCGGCGTCCCCGTTGTAGTTGTGTCCCTGTGTCCCGGTCGTCATTTATATTCCCTGTGTCCCGGTCGTGATTTGTGTCCGGGTGTCCCAGTCTGTAATTTCTTTTTGAGGTTCCCAGTCGTCATTTATATTCCCTGTGTCCCGGTCGTCATTTGTGTCCCGGTGTCCCGGTATGTAATTTCATCAGCTGACAAACATGACGTCAGTCGACAAACAACTTCATGACGCATACAGCTCAATCCTTATAATGACGTCAGTCGACACACAAACATGACGTCACTCGACACACACACACACACAGACAACTTATTTTTATATATATAGATATATATATATATATATATATATATATACCTGATATGCGTGTGTGTGATACCGTGAATAACCAAAAATCCTTTTTATCTTCGTAGATATAATTACAGACCAAGGATTCTTGTCTATTAATGTCAAAAACTTTTTTGGCTTCAATCTTTAATACGTCCCTTTTTGTACTATTACTTGCTAAGGCTCATAAACACAACTCATAAACACAAAGACAATTATTTCTCTGGCGATCATATGCATCATAGCAATGACAATCGGGATAATGTCCAAAAAATCGAAAAAACAAAATAATGTTAAAACAAAGTATGTATTTTCTTAATTTGACACATGGAGCTCTATTGTACTATTACTTGAACTTTCCTAGACTTGACAATCCAATGTGTATTTTGCAAAGGGATGATTCCTTTGGTAACATTTGAAAACTATGTTACTAGAGAAAAGGGCCTCAATTAAGAGCTTATTTTATCCCACAAAGTTGTCAATGATAGCTGTAATTATCAATACCCAACAATTAAGATCTTACAGTTGCGTTAAAAATGCAATAATAACGCCAAAAGTAGTAAAAAAAATTTCAACAGCTTTAGAAAAGAATTATATATACAGGAAACATTTGGTTGTGGCATAGAAGAAAATTGAGCTTGCAAAAACCCTTGCTGTTTGTTCAAGTTAATACGTTTATTATTACTTTTTGTCACTCTACTGTTTAGTGCTGCAGTGAAAACAACTATGATTTTAAATTTTGGAAGCTTTTAAGCCAATGGACAAGTATCCTAAGGTATTTCGACCTTGTTTGTTTTAAAGGGTTTTACCATAATGAGGATCACAAGTTAGCCTCATTGTTGTTTTTTTCTTAGGATAAGAAAATCTTTAAACTCAACAAGGTACGATTATACTGTATGTGGTAACAGGAAGTTTTAAGTTTTTTGCTAGCCATGTCAAGGTACCACAGGTAAAATTCTGTTTATATTTCTATATTCTTTTGATTTTCCATGACATTGTATGAGTCGATGAGCATTCGACCCATAGTCTGTTTTTTGGCGAAATACATGAAAATCACATGGCACTCGGAACAGAAACTGACATTTAAAATTGGCTTAACCCCGAGTTATTGGTTCTCCGAAATTAGAATTGTTCGTGAAATTGAATATTCGAATCATTACAAAATTTGGACCATAGTGGCCAATGAAAATAAATACGGTTCTAAACCTCAAAGAGTCACCTGTTAAGGTGTCCTTTGTTTTTTCTAGTTTCAAAGTACACTGTTATCATCGTTGCAATCGATATCATAAAGCGCTTAAAAATATGCACTCATAAAGTGCATAGAGTTATGTATACACTTCCTCTTTTTTCCAATCTCTATCTAATCTCTCTATCCCTAACGTAAAATATTCTTATTAACGACAAAAGAACATATCAAATGATTTTTTTTTAATCCGACCTGAACCTGAAGTATTAGAACCTAAAAGCAATTTCATCGATTACATTTCGGACTATAAAGAACGGTTGCCACTGCTTACAAAACCCCAGGCCGGAATCCCGTCATTTATATGGTGCAGCGAGCTACCTTGCTATATTTTCGCCCAAAAGTAGATCAGCCGAATTTTTCAGAATTTAATTGTAACAAATGAATATTTAGTGGGTTATGTCAACAAAAATAGGAATCCAATTTTTTTCTCAAAAGAGAAAAAAAAGAAGCAATACACTAATTTAACTTCTAAACTTAACAGCACCACAACGCTACTTCTAGACGTTGCACCAATCATCAAAGCCTTTGAATCAGCAGAATCTTCATAATCAATAATACTTCTCAGTAATTCGCCTGAGCGTAAACATTTAACCAACTAATACGCTGTTCTATTACTGCTTATACCATCCCAAAATATCCCCATACTGACTTATCTGCTTCCTTATTTTCAACAGAAAGATATCGAAGATCTTTTCCCGTCTGAATTGATACGTAACTTAAGTGAATCTTCTCCTTCTCCACCGTTTTACCGTAATATCGTTTTACCGTAAATGATACGTAAATTGAGTGAATCTCTTCCTTCTCCTCTGTTTTACCGTAATACGTAAATTATGTGAATCTCCTCTTCTCCTCCGTTTTACCGTAACTGATACGTAAATTAATTTAATCTCCTCCGTCTTACCGTAATACCGTTTTACCGTAATTGATACCTAAATTGAGTGAATCTCCTCCTTCTCCTGTTTTACCGTAATACTGTTTTACCGTGCTTGATACGTAAATTATGTCAATCTCCTCTTCTCCTCCGTTTTACCGTAATTGATACGTAAACTAAGTGAATCTCCTCCGTTTTACCGTAATTGATGCGTAAATTGAGTGAATCTCCTCCTTCTCTTCTGTTTTACCGTAATTGATACGTAAATTATGTGAATCTCCTCCTTCTCCCTTTTACCGTAATTGATACGTAAATTAAGTGAATCTCCTCTTCTCCTCCGTTTTACCACTCATTTGAGTAAGCATTATTTCATAACGTTCTATTTGCATTTTTTTTTTTGCTAAATTCCTAAAATTTTATGCCCCCCAAATTACCAAAAGAAAATTGAATAAACAATCCCAATAGTTTCCCTCTTCTTTGTTATTTATACCATCTCCTTCGTTTATCTCTCACTACCTTGGCCTAACCCCTCTGTCATTATATTAGCTTGATTAATTCCCATAGATTCTGCAATTTTCCATTGTATGTATCTTTTATAACTGTTATTAAAAATGAATAAGGACAATAGTTACAAAGATATTGTCATAACACAAGCCCAAAATTGACTAAAATTGAAGATAATCATATTGACTATGTCAATAGTCGACAGTCTACTATTCTGAATACTTCAGGAAGTTAAGTGGCTATATAAAAGTATAATTTTTATTGTAATTTGTCAATTGTTTTTCTAGGGGCACATTACATATCATAGCAATTCCCTTCCCAACAAAACCCTTCCCCACGAAAGGTTACAGGAGTAAAAGGAAAAAAATCTGGATTGTTGACTATCAAAATGTATATTTTTATTCTCATACAGAAATTTATCAAAGCTTAATTTTTCAAGTAGCCTACTTCTGAAAGGATAAAAAAAAAAAAAGAAATAAACTTTTAAAAACAACACTATGTGCTGGGTATCTTCAAAAAGAAACTCTGTGCTGAGAAAACAAGTAGGCCAATCTATAAAGCTTGGCTAGTTCAAAAAATTTGTGATGAAAAATCCTATGGCTCACAATGCTCTCCAAGTAACTGCAGTTTAATATCGCTTCATGCTACGTTGCTGTATGTATTTTAAGCATGTACCCTTGTTTATGATTTGCGAAAAATTTATTGCTTTGCCAACTTTGTTTGGAACCAGCACCAGAGAACTAGTCCATATACGTTTATGTCTTTTGGGATAAGAACAAACGGACCCCCAAAGCCGTATTGGCTGATTGGTGGGCACGCTGGCGTGGGAATTCTGTGTCCAAGGGGCACGGGTTCAATCCCAGCTGTGACCAGTTATTTAGTTTGGGACGGAGGTCAGCGGCGAGACTCTGTAAGCTCAGCCAGAGTCGACCCAGCTCTAAATGAGTACCTGGAGAAATCTGGGGAAGGTAAGCAGGAAGGGTGTGTGAAAGCACAGGATGGTTGGCCCCCAACCCCCCATTGTACTTCCTGGCTGAAGAGCCATGAAACGGAAATCAGCACCGCCGGTTTGGACCTTAAGGGTCTAGTGCCGTCTTACTTACTTACTTTACTTACCCCCAAAAGAGTACCCACTTGTTGGAAGTTAAGAGTAAATTAACGAAATAAGTGCTGAATCAGTTCGTCATTCTCTGGTTTAGAAATATATTCATTGGAGCTCGTTCGTCAACCTCGGTCAACGTACCGCCACTGACCAGCAAACATGAAAACATAATTACATTCTGAAAGGGTTAGTTATATTCAACTATTAACACTAAAAGAATTAAACCAGTCAATCAATGACAACAAAAGAGACTAATCAATACAATCAAAACAGTCGATAAATAAGGAAAAGAAAGAAGTCTGTTCAAAAACATTCAGCCAAAACTTGGAGACTAAGTAGGTTGTACAAACTAAAGAATATAAGAGGACCACATGAAAAAAGAAAAAGAAAAACTTTTGAATGAGCAGAAAAGGAGAGTAGATGCCCAAAATTAATTGCATACCTCCTAGCGATTGTGGTGACCCTAATCCTTCTCTCACCATTGATATGTTGATAATTCGTTACAAATTGTATATAACCTTGTCCTCCAGCACTGGTTGGGGCCTGAAAAATTCGTTTTTTTTAGAAAATAAATATAACTCACTATCAACTGCACATGGAGGAGAGTGGAAAAAATATCTTATGTGTCCCTCTTCCCCCCTTATTTCTTCCAGACTTAGTAATAACTTAGTCTTAATTTAATAATAAATACAACTATTTTTTAGATAATAATTGCATCTCTTATACAAGGGAGAGGAGGGATTATGGTTTTCAGGGAATTCTCTTAGAGAGTTAGAAACTCTATCAACCAATGATATGAATCTTCTCTTTTTTACTAAAACTGGGTGAGATGAACGAAAATTTAAAGGCATTGCTATCCAAACGGTCTTCAATTGGAATAACTACCTCCGTGAAGTGTTCATCTTGTCTATGCAACAGAAAAACTGTGGGAAAATCGGAGTAGTTTCGATAATTTTGTTAATAATAATTATATTTTTATCCTATTTAATTATATTTCATTAGGATTGAGCGTCAGAGAAACCAGTTTTACTTAGATGAAGAACTTGAGTGTGTGGGCTATAAGTACCCGGTTCTCATCAAACTTGTTTTTTTCCGTTCTATAACAAAGAGCCTACGAATGAAACAACTATACCACAAGCATAACTACTACTACTACTACTAAAAACCAACCGCAGCATAAAACCACCTGAGGCCAACACAACTACCCAAGTTCCCCCTATCCAAAGCCTCCTCTTTACATCCTCCAAGGAAGTTCCCATTTCTCTTAAATCTTTCCTTGCGATATCATTCCGTAAACATAAGTAATAAGCTAAATTGTATACGGTTTTCAAAACTATGACCCAGAAGTTTTTTTATTTGTGAGATGGCCACCGTAAGCGGGGAATTACTGTTGCGGGATGATGTCCTCTGTGTGGGAGAGTATTTTGATTTATTGGTTACAAAAATTTTTAAAGGTTAAAGTAAAATTATACAAACACCCCTCTTTTGGCTGCTGATTAATGTAAAATATAAAATTTAGGTGGTACTTAGAACTTTATGTTTTAAAAGCAGTTTTCATTTCTTAAAAGTTAGTGCCACTGAGAGGAAAGGATATTGGAAAAAAGTCTGGGAACAGGCAATATATTTTTATGAACAAAGTGGTTTCTCTAAAATAGTTGTGCCAAATAACCCACAAACCTGTGTGGAAGAAAGACCAGACAGCCTGATTAGATTGGGATCAGTAGCAAAATTACTTGAAAACACAAACGAGCAGACGAAAACGGCAGCTTTAATAGGACCAGGTGGAGTCTTTGCCAGTTATACCGTCTTGTATATGTATTGGGTATATTGGGTATACAAATATTTGGAAGTAGTGTTAATTTTACTTTTGAGCCTTACTCCACAGATATGGTGTGCATGCAAAACCTAAACCCATGCTCAGAGATACGGATATAAAAACGAAAAAAAAAAGGATTCAAACCTGTGGTACAATATCAAAGAAAATTGCGGGTGTAGTTGTAGGCAAAAGTGAGCAAAATTTCCACTGCGTGGTCCCACCAACTCCAATTTCCATGTCTGCAACTGAAGGGTGTTTGACACCCATTGAAACGCAAGGACCAATACATCCAGAAACTATAATATGAATATTCATTACTATAAGTCGAACCATGATTAGTGGGAGACAATGAAATTCACTTTGTGTTTATGAATAAAATCTCTACTGTTAGGCAGGAAAAATTCAGATTTCTGGTAAAATAACAAAAAAACACAAGCTAAAAGAAAAATTGATTGTATTTTAAGGAATCAAAACATATATCGGATCACATATTAGTCTTCTTTTGGTCTTGGATGATCGAGACTTCTGTATAATTAAAAGAAACATCTTTTGGGCCCTATCTTTGAGCAAATTAATTATTTTGCGTACTGGGATCCCTATGGTCCAGTGACTTATGGATATCAATTTTTAAGAAAATCGGGTAAAAAATTTTCGGGCTCATTTTCCGGAGACCCACAAACTAAACCCAATTAATTTTTATTTCATAGAAGTTTCCTAGATTCACGGACTCAGGATAAATAGAAGTTTTTTAGCGCATTTTCGGGCCTTTTAACACCATCTTTGAACTATTTTAAGAAAAACTATCTGTAAAATTGGTTCAATACCATATGGATTACAGGGCGAATAGGGGGGGGGGCATGGTGGGTTGGTTGGCTCCAATCCAAAAGCTTTGGGCCATTAAATAAAACACATGAACTTTCAACTCCTAAGTTTCTATGACAAAGTGGCTGAAAAAAGCGAAAGTAATATATGGCATAAACCTAAATTTACTAAATCAAAGCTAGTGCACTGACTCAAATCAACACATAGCAGGCATTACCTCTTTTCAACAATTTTCGTCCTAAATTACTTTTTTTTTTGTATAAAAGTTAATTGGACGGATAAGGTAGAAGAAATACCTTGCGAAATCAAAGAGCTTCACAGCTTCCAGTAGGTGATGTCCATTTTTTTAGAAACTAGACCTCAGGTTTCAACACCCAATGAGTGTTGCACTCACTGGCGACCATTTCATAGGCCATATCTGTTAAAAGATTCGAATATGTATCATAGAAAGACACGTGTTTATTCTGTTTCACGTTTTTGGGCTGTTTTGGAACCTAATTAGTCCAGAAATAAGGCTTAAAAGGTCACGAAGTAACGATACAAAATTTACTGAAGTCTGCTTTTTACGGTTCATTGTATCCTAGAAGAATCCATTTCGATTACAGTTGACAGTCCTGGACGATTTCTTGGGATATAAGATCACCCGTGTAAAGTTTGTAATGACACAAAGGTGGTAATGACATGACATTTTTTTCTAGAAGTATTCTTCTTACTGTTACTAGAGGTCTTAGAAGCCTTGCTTTTAGTAGAAAAAAAACTTGTATTTTTTAATTTCTTATCCTTTTTCAAATAAGGTCCGGTGTAAAATTTTCCCTGAAAAGTTTGCCCCCAGAAATTTTCTTCTCCATGGAAAATTCTCCCTGTGGAACCCACCCCCCAACAGAGCATTCGTACCTCCCTCATCTTAAAAATGTATGCATACTTCCCAATAGCGAATATTATACGTAAGCAATCGGCAAATATCACAACCTAAGACCTTTTCCTAGTGGCTGTGGGGGTCCTGTTGTCTCAAAAGACATAGTTATTAGGCCTTTTAACTATGCTGAACAAGATAGGTACCTCAAAATTTTGCTCAAACGATTTTGGAAAAAATGGGGCGTAAGAGAGTGGGCTTAGTAGCCCTCCTATTTTTTGTCAATAAAAAGGGCACTAGAACTTATAGATTCTGCTCTAACAAGCCCTCTCACATTCTAAGAAATTCTACTATATTCTAGAACAACTGGGTCGATACGATCACCCTTGAAAAAAAAAATCAATAAACACACAGCCGTGATCCTTCTTCTGGGAAAGAATACAAAATGCTATATTTTCAAACAGTTCGTGGTAACGAACTGTAGTAAGGAGCGAACCGGCTCGATAGTAACCGAAACTCTAAAAAATGGAATTTGATACCAATAGTTACATCAAAAGAACCACATTTTAATGCTGATTTTAAATATATAAGTTTCATCAAGTTTAGTCTTATCCATCAAAAGTTAGGAGCCTGAGAAAATATGCCTTATTTTAGAGAATAGGGGTAAAAAAAACCTAAAAGTCATACAATCTTAACGAAAATCACACCATCAGATTCAGCGTATCAGAAAACCCTAATGTAGAAGTTTCAAGCTCCTATCTACAAAAATGTGGAATTTTGCATTTTTTGCCAGAAGACAGATCACGGATGCATGTTTATTTGTTTTTTTTTTCTAGGGATGTCGCGAGAGGGCTCATTCTAACGGAAATTAAAAGTTTTAGCGCCCTTTTAAGTGACCAAAAAAAACTGAAGGGCATCTTGGCCCCCTCCCACGCTCATTTTTCCCAAAGTCATTGGATCAAAATCATGAGATAGTCATTTTATTCACCATAGTCGAAAAACCTGTTAACTATGTCTTTGGGGCCGACTTACTCCCCTCACAGTCCCCGTGGGAGGGGCTACAAGTTACAAACTTCAATTAGTGTTTACATATAGTAATGGTTATTGGGAAGTATACAGACGTTTTCACAGGGATTTTATTGGTTTAGGAGGGGGGAGATGTCGAAGGGGGGTTACGTGGGAGGATCTTTCCATGGAGGAATTTGTCATGGGGGAATCAAATTTCAATGAAAGGGGCACAGGATTTTCTAGCATTATAAAAAAAATAATGAAAAATGAATATGAAAAGTTTTTCAACTGAAAGTAAGGAGCAGCATTACAAGTTAAAACGAACAGAAATTATTACACATATGAGGGGTTCACCTCCTCCTAATACCTCGCTCTTTACGCTAAAGTATTTTTAGTAATTTCAACTATTTATTCTACGGCCTTTGTGATTCAGGGGTCATTCTCAAGGAATCGGGACAAAATTTAAGCTTTAGTATAAAGAGCAAGGTATTGACGAAGGGGTGAACCCCCCTCATCTACGTAATAAAAACATACGAATAAAGAAGCTCGCTACGTAAGTCAATTTGTAAGTTACGTATATTTTTTTCTAATGAAAACGTTCGTAAAAATTAAAAGTTCTAGTTGCCTTTTTAAGTAATCAAAAAATTGGAGGGCAACTAGGCCTCCTCCCTCGCTACTTTTTTCTAAAAATCTTCCAATTAAACTATGAGAAAGCCGCTTAGCCAAAAAAATTAATATGCAAATTTAGTTTTAATCATTTATGTGCGGAGAGTCAAAATCAAAACATGCATTAATTCAAAAACGTTCAGAAATTAAATAAAAAAAACAAGTTTTTTAACTGAAAGTAAGGAGCGACATTAAAACTTAAAACGAACAGATATTATTCCGTATAGTAAACGGGTTGTCCCCTCCTCATCACCTCGCTCTTTATGCTAAAGTTTTTTTTATGGTTTTAAAAAGTAGAGTTTTGACAAAGAGTCAAACTTTAGCGTAAAGAGTGAGGTGTTGAGGAGCGGACAATCCCTTTACTATACGGAATAATTTCTGTTCGTTTTAAGTTTTGATGTCGCTCCTTACTTTCAGTTAAAAAAAACTTGTTTTTTTTTTATTTAATTGCAAATAAGAGCTTGAAACCTCTACAGCAGGATTCTCTGATATACTGAATCTGGTGCTGTAATTTCTGTTAAGATTCATTTACTTTTAAGGGGTGTTTTCCCCCTTCTTCAAAATCAGGCAAATGTTCTCAGGCTCATAGTCTTTGAGGGCTAACACAACTTTACATTATAATCATAAATTATATTATAAATTCAAATTTTATATTTTTTAAAATACAATATAAAAAACTATATATTTGGAATCAGCATAATAAGCCGACTATCCATAAAAATAATCTCCTCATAGAGCATGTTCACAGCTTTTGGATGAATGGATGGTTTAAAGTCTGACCCCTCCTCAACACCTCGTTCTAAAGGCTAAAGTTTGAATTTTGTCCGAATTCTCTAAGAAGGGCTCCTCAAACACAACGGTCGTTTAATTGGAACAACAGGAAACTATTTTAAAAGTACTACAAAACTTTAATGCGAAGAGCTAGGTGTTGAGGAAGGGGTAACCCCCCTCATATACGTAGTAATTTTTGTTCGTTTTAAGTTTTAATGTTGCTCCTTACTTTCAGTTGAAAATAATTTTTGAGTTTTTTTTTTATTTAATCCTCACAAAGGTCTGACCGAGTCTAGACGACAAAAACCATAGCTGTTGACCAGCAGTGGTTGAACAAACTCTGCCTGTCCGCATAACAATTACTTATTAAAATAAATTTTGAGAACGCCCCCCCCCCTCCCTGATATCAAGTCACTTGCGGAACCGAGAACATAATAAAATGGGACGAAGTCTAATTTCTCTGTTAAGTTAGGGGGGTTCGATGCCCCGTTTTGACAAACGTTTTCATAAGAATAATTTAGGAACGCCCTCCCCTCCTACATAGATTAAGAATATCCTTGAATTTGTAAGGCAGAACGACAACATAAGCTGTTGGTTCTGACTAATTTTGGTTAACGTCAGAAAACCACTCTTTGTAGAAGACACTCGGATGATAAAAATTTAGGAGCCTCTTTCCCTTCAGAGGGCAGATTGCCCCAAGACCTTCCAATGATGCGACCATGCCACCAGTTTTTGTCACTCAGCATGTTTAGTTGAAATCAAACAACCTCTTCTAGCATGTTATCTAACTACAAGAATTTCAGGGTTCTTTATAGGGTCGGATATAGTCCAAATCCCAATGGAGTAGTGCTAAAATTTAGTCTCGCTTTCCATTAAATTCTGTTGAATTCGCACAATCCCTTCTTATAAAATATTCCGAGATCAGAAACTTAGAAACCCCTTTGCAACGGTTGGGTTGTGCATATAAATCCAAAAGGCTGAACCACAGTGCAAGATCTATTTTTCTGCATGTTTTGTTGGGTTTGTTGGGATTATCCTCTGAAAGATAGCTTGTTGACAAAAACCACCGGATCAACCATTCCGTTCCTCCTACTACACATTCCTCCTTGAATAGGTCTGAACACTGGTAGCAAGAGCTTAATCCCCCCCCCCTCTTCTTCAAATTGGCAAGAAGTTCAAAAAATTGTATTTAGAACACAGGTAGTATAATCCACAAAGCTTGGATTAAATTTGACGGTCTATCCTTGGATTCTCAACTTTCATTTTAATTTGTAAATCAGTAGAACTACTAGTTTATTCTATTATTAAAAATTTTGGACGTAAAACTAGCCAGTAGAAGAAAATTGAAACCAAACATGTCTTGGTGCATTGCTTTATTTTGAAAATCATTCCAATCAAATGTCAATAAAAAAAAAACTGATCATTTCTTCTTTCTAATTCACCTCATTTTCATTTCTGTTATTTCAGTTTTGACAATTATCTCGGAACTGTGAAATTTTTCAAATAAGCTCTTTAGTCGTGAACGCGACGAAATTTCTTTATTTTTCTATCAGGATTCAAGGGTGGGATTCAGTTCTACGTTGGAATTAATGGAATAATTTGGTTTTAATCCCAGGGTGATGTCAAGTGCCTTTGCTATTAGCAAGAAAATTAATTAAATACCACTCAACATCTCATTTTGAAGTTAACTCTTCATTACTAGCGCATAGACAAAAATGTCAAAAAAAATCTCAAGAGAATAGATCAGTGTCTCTGCAAAAGTGGAGACTTCATTTTTACAGCAAAAAAATCCGACGACAATAAGAAAAGAAATCGCAGATCACTGAACAACTCACACAGAAAAGAACAATCCTGTAAAAAATCATCCAATTCACTGAATAGCCAAAGCATAGACAATAAGGTTAAAAATAGGAACTTATCATTAAAAATGAATAAAAAAAATCAAAAAAATCAGAAGATCCAGAATTCGTGGGATGCAGACTCCAGTCGCTGGTTCAGTTTCAAGTTCTTTAAACAACCTTGAAGTTTCACCATTCCTTATCCGTAATGATACATATATACTGTAATAGGTCTTTGGAGACACATGCTCGAGAAACTAATTCAAAACAAACTATAGCAGTTATCATCCCTATTATCTAATTTACGCATTAGATTCTTTTTAGAAATTACAAGTTCTTTTGGGTAATTCCAAATATAATAACTAATACAATACTTTTACCTTAGAACTTAAACGATCAATAACCATGCTTCAACGACGATAATTTGAAAATCAATACTTAAAATTCTAGCGTCAAAAAATTAAAAACCGCTAGCAACCTTAGTTAGTATTTAAGAGATAAGTGGATTTTTTTATGTCTCGGGCTTTCCCTTTTTTGTGGAATTTCTTTTACTTAAATTAAGACTATTTTTCGTTCAATTGAAGGCTATTCCAGCTATAAATTGAATTTTAAGTTGGATCAGCTTTAACTTACACAAAAATATCAATAAATTAAACCAATTTAGATTGGACTCAAATCGAATCATTTCTGCATTTAATCAGAAATTAAAGATTAACCTTGTTCTTCATTTCTTATTCAAATCATAAATTATATACTTTTATTATTATAGAGCCTGAGGTTTATTATTGTAGGTTTCGTTCCACTAATTGTGGATTAAAAAAAAAATCTAAAGATACCATAGCTTACTTCGTAGCTCCTTTGAAACCCTAACGTCCATTACAATGATCATATATAATTTGGGCTGAAATCTTTTGTAATGTTCTTTTTGTTCTTGTAATGTCGTATCCTTTTTGTCAATGTCTGTAATGTTCTTGGACAGTCATTGAGGTGAACGGAACTTTCAGGAATGCATCCAGAACCTTAATTATGTACCAGAAAAGTCTTCTGAAGTTTCAGGGTTTGAAGCCCTTCAAAAAGGGCTTTTTTGAAAATTGTAGTTTCGGGTTTGAGTCACTCGAAAGCTCAGCAAATTCCTCTTGAGCTAAAACCGGCAGGTGATCAATCTCGCTTAAGTCAATCTAAGGACAGCTTTTGACTGTGTTTTCTACCTTCATCTGAAACAAGCTGCTTCTTTCAATTTAATTCCTGATCATTTTTAAATAACGCCAGAAAATCTACCTCCCCCCTCAATATAAATTATCCCCATTCCAAGAAAAATACAATCTAAAGATAACATAGCTTACTTCGTAGCTCCTTTGAAACCCTAACGTCCATTACAGCATTGAAAGCCATTGGACAATTTCCTTCTTCATCTCTTGCAAATACCTTTTTGAGACTTTCACTGAACAGCGAGGATTCAAAAGAGTCAGCCAGGACTAAGTTACCACCAGTGAGACTAGGCAACGATTTCATTTCGAGTAGCCCAATTTGATCCAATGCTGCCGTATAAATATCAACTGCGTGACCATTTTTGGACGCTTTCATGGCAAGGGCTTCATAAAATTTCGTTGCCTATAATATTAAAATAAACAATAAATAAACCGCAAAACTCCAACAACTTATTATTAAGGAAGTAAAATAAAGGAAGAGAGAAAGAATAGATAGACGAGGAGAGAGAAAAAAACAGCGAAAGAAAAAAGAGAAAGAGGGGGAATAGAGAGGGAGGGAGAGAGGGGAGAGGGAGGGAGAGAGGGGGAGAAGGAGAAAGAGAGGGAGAGAGAGGGTGGGAGAGGGAGAGACCACATGATTAGCCTTTTTCAGTAAATCTCACTTTGAATAGAAAAGCAATTGACAAGTTTTGACAAAAAAAAAAATATTAGTACAATAGAGCAAATAAGACATTTTTAGCATAGAAAAGTAAGAGAAAAATCGGTAAAGAAATAAAAAAAACTCGGTCAACTAATACAAACATGCACTAGATAACAAAACTTAAAAAGAAAAAAAACAAGGAAAAAGAATAAATGAAGGGGGAAAAGTGGACCATTTAAAAGTTGGATTGGCATAATTTTTGGCCTGGCGATCAATGCAGCCTGTCTACTCAGTTGATTTTTATTAATAAGACCAGTTGATCTTCTCTATACCCATAAATGATTGTTCTGCTTCAATGAAAAAAGCAAAAAGAGTCTCTGCCGGATGCTAAGGATAACACTGCGAAACATAATGATGCAATCCGTAGGTAAATTCACGCCAAGTAAAAAATTATGTAATCTCAAACATCAGCCCAATCATCAAAGAGTTTGGAAATACTCTAACTACTAAGACAGAGGAAAGCTTATTACCTTCTTCAAGTACTTCGCCTGGCCCTGTTCTATGACATGATGGGTTCGGATTGTATTTCTGAGGTCATCATCAACAATCATTCCTAGACCGTCTGTACATGCACCTCCAATAAAGGACATTATCCTTCCTCCAACATTTGTATGGGTTGTCTAAAAATAAATATTTTCACAATATGAAAAAATTCTTAAAACAAGATTTAAAACTGGAATTTCACTTTTCTCTTCTGCCTGAAGTACACTTTTCTCCACAATATATGTAGATTGTATTACCAATACATGATTACGTAAGTTTGAGCTAATAGCAGGACATTTCATTGTCAATCACGCAAGTTTCATTGGATTTCGCTATATTAATCTTTCATGTTTTTACACGTGTGAAAAATCTGGGACCAGTTGGACACCAAGAAGTGAATACTAATTCCTAAATTTCGCTCAAAACATTCTAAAAAAGTATCACCAAGTATAAAGAACTAAATTTCACCTTTTCACTATAAAACTACCTCAATGATACATATCATCAGCCAAGGCAGTAAAATTCGTAAAAAAAAACAACACAAAACACAACAGTTTTTCAATATCAACAAATTATAAGTTTTTAAACATCGACAGGGAGAAGTGGGAACCAACTTCTAAATTTTGTTCAACAATTGTAATAAAGTATCAAGTTTAAAAAACTAAATTTTACATTTCCCCCAGGAAATTATCATAGATGAGGCATTTCATGAGCCAAGACATTGATTTTTAAAATGAAGCAATTCAAATACATTTATAAAGGTTTTGAACATTGAGTCACACCCACTTCAAGGTGTAAAAATATAGTTGTGAATATTCCCATGCAAATCATGCAAAATGTTGACTTTTCCTTCTTCGTTGTCACCGCGGCATGCTTAAAAGAGAAAGCAATGATTCTTTATTTCAGAAGACAGATACGATGGAAATTGAAAAATCTTTTACCGCAAAAAAATTCACAGTCCTTTCTATAAAATTTCAGAAAGATGGCGGCATTTTCGCAACTAAGTACGATTGCGTATTTTGAATTTGATAAGAAACACAAAGCAGTCTTAATAAAGACACTAAAATCAAGCTCTCAATCATACTATCACCATCCTTAAGCCTGACACCGAAATTTGAAATAATTCGACAGCGGAATTAAAACAAGCCAACATTATAAGCTTGTTTGACCTGCTACAAGATCGAAAGCGAAGTAATATTAAAAGAAACAAATACTTAAAAAAAGACAGAGCTAAATTTACTATGGGTGGTTGTAGGCCCAATGAATGGGCTTATATGTAAATTTGGGTAGTTTGCTATCAAGTTTTGCAATCATTAGGCAGATAGCCATGTGACCGTAAACATATATCAGGATTAGATTTCCATGTCATGATGGGAAACGCGGAAAAAAAGGGAAAATCAAAAATTATATGAACAAACTGAATTATTATTCACAAACAATACCTGGACATTACTTACTCGGGATTCGGAATCTACGTTACCAAGACGTGAAAATAAGAAACCAAAACATTACAGGGAAAGCAGAAAAAATAACCAGGACAGAGCAGGAGCGGGGAGGGTACATAGAAGTCTGAAGGGCTCCCGGCAAAATTATAAGGCTTAATCTTAGAACTATACTTTTTTGAGGGAGCAGACGCCATTCCACGTAAAATTCTTCTATTTCCCAAAACATAAAATACGGGCATATGTATGCCCATAGATACTGGAAGATCTAGTGCATTATCATCAAAACGTAATGACAATAGTTTCAAAAAGAGCAAAAAGGCAAGAACCGTGCGGAAATAAGCTACACATAAAAGACTATCTGCAAAGAAAGCAAATGAAGCAGTATGTCAAAAAGATACTCAGTAAAAAATACGGTAGCCCCACCCCCACAAACACACACACACTAAGACATGCTTAGCTTCCTGAAGCTGTAGATTTCAGGCTAAAAAAAAGAAAAACATATAGGAGCACTTCCGATGGATATAAGTGGCAACACAGCTTTTTACTGCTAGCTTTATCAATGAATTAAAACTGCATTTCTTATTTAATTAGTATGTATTAAAAGAGCCACTTTTATTTTGACAATGATCTGGTCGCACTAGCCTCATAGCAATCCATGCAGTTTGCTAGTATCTGTTAGTTGAATGTGCATTCTTTATCGATTACCTGAGTACTTCCTCCACCAAAATGAAAAACACTCTAAAAAAGAAGATAAGGGCTAAATAAATAGCAAATAGCCAAAATTACGTGCTGCAAAAGATGAGTGCCTACAGAATGCAGATTCGCTGACGTTATGATCAAGTAACCTGATAAAACATAAGGTGAGAAATTTTCGGGTCCTGCGATACCCTAATGGGCGTGTTATTATTTTGGCTCCATCCTATAAGATATTTCAACGCTAAAAAAAGTAGTATATGTCAATTTCAAAAGCTTGAACGGAGAAGAGAAAACACATAAATTTTAAGATAGAGACAATGACTTTGCCTCAAATTGACTCTGTAACAGGCAATAGGAAATAAAACCGCAAAATAATTTAAGAACGTTACAAAATTAAGAAAATATGAGAGCATAAAACCTTGATTCCGAAGAGAGTAAAGCTTAGGTACACAAGTTTGAGCGTAGACAGATAAGTTGATTTATTAGCTAATGTTTAGAATATGTCAACTATTTGAGAGTAGAAAAATTAGCAATACATTATTGTACAATCAAATTACACTTGTAAAAAAAAAAAAAACTTGCACCTTCAAATTTAGAATAACAAATTACAACTTAGAAGGGAAGATTATAAATAAATCAACAATGACGTAAACGAACAAATGAGAAAAGAGATTTGACACGAATGTTTTTTCTTTTCTTATTTAAAGTGTTCATTGTCACCTGTTGTTCTGCTTAAAAATGTCTTTTATTACTGCTTTTACGACTACATTACCTGATCTTGAAATAAAACTTCAAACTTCAAAATAGAAATTAGACAATTGCCTTGGAGATCTCCACAAGTAGATTACCGATAAAAGATTTTCATGGCAAATAATAGACTGGGCATCATATTGATGTTGATTTCTAGTTGTCCGCTTTAAGATTTCAGCGATATCCTTCACTTAGATATGAAGACTGTTAGGATTTAGATATGAAAGTGAATAGACTAGAACAAACATTTGTTAAAATGGCTATAGAGTCCGATTGCTTACTACGTTTTCCGTTTAATCAGCAATCTTACTTCCTCTAAAAGTCCGATTAGCAAGTAGACTCCAAAATGTATGAGGGACTGAAAGTTTTGAACTCGAGCTGAGAATTCTGGATACATTCTGGATACTTTTACCACTACAATACGAAAAAAGGTATTCTATCACAGCCACATGTCAGCTCCTCCAAGCGAGTTCTCCATAAATGCACAAAACCCGACCTTTTCTACAAACTAGACGCATTTTGGCTGTGATAATCAAAAGGGTGACATATGCCATTTTAGTGGAAATCGATGTATGATTGCGTCGTAGGTAAACTCAAAGTGAGGAACCGAATGGTGCAGTCAGATTTGTCTTATCTTGTACCATTACGAAGATAAAAAGAGACATACACCAGTTTTGACAGAAGAGGATTATCTTATAGAGGTATAACATGGTGAACTGGCATTTGCCTCCTTTTTTTGCCAAGGAAAACGGAGACATACGCCAAAATAATGGATTAACTCTGAATTCGCTCCGAATACTTTTGACAGAAGAGGATTATCTCTTCCCTTTTTTCAGAAAAAAAAGAAGGACGCCATAAAATGTAATAATTTTTAATTCACTCAGAATATCTGAATTTTATTTTTATCACTAAAAGAAAACATGAAAAGTTGGTTTAGAATATGTTCCCATAATCTCCATTAGCCTCATCCTTCAGAGCGACCACAGCCAATAAACTTTTTTCCAATTTGTGGCTCTTCTGAAAAGTTACAAAAATGGCTTATGTCGCACATTTAATTATCACAGCCGATTTGGTACAGCTAAAGCGCGATGTGGTTAGATATTTAGCGTTATATTTAGAGATGTCTTAAAAAAGAATTCATTGAGACGAATTATTGGCGGATTTTTGCCTTTTGATAAAAGAAGAAATTACAATGGAAATGTTAGGAAGTGTGAGGGTCCAAACTGTCATTAACAATTTTCGATTAGCGAAAATGATGTTTCCTACCACAAATTGCAAAGCAACCCACTGTAGATGAATTTAGACAGTACAATCATTCCCTATCTCAACTATAAGCGACATTATAAACATAAGCGATATTAAATTTTCACCTTTTTAACACTACTTTTCAAGAATCTAATTTTAAATTAATTTATTCCAATACATACATAAAAATCGGTAATTAGTAGTGTAATGTTAATATTACATGTTTTAGAAATTACAAACAGTCTCGAGTTGGTTTCAAAAGCGTTTTGAGAAAGTAGCCAAAAATTATTGACTTTGATTATACTGTATAAATTTATATACAGTAATCAAACCATAGTAAATACACATAATGTAAATGGGTGTTATGCCAATGAAATTCAAAAATTCATTCAGAATTTTCAGAAAATTTTCAAAAATTTCAATTCATTCAAAATGAAAATTTTGAATTTTGATGTTCCACTAAAAATCAGGATCATGAGCACGCAATCCAGATCCCGACTTCGACACTAGCTGCAAGCAAGATTTTGGTTTCAAATTAGGGATATTTGCTGGCTCATGGGTCTTGGCTAAGTGGTTGGCACGCTGGTTTGAGAATTCTTTGTCCAAGGGGCAAGGGTTCAATCCCTGGCATAGCCAGTTATTTGGTTTTGGACGGGGGTCAGTGGAGTGACTCTATAAGCTCAGCCAGAGTCGACCCAACTTTAAATGGGTAACTGGAGAAATCGAGGGAAGATAAGCAGGAAAGGTGTGCGAAAGCACAGGATGGCAGGGCCCTAGCCCCCCCATTGCACTTCCTGGCTGAAGGGCCATGAAACAGAGATCAGCACCGCTGGTTTGGACCTTAAGGTTCTAGTGCCGTCATACTTACTTACATGTAAAGACTTTCTTGGGCCACACTGCTTTTCCGTTAACGAAAATTAAGCAGGAGAAAACGGGTTATAATTTCAATAAGGCAGTGAACCAAAAATAAAAACAAAACTACACTTTAATTTAAAAAATTTCCGAATATTTCGGCTTTGGTCTTGGATTGCGACTTACATGGGTCATGGATGGACTTATAAATTTTACTGCTCTGAAGTTTACAATACAGATTTATCAGCCTATTTTATAATTTCTTCGATGTCAATGATGATTCTGAAACTTGTTTCAAGAAGGTGGTTTGTCAGTGGAAAAGGCATTAAGCTTGGCAAAGCTTAATCATCATTGACAGCCTAGACTAGACTAGACAGCCTGACTAGACTAGCCAGGTGATGCCATTTCCAGAGAATACAGTAAAAAAGGGAGAAGGAAAATCACAATTAATCAAAGACCTAACAGATATAGAATTGTCTACAGGCAATATAAAATAAAAACTAAAATTAAAAAAAAAGAAGTAAATGTATACCTCTAGCAAGTTGACAGCGATCGAGAGGGCCGCTCCAACACTTCGAATATATCTCCTGCCCGTTTGTACTTCAAAAGTGTCACGCTGAATCCCCTCGAAAATTTCTTCCATCAAACTCAATGTTTCACTGAGGGGCTTCAAAAATCTAATGGAATGAAAAATAAAAACAAAAAATATAATTTTCAAGCTTAGGCTCTTAGTTAATATTAGACCTAATTTAAGTCCTAGTTGCAATAAAACATAAATTCTTCTATATAAAGATTCATTATACTGATGAAGAACTTTTAATTTGCTTCACCTTTCTACGATAAAATAGCCAATAATTACAGCAAGTGAGAAAATCATACAATTAACAATCATCTAAAAGCATGAGCTTGAATTGACAGAAAATCTTGGTTTAACTACAGAACACTGCGCGGGTATTAATTCTTTTAACACCTGTTTTTATTTTTGTATTATGTGCACCAAATTTTAGAGTTTGAGAAACTACAGCATAAATATTAAAGTGTTTATGCGCGATTCTTTGTGCTATATTAAAAAAAAATCCAGTTTTAGGAGCATAGTAATTGAGGTGGAGTGTTTGGCATCTTCGAATTTTTTTTTTTTGGGGGGGGGGGGGTGAGACGCGACAACAGAGGCAAAAAATACAGTTGTACGTCTGCCAAGCCGAAATTTTCACCAGCAGTTGAATTTATTTTTTGGAATAATACAAAATTCTCAAATGTCTCAATTACATAGCAGATCAAGGCATGTAAAAAATTTCAAAGCCAGAACTTGGTCTTCTAAAGGCAAATTCCTTCAAGTATTTTACACTTTGTAACTTATCAACAGTATAGTATACAGAAAATGGGCTGGAGTGAACGTTTTTAAGAAGAATCCAGCCTCTGAGGCTGAATGTAAAAAAGACGAAAAAAAGAGATAGGCTTGAGAAAAAAACTTACTTTTATCCCATTATTTTTGAAAATATGATAATGAACTTTTCAAGACAAAAACTGAATTCTGGATATTACTTGGGCTTGTGGAACATCAGCCTAGTACTGTAACGGAAACTTTCTACCCTACGAATCTGTTAAGCAGAAAAGGAAGGCATTAGACTCGAGCCTTTTTCAGCTTAATTTCAGGTAGTCACCTTTTTTTGTGAATGGATAGTAATTGGAGAGTAGGCTATATAAAAACGGGACAAAACCAAGTCTTTGAAACAGAATAAATAGAAAGCCGGCCAACAAACTATCGTTCATAAATTCCATTAGTGCAACAACTCAGAATTCTTCAAGAGATAGAATTATTATCCGGGAATGTGGGGGAAAAGAAAGGGGGACCACACTTTGGTCATAGAAACAAGACGTGTTCTAAAAAAAAAGTATTTTACATATGACACACCTTGCATGTATTCAAAATAGCATTTGAACTTGCGTTTCTATCGACCTGGGGTCGACACAACAAAGTTAGATAAGAAATCGTATAAATAATGAAGAACAGCGCAGCTACGAAGAAGGAATGTTGAATGCTTGGAATCAATAGCCTGACACTTATAGCGACACCAAAATGTTACAAATGACTCTGTCAACAATTTTTACTTCATAATATGCAGAACAATTATACCCGACACATTTTGCATACAGACCCGCTAAACTTTACCCCCCCCCCCCTCCCAATGTTCAAATATATAGCACAAATTTATTTCCACGGTAATATATTTTCATCCCATTTTGTGATATTTCATTACGATTAGTCAGGAAAACAGGTTTAACTTAGACGAAAAACTTAACACAGGCACTATAACATAAAAGTACCAAAATAAGAATTGCTTTCTAACTTCACTGTTCAAATACTTTATCCCCCCCCCCCCAATTGTGCAAATATACAGCGCAAATTATATATTTCTCATCTATTCTGTAACTGGTCTTTGCTTGTATCACGCTAAGCTGAAAGAAACTAACGAAGAAACCGGTTATATAGTGTGTCAATGGATGAAGAACTTAACAAATTCGCTGAAACATATAAGTACCAAAAGAAATTCAACTGCTAGCGAAACCAGGGTGTAAAGCTACAGAGCAGTGTCTCCCGCCCATTATCTTTTCCCTTGACACTTCAGTCGGATAAAAATTAAAATAGATACTTGGCAAAGAGTTCATTTGATTTAAGCTGAAAGATATAGAGTATTTTTTAAGGACAAAAGTGATTGAAGGGCTACCAGCCCCGCCACAAGCCCTTATAATATTTTGTAGTCTATGTGTTTATTTGCATGTAAGTTTATCTTGGTATGATGTATCACTCGCTAATTCTTAATAAAGTTCAATCATTTTATTTATTATGTTTTATTTCTATTTTTTAATGTCCTAGTTATGTTATCTCTCCTTTGCTATTATCGTTCAAGTCGATTTAAGTCCCTCCCAAACTTTGTTTTGTGTGTAATTGATTAGTTTTTGTACTTGGTTGGCATTGCAGAACTAGATTAAAGTTGATTGTAATTACTTAATGATATGAATTACTACAGTTACAATAATTATTTAATCATTGAGACAAACTAGTCAAAACAACATAGCAGCAACTTCGATGCGAGTGTACCCGTCAATCAAGAACATCATCACAAAAAAAAAATACGTAGTAGCACAAACTATATAGTGGTCGAGTAATTCAAAAAAGGGCATGCCATGCTTTTCTCAAATGATATGTAGAACTCACCCTATTATAGAAATTAAGTTTAAACAATTTGTTCAATCCAACTGATTCTACATTTTATTTGACTCTTAGAATAGTTAGAAGTTTGTGTTGTTTTTTTTGTCTTTTTTTTCAAAATGTGTAAATAGTTGGAATTCATGTTCTCAAATGCTGAAACAATTGGAATTTAGAGTTTTTTGCACAAAATTTTAATTTTTATCATCTCGGAGGTAAAACAAAAAACTACATTTTGCAAACAACAGTTCATAAATAAGAATAAAAAAAACAACTTTTTTTTAGATTTTTCACTATCTTGCAAAATATGGATTTTCATTGTACATTGTGCAAACAACTGGTTGCATGGAAACTGTCAAATTCTTTTACAGCGACAATAATTGTTAATAAAACACAAAAATCCAATTTTTTTTTTATTTTTCTGTCTTTACAATCTACTGTATAGGCATGTACCATAACATCACTTGAATTGTTTTACAATACCAAAGGTTTTGTTTTACGAAAACCATGAAACACACGTCACATTTCTTGAATTAAAATGATGCAAAAGATCCAGAAAAAAACACTTTAAATTTTTAATTTTTCTAAAAACATATTTAAAATTTTAATATTTTTTTTTTTATTTTTAATTTGTCAATACTTTTTTAAGAGCTACGAAGGTAAAAATACTTCAAACGATTTTACTACCAATTATGCATTTAAGTGTGATATTCTTGAGCGAGCTAGTTTCGTACAACTAATATAAGAAACAATAATTTGGAAACACTCACTGTATTCTAGCGAAAATTAGTCAATTTAAAGAAAATAGAAACACAGGCCCAAGCGATCGATTTAGCAGGAGAATTTTACCAATTATGCAATTAAGTGTGATATTCTTGAGCGAGCTAGTTTCGTACAACTAATACAAGAAACAATAATTTGGAAACACTCACTGTATTCTAGCGAAAATTAGTCAATTTAAAGAAAATAGAAAAACAGGCCCAAGCGATCGATTTAGCAGAGAATTTGGCAAGGAAATACACATAACTCAATTTAATATTTGTCTCCTTTATTGCAACGATGGGACAATATTCCATTTTTTTGCTAGCAAGAGGGTAGATAGATATTAAACCAACTCACTTATTAGTAGGTACACTTGGTCCATGTACACCGTAAGCTGGTCTGGGGGCTGGTGCTGCCGTCTGTCTATCCAGTTTTAATAGCTTCAAAAGGTCTTGACTACTATATTCCTTAGTTCCTTTAAAGGCATAAGCCTTTTCAACACTGAAAAATAACAACAATTATTAGAAGGAAGTAGAGTAATAAAAAAAGACGCTATATGACAGAAATAAGACAGGAAACTATTATAGGTAGTTAAACGATTAAATTAAAAAATCCTGAAAGGGAGAGATCTGCTTCATTTACCGACACCTTATCAAAACATGCACTCAAATAAAGGAATATCCAAATCCCAATACAAAATGATATATTTTTTTTATGTAACTTTGTTTAGGTACTTATAATTAATATTAAATAATATAATTATTAATACAATTATAAATATATAATATAATATAGATTGTATAATTATAATTGTTCTTACATATAGAATATTTTTCCTTAGCATAACAAATTTTACAAAATTCTAAAACAATGTCTCCACACCAACAGAGGACAGACCAGTGAGTGCAAACGTCCAACCAAAAAATATGAAACAATGTGGCATACCCCATACAAAGTACATTCCACTGAATGAATTAATTCTTAATTCAAGGTTTAGTTTAACGTCCTTTCGTCTTATGATATTCAGTCAAGTATTTTTTTATTTTCATGAGTGGCTATTTTGATTTTCTGATGGTTAGGTGTATTAAATTTCAGTATTTTAATCCTTTCTTTCTATCAACGAAGGGTATTTTTCTTTTTATTCAGGTTGTTTTCACTTTATATTAGCTTTCTATTCGTGATTTTTTTTTTTCAGTTATATTTATGTTTTGTTTTCTCTATCGTGTATAAGCATTCATTCTGACATAGAGGGTTCAGCAGAGGCTTATTTCAATATTCAAATTTTATCAACTAAGGTTAACCAGAAATATACAATAGCCTATGTAGATTCCTGTTCTTTCAACAAATAAGTTACCTCAAAAAGATCATTAAGAGAAAAAAAATACAGTCACTAATCAACTATCATTAGATTGACACACTACAAATTACTACATTATTCTGTAGATTTCCCTGAAGTCTTTCTGTTGTGAGTTCACTTAAACAGTAGACAGCACAAAATCATGAAAAATAAATAAAAGAAATCAGCACAAAAAACAAATATCTTGTCTGAGATTTTTCAAAGCAAAGTTAGTACCATGTTTTTTATGCTCCCTCAAGTCTCCCTGAAAATCGGGCTGCAAAAATAATTTCCCCATCTAAAGTGCGAGATAAAAATTGAATGTGAGAGTTTTCAAAGCGAATTACTCTCTCAATAAATTATTCTGTTTTTTAGTAGGTTTCCACAAAATCCTATACAATATCCAAACATAAGCTACGTTTCTCTGAAAAAGAGAAATGCAGATATAATTTTCCAAAACAGATGTATTTCTATTCTAATTCCGTTAAAACAGCACATGCCGCAAACAAAAAACTAAATCTGCAGTGTTTTCCAAACTGGGAGGTGCGCCTCTTTAGGGAGGCACGAGCTAGTCAAAAGGGGGGGGGGGGGCGGGATTGACAAAAAATGAGGTGAATTTTCATTTTTTTTTCTTCTCTGAGCAAGTGAATCGTTTGTCTTCCCCCTTCTTGACTGGCCAAAGAGCCTTTGGGGGAATAGTAGAAGTAATATTGAATGCGTATTTCATATGAATAAATCTTATCCTATCCTAAAAGACAAAAAAAAATTGGAAACTTACTATATTGAAACTATTCGGAAACTTTCAGAAATGCTATAGATAAACATGGACAAAGTGGATAACCTACAGCCCTTTCCCCACAAGCATATCTATTGGGCATTACAACTATGCTGGGACAAACCACATCTCAAAATTTTTATCGAATATCTTCGGATAAACAAGGGACGCAGGAGGGTGCTAGTTGTCCTCAAATCTTTTTGGTCACTTAAAAAGGGCACTAGAATTGTTTATTTCCTTTCAAATGAGTTCTGTTCCGACTTTCTAGGACCAATGATTTGATATGGTCAGCCAAGCAGAAAATGGACTGAGGTAAACGTGAAACAAAAAACGTAACAACAAAAGGTACTTACAGTGGATTTATCTCATGAACATAGACGTATTTTCCAAATGTTATGAGACCACATAAACTATTCGGTGGTAAACTATGTAGTGATTCAAGCAGAGTCCTCTTCAAAGCATTTAGCTCATCGGGCTCAATACAAGTGTCGACAACATAGAGGAAAACTGGTGGGATATTCTTAATTCCAGACTAGAAGAGATAAATGAAAGTAAAACCTGGAGTTAGAGATTAAAAAAATATTGCAATTCAACAAGTAAACAAGGAGAAGTTAAAAGAGTAAAATGAAAGGCGTGTCTACTATAAATGGTATTGACAAACGAGTATGGGAATAAGGACGAAAGAGGCAACGCAAATTCGTCTATCAATAAGAGATAAACACCTTCTAACATTATTTATTTTATGATATGACAAAGACATTTTTTCCTCCAATTTTTAATTATACTTTGCTCTACTGAAGGGATTTTTACTTCAAAATATAAACTTAATTAAATTAGCATTATTTTTTTTTTCAGAATTGTGTTGTACTGTCCGTCGCCCAAGTAGTTTTTTAATTCTCGAAAGTCTATATTTAAATACCCATAGATACCCTTCATACCATTTTTTTTTTTTTAACAACCGTTTCAGTATCTACATTATTCAACATATGCATATAGCTAAATTCCTTTTCTTTCAATAAAGGAAATGACTGAGAGATGGGATATTTCCATAACAAAAAAAAAAATACTGTGAAATTTGAACCATTGTCTCATTGCAAAACAATTTTACTGTGACGTTTCTGGGTATTCCGAATTCGAACCTCTATTAGTCATAGAAAATACATTCAATGTTATGTTCCAAGGCAAAATCAAATAGAAACAATAAGTTTATATTAACAATTAAATTAACTAAACGTTAAACTAACCCTTGAATTAAGAATTAATTCATACAGTGGGATGTACTTTGTATGGGGTATGCCACATTGTTTCATTTTTTTTTGTTGACGTTTACACTCATTGGTCTGTCCTCTGTTGGTGTGGTGACATTGTTTAAAGTAGGGAGCAACATTAAAACCTAAAACGAAGAGAAATCATTTACGCATATGAAGAGGATTTCCCCCTCCTCAACACCTCGCTCTTTACATGGAAGTTTTTGAGTACTTTCAAAAAAGAGCTTCTTATTGTTCAAATTCAACGAAACTTTTGTTTCAGGAGTCGTTCTTAGAGATTTGGGACAAAATTCAAACTTTAGCGTAAAGAGCGAGTTGTTGAAGAGGGGCCAATCCCCTTCATATACGTAATAATTTCTGTTCGTTTTAAGTTTTAATGTTGCTCCTTACTTTCAGTTGAATTGCAGTATTTTTTTAACTTTGAACAAACTTTTTTTTTAACTTTAAACAAACAAACTTTTAACTAAAAAATAAACTTGTTTGTTTTTTGTATTTAATTTCTGATCTTTTTTTGTATAATACCAGGAAATCTGGCCCCATCTCCACGGAGTAATCTCCCTCCTCAAGGAAGTATCTTCTAGACAATTCAATTTCGGCAAAAATTTACCCCGGACTATTACACTTAACAGCTCCACGCGTAAAATTGAGACGGAAAAAAGAAAGTAAGACATATAAGAAGAATTTGTATAGGAATTCTGGCAAGTTTCCTCAGTGTATCATTTCCCTTGACAAGTTCACCCCCAGGAGCTTCTCCCCATGAAAAATTCACCCCTGGAAAAAAAACGCAGGAAATTCACCACCACCCCCCCACCCGAAAATGTATACTTACTTCCCAGTAACAAATACTTTGCGTAAACAATGGGCAAATTTTTTAACTTAAAGAATTTCCCCTGGGGCTTTGGGGAGGGGGGGTCATGTTTTTTATTGGACCTTTCAACTATGGTGAATAAAATGGCTATCTCAAAATTTTTGGGGAAAATGAGTGGGGGCCTAGTTGCTCTCCAATCTTTAAGGTCACTTCAAAAAGGCACTAGAACTTTTAATTTCCGTTTAAATAAGCCGTTTCACGATATTCTAGCACCACTGGGTTGATACAATCACCCCTTAAAAAACTTAAATAAATAAATAAACACACATCCGTGATCTTTCTTCTGGCAAAAAAATCAACATTTTTGCAGATAGGAGCTTGATACCTAAGCAGTAGGGTTTTCTGATGTGCTGTAGATAGTGTAATTTTCGTTAAGATATATGATTTTTAGGTGGCGTTTGCCCCTTTTTCAAAAATCAAGCAAATTTTCTCAGGCTCGTAGCTTTGAATGAGTAAGACAAAACTTTATGAAACTTATATATTTAAAATCAGGACAATAAGCCGAATCTTTAAATATATCTATTGGTATCAAATTTCTGTTTTTTAGAATTTCGGTTACTATTGAACCGGGTCGCTCCTTACTTCCAAGAACTGTTCAATTGCATGTACTACAAGCTTGACGCAAAATATCTTAGTTATTGGGCGCAGATGTACTCCCTACATCTAAAGTGGACACTGTTTAGCATCTCCTCAATCCTTTTTAGGGTTCACAAAACTGCCAGCGAAAACCTGCCAGTGAAAACTACCAGTGATGATGTTGGGGTTTGTGTGAATTACTAATTTGAGATCCGTTGCTTTAGGAGCTTAATAAATGAACGGGTTAAAGGCAATATTTTCATGGCCTCTTCTTTTTACTATTAGTTATTGAATAAATTTTGGAGGTATATTTACAGAGCAGCTACACTGGGGTTATGAAATTCAGAAAGCAGGGCAATATAAATCTATTAGTTCGAAATGTTTATCAAACAGTTCGTGGTAACGAACTGTAGTAAGGAGCGATCCGGCTCAATAGTAACCAAAACTCTAAAAAATTGAATTTTGATATCAATAGCTACATCAAAAGAATCGCATTTTAATGCTGATTTTAAATATATAAGTTTCATCAAGTTTAGTCTTAGCCATCAAAAGTTACGAGCCTGAGAAAATTTGCCTTATTTAGGAAAATAGGGGGAAACACCCCCTAAAAGTCGTAGAATCTTAACGAAAATGACACCATCAGATTCAGCGTATTAGAGAACCCTAATATAGAAGTTTCAAGCTCCTATCTACAAAAATGTGGAATTTTGCATTTTTTGCCCGAAGACAAATCACGGGTGCGTGTTTATTTGTTTGTTTTTTTGTTTTTTTTTTTTTTTTGTTTTTTTTTTCCCAGGGGTCATCGTATCGACCAAGTGGTCCTAGAATGTCGCAAGAGGGCTCATTCTAACGGAAATGAAAAGTTCTAGTGCCCTTTTTAAGTGACCAAAAAAATTGGAGGGCATCTAGGCCCCCTCCCACGCTCATTTTTTTCCCAAAGTCAACGGATCAAAATTTTGAGATAGCCATTTTGTTTAGCATAGTCGAAAATCATAATAACTATGATTTTTGGGGATGACTTGCTCCCCCACAGCCCCTGGGGGAGGGGTTGCAAGTTACAAGCTTCAACCAGTGTTTACATATAATAATGGTTATTGGAAAGTGTACAGACGTTTTCAGGGGGATTTTTTTGGTTTTGGGGGTAGGGTTGAGGGAGGGGGCTATGTGGGAGGATCTTTCCTTGGAGAAATATGCCATGGGGGAAAAAAATTCAATGAAAAGGGCGCAGGACGAATCTGGTCACGTTAGAAAAAAATGTCAAATTAAGAGCTTAATATACAATGCTGGGTGTTCGGAGCCTCTCTATTATGGAGTATAATTTGAAAATAACACAACTATACGAGCGATAAAACATGTATACCACAACCATAACTCAACTAACGAAAGAACTGCTAAGAGATAACACAACTATAAAGCGAAAACAGGTGAAAACTAACGGGAAAATAAACGAACTAAGAGGTGGAAGGGGCCCAGAGAAAAAATATAATCCTTTTTCAATTTTGAGCCTAACTTCCGCAAAGGAGTAATAATGTCAGAAGCCCCGAAATACCGAATTATTTTCTTTTCAAACACTTCGTGGTAAGGAACTGTAGTAAGGGGCGACCCGGCTCAATAGTAAACGAAACTCTAAAAAACGGAATTTTGATGCTAAAAGATACATCAAAAGATTCAAATTTTTACGCTGATTCTAAATATTAAGTTTCAATTAATTTAGTCTTTGTCATCAAAAGTTACGAGCCTGAGAAAATTTGCCCTATTTTGGAAAAAAGGGGGAAACATCCATTAAAAGTCACAGAATCTTAACGAAAATCACACTATCGCATTCGGTATATCAGAGAACTCTATAGCAAAAATTTCAAGCTCCTATCTAAAAAATGTGGAATTTTGTATTTTTTGCCAGAAGACAAATCACGGGTGCGTGTTTATTTATTTGTTTGTTTTTTTTTTGTTTTTTTGCCAGGGGTCATCTTATCGACCAAGTGGTCCTAGGATGTCGCAAGAGGGCTCATTCTAACGGAAATGAGAAGTTCTAGTGCCCTTTTTAAGTGACCAAAAAATTGGAGGGCAAATAGGCCCCCTCCCATGCTCATTTTTTTCCAAAAGTCAACAGATTAAAATTTTAAGATAGCCATTTTGTTCAACATAGTCGAAAACCATAATAACCAAGTCTTTGGGAATGACTTACTCCCCCAGAATCCCTGAGGGAGGGGCTGCAAGTTACAAACTTTGACCAGTGTTTACATATAGTAATGGTTATTGGGAAGTGTACAGACGTTTTCATGGGGATTTTTTGGTTTGGGGGTGGGGTTGATGGGAGAGGGCTTTGTGGGAGGATCTTTCCTTTGAGGAATATGTCACGGGGGAAGAAAAATTCAATGAAAAGGGCGCAGGATTTTCTAGCATTACTATAAAAAAAAACAATGAAAAAATAAACATGAAAACGTTTTTTCAAATGAAAGTAAGGAATAGCATTGAAATTTAAAACGAACAGAGATTATTACGCATATGAGGGGTTCTAAAAATACTTTAGCATAAAGAGCGAGGTATTTAGGAGGAGATAAATACCTCGCTCTTTATGCTAAAATATTTTTAGTGATTTCAACTATTTATTCTACGGCCTTTTTGATTCAGGGGTCATTCTTGAAGAATTGGGACAAAACTTACGATTTAGTGTAAAGAGCGAGGTATTAACGAGGGTACAAACCCCCTCGTACACATAATAAAAATATAAGAATATAAAAGTTTGTTACGTAAGTTAATTCTTAAGTTACGTATATTTTTTACTAATAAAAACGTTCGTTGAATATTAAAAGTTCTAGTAGCCTTTTAAAGTAACCGAAAAATTGGAGGGCAGCTAGGCCTCCTTCCCCACCCCTTATTTCTCAAAATCTTCTGATCAAAACTAAGAGAAAGCTATTTAGCCAAAAAAAATTAATATACTAATTTCATTTCAATAATTTATGTGCGGAGAGCCAAAATCAAACATGCATTAATTCAAAAACGTTCAGAAATTAAATAAAAAAAACTAGTTTTTTTTTAGCTGAAAGTAAGGAGCGACATTAAAACTTAAAACGAACAGAAATTACTCCGTATATGAAATGGGTTGTCCCCTCCGCAGTCCCATGCTCTTTACGCTAAAGTTTTTAATTGTTTTAAAAAGTAGAATTGTGGCAAAGAGTCAAACTTCAGCGTAAAGAGCGAGGGATTGCGGAGGGGACAACCCATTTCATATACGGAGTAATTTCTGTTCGTTTTAAGTTTTAATGTCGCTCCTTACTTTCAGTTAAAAAAAACTAGTTTTTTTTATTTAATTTAAAGATAGAATTGTATTAGCCACGAACGTATTATGGCTGACTGGGAATCCGTTGTCTTAGTCACTGTTGTGGTGTAATTTGTGTGATGTTATATTTGCAGCTTATCATACATGTTCCTCCTTCTACAGGCAACTATGAATACTTGACATAAAGAAATAAATCTTTCGACCTT
Organism: Artemia franciscana; assembly: GCF_032884065.1. Taxonomy (NCBI): domain Eukaryota; kingdom Metazoa; phylum Arthropoda; class Branchiopoda; order Anostraca; family Artemiidae; genus Artemia; species Artemia franciscana. The sequence goes on from NC_088865.1 coordinate 34,673,693, forward strand.
ATGTATTGTCTGCCTTACCACAATGAGTTTTTTTTACTTTCCAATGAAAGAATTAATGCCCCTTGAACCAACAATTACAGAAAAGATTACGAGGATTCGGGATCAGTTGCCTGCATTGCATTACAAAGTTCTTGCTGAAGACAACTAATAAAAAGCACAACCGTAAGAGAGTTTACATTTCAATTATTAATCACCTTCTTGGATGCCCTAATCACTACCGGAGGCACAAGAGGATCTGAGGCCCCTGGCAAGTAAAGCTTTAAATCTATATATAATTTTAATATTTAACGCTGACATTAAATTTGCATAAAACATTTAAGAAAAAAGATACTGTAACAAAGAAGAAAAAACTTACTGAGACAGAATACTCAACTGTCGAGGACTCTTGGTAAAGTTCACCAGGCATCTGAGTTTCACTTGCATGTGCATAACTTGCTGGAAACTAAAAAAGTAAATAAAAACAACTCAAATTCGAACATGATCATTCTAAAGGATATTGTTTTCCATTACCCCGATAGTTGACAAGAGTACATTTTGACCAAACAGGCGCACTAGATTTTATTTTGGACAAGGAAGCAGTTAATATTGTCAAAAAAACAACAAAAAAAACATGAAATTATAGAAAACTATAAGTTAAACTGTAAAAATTATTAGATTTAGGGCTGGGTCCAAAGCCCTTTTCAGTGTGTATGTGACTCATCCAATTGATCAAAACCAAGGTAAAGTTTCACATAGCGATGATGTTTTAAATTTGCGACATTCTTGGCCCAATTAAATACTTCTACTCAGAATAATGTAAAAAAATTGTAGCCCAGACAGTATTCATACTTTCGTCCAAAGACCTTTAAATTCGACCAATTTAACTGGTTGCATTGATACTCAAGAGGATTGCCAGATAAATTGTTATAGATTGCGAGATGGAAAGTTCTTAGACTCCAAAACAAAGGAATGGAGCTGTATGTACTCAGCTGAATAACAGAGCTATTTAGCTCAGTCACATGGAATGAGCTTCGATTATAATTTCATGGATAATATTAAAGTTGTAAGGTGACTAAAATATCATCACTGATATTTTTTTTTTTTTTTTGAAAATCTTTTATTTTATTTTTTTTATCAAACATTTAATTATTTGGAAAAAAGAATAAAAATATGATCTTTAACAAAGGCCGAAAACTGTAATTTTGTGGAGCATTGCAAAAATACCAGAATTTCAAGTGGTAGAAACTTTTATTTAGATTCCATATCAAATACAAGGCAAATTTACTCCAATATTTTTTTTCTTTCCACAAATTCCTCCAGTCAAAAGTGACAAACAACTAAGGATAAAAAAAAACAACAGGAAACCCAAAAAAAAGTTCATGTTTACAAGTTCCAAACGATAATACCTTTAGGACAGGATCTTCCTGACGAACACAGTTTCTGATAAAATCCATTTATTTTTACACAGGACTCTAAATATCTAAACATCTGTCATTTTGTTACTCGAAATCTTAGAAACGTTGACTTGCCCCAAAAATAGGGCACTCTAGCACCATAATATCAGGTTTTCAATCTTCTTCCCAAGGTAAAAAAGGTAAAGAATACGGCATTGGACTTTACAGTCCCTACCAGCGGTGCTGATCTCCGTTTCTTGGTCCTTCAGCCAGGAAGTGCAATGGGGGGTTGGAGCCAACCATCCTGTGCTTTCGCACACCCTTCATGTTTACCTTCCCCAGATTTCCTCAGGTACCCATTTAGAACTGGGTCGACTTTGGCTGAGCTCACAGTCACGCCACTGACCCCCATCCCAAGCTAAATAATTGAATTCACTAAGGTTCGAACTTCGTCCTCTCAGACAAAGGATCCTAAATCCAGCGCAGCAATCCAATTCGCTGCCCAAGGGCAGCGAAAGTAATAAACTCCAGGAAGATTTAAATCCTAAAATTTCTCAAACAAGTGTGGTGATATTACTTTGCTATTTGGTTAAATGGCTTTTGAACTCAAAAGGTCAGGTCTTCCATCTAACAGAAGTTCTACCTATTTCAAAAACCCAGAAGCAGTTTTAGTGGAGGGAGAGAGGGGGCACTTGCTCCAGACATCAAAATTTTGCCCTGGGCGCGGGTGTGGTGATTTTTGCACCATTCACCAGGACACTCTAATAAATATCATAAACCATTCTCTTGCTATTTGGTTAAATGGCTTTTGAAATCAAAAAGTCAGGTCAAAAAAATCTAACAAAAGTTCTGCCTCTTTCAAAACCTATATGCGGTTTTAGGGGTAGGAGAGAGGGGGCACTTGTTATGGACATCAAGATTTTACCCCAGGCGCAAGAGGCTAGAATCGCCACAGCAAAAATCTTATCTTACTTACAGCATTTCTTTGATTGCAGATCACGCAACTCCAAAGCTTAGCCCTATAGTCAACATTACAAAGAGAATTTAGTATGGCTTTGCAATTGTTTGTCCTGCACACGACTGGTTCATATGGAAGGACGAATTCACCTGAAAAAAAAATTATAAGAAGTAAAGTTATTTAATAACATGGTAAAACAATCAAGGAAAATTTATTTATTGAAAACCCCATATAAAAATTAAAGAGCCTGACAAAAAAAATTAAACAAAGAAAAAACCATACAACTCAAAATACTAATGGAGACAAAAATTCTAAAATTAACAAACATTTCAGAGACATTGATAAAATAGACACTCATACTATAAAAAACACTATTAACATTGTTTCCCAGATCCATTTCCTCTGATATTTTAGACAAAGTAGTAGAGCAACGTAAATGAAATTTACAGGAATCAGATTAAACATGAAATCTAAAAAATCGCTGAATATTTCATTCACCTAGCTGAACTGCTTATTCTTTAAATTTTAATGAAAGCTAGGTCTGCAAACACAAAGCTTACCCCATAGGTCTACTACTCAGGATCTAATCTGTATATGATCACCATAAACAGACACTCCATCATTACCAGATTTCCTTTTTCTTTTTAATTCAGACTCAAATGATTGGACCTATAGATTTCTTGTCACTCAGCCTAATAAACCCTGTGCAAACCCAAAGCTTACCCCATAGGTCTACTACTCAGGATCTAATCTGTATATGATCACCATAAACAGACACTCCATCATTACCAGATTTTCGTTTTCTTTTTAATTCAGGCTCAAATGATTGGACCTATAGATTTCTTGTCACTCAGCCTAATAAACCCTGTGCAAACCCAAAGCTTACCCCATAGGTCTACTAATCAGGATCTAATCTGTATATGATCACCATAAACAGAAACTCCATCATCACCAGATTTTCTTTTTCTTTTTAATTCAGGCTCAAATGATTGGACCTATAGATTTCTTGTCACTCAGCCTAATAAACCCTGTGCAAACCCAAAGCTTACCCCATAGGTCTACTACTCAGGATCTAATCTGTATATGATCACCATAAACAGACACTCCATCATTACCAGATTTTCTTTTTCTTTTTAATTCAGGCTCAAATGATTGGACCTATAGATTTCTTGTCACTCAGCCTAATAAACCCTGTGCAAACCCAAAGCTTACCCCATAGGTCTACTACTCAGGATCTAATCTGTATATGATAACCATAAACAGACACTCCATCATCACCAGATTTTCTTTTTCTTTTTTATTCAGGCTCAAATGATTGGACCTATAGATTTCTTGTCACTCAGCCTAATAAACCCTCTGGGATTTGTCTGGATCTTTGTCTGTACGAAATTTTTCGTTAATATATTAATGAACTTGAACTTACATACTTTTGCATACATTTAGTCTTTAGTAGTGACAAAATGAAATAAATACATAATTTCTTTGATAAATCTCTCATTACTTCATTTACATCCTTTTTAACTCAGAAAATTTCTCCAGTAGGTCTCATTCCCAGTGGCGTCAAGTCACAAAATTTAGCGAGAGGAAAGCAGCAAGATATATTACCCACGTCTAGGGGGGGGGGGATTTATTGTTTTTCAACTTTCTCATGGAAAACACTAATTGACACTAAAGCTAATTCTACTGGATGTGGAAATTTCATTGGAGTATGGAAATCAGCCATGACTGGAACAAAAATATTCCAGTACTAACAATTTTAAAGCAAATCAAGAATTGCCCAGCAAAGCCCAGCTTTGCTTTTCAGTGTCAATTAGCTAGACTCTGCAGCTGGTAAGCGTTTCTGAATATCAGTTTTATCACCTAATTCACACCATTATGCTCATGGTTTAAAAATAACCTATTAATTGAACTGTTTTTTCTGTTTTGCAAAATCAACAATTTTATGGAATTAGTAGTACCTTTGATGAATCTTGGAAAATCATAATTTAGACCCAATTCTTAATACCAGTTCATAGATATTTTGATCAGGATAATAGAAACTAGCCACAAATTTCAACTTCGTCGCTATTTCCCTCTTATATAATAATACAACAATGTAAAATAAACCTTGACACATTTGGATTGATGGTATGTCTTCTCAGCATAAAATTTTATCACCATGTTTGTCTCATATTGATATTTATTGACACACACAATGCCTTTGCAAAAACTAAGAAGCCCTAAGAGATCTTTATCTACTTTTTTAATGAGGAAAACAATTGAAAAGGCTTTCTAACACTAGCAAAACCTCCTTTTTTTGCTCTTGATTAAAATTAAGTTAATGCCCTTTATCAGCAATTAAGACTACTTACATACATTAGTTCTACCTTGGGGTTTTAATTCTACCTTGAACAAGAGCTTGTAATCAAAATACAACTTACTTTCCCGCTTTTTAAATGGTGTGTACATGACGCCAAGAGGTAAAACCAGTTTTGCAGCTTCTATCCTACTTGCAGGCCAACAATTAAATGACATCCGTACACCATCTTTACTTTCACTGTCTGCAAAAAAACTATTTACGTCCTGGCTCATCATTCTTTCTGAAAGGTATTGAATAATTAGTAAATTGAATCAAATCTAAACTCTCTGTTGATCAAAAAGATGAAAAACTCTTCCAAAAGAGCTATTGTATATACAGCATATTTTATTGTAAACAAGAGGCAATTTAATTACTATTGGCATTTGATGGATTTAACAATTATCTATAGAGAAACTAGTCTATGTTTGTACCTGACAGTCTTTAGTAACAGTTACAGAGACTAATCTGTGTTTATACCTAGTCTAATGTGCAAGGCAATGTTTGGTAAAAATATAGCATGGTAGACAATAGTTGAGAATGTGAGTATTTTTGATTGATTGCATGAGATTAATCATTTTCTCAGTAATGTGATAGAGAAGAGACCAAAAATCAGGATGGTGGGATTTTTTAGGCATATGCCTACTGCCAAAGGCCTAGCCTAGAGACACTGTGGATAGCAGACATTTAATGATGTAATGGCTAGAGGGATTCAAAGATCCAAAGTTCTGGAAATCCCCAAATCTTAAAATGTGAAGCCTGTTATTGTCTGTATCACAACATAAACACAAAAACACATAAACTTTCTGAAGGGAAGTTTCCTTGACCATAGCTATCTAATTACTAATTTTTAAGCAGATCCTAGTACTTGTATGGAAGGGGAATGGAGTTTGGAAGTGGCTGGGAGACACTGGTGGTAAGAACAGGGTATTGGGTGGGTTATGGGTAGATTTTAGGCCTCCAATCAAACAGATTGGCTCTCCATATATGTTTGTACTTCAAAGAAATTGCAACTTTCTTCCTTTTCTACTAAAAGTTAGCATTGGAAGATAAACAAGTGCAGCTTACAGTAAGCATATTTTAAAACAGATTCAAAATTTAGCTTGTTTTAGTACTTAAGTTAGTATAGAGCTTTGACTTAGCTCACATTGGTACTGGATCAAAGCTAACGTTTGCACTGTCACTCAAATCCCACATTTTGCAGTGTTTTACTTTCCCACCAGGTCCAAGTTATAATTTATCTCATTTTTGAACCAAAATTCCATGTACCACCTTTTAGTAGTCTAATCATTGTGATGAAAATTCTTGTATGATCTCAGTTTAAAACAAGTGCAGCATATTTACCTCCCTACAAAGAAGGTGGTGTTGAAAAGGGAAGGTTTGTGGAGAGACATTGGCCTAACTTGAGCATGTTTTTAATTTTTAATGTAACTTCTGGTCCTTGATGTTTTTAACAGTAGCAGAAATACATTACACATCAAGAAAACTTTCCTGAGTCTTGAAACAGCTCTATTGTCTCATTTACCATTTGATAAATAAAAATACAACAATTTCTTCAATAAAGCTATTAGTTCAACTCTCTGAGGTAGGATAATCAATATTGTATGCAGCCAATCTGCTTAATTTACTAGTTCACTATGAAACAAGTCAATTATGTAACAAGAGAATGATTACAACTGTTTAAAAAAAAATTGCTGTCAGTTTGTTTTATTTATTAGTAGTACTTACGAATATTCAGTTGCATCACAGGCAATTATTTCTTAGCATATTATTAATTTGAACTGAAGTCTCCCCTTATTTTGATCAGCTCAGAAAACTTACTTTCTGAATAGTTTATTCAAAATTTGGAATAGTTTTGCACTAAATAAAAATTCCCACAACTTTGACCAGACATGTATGCAGAATTTTCTGTCAGAGAGAGAACATGTTTAGAAGTAGGACACAGCTTGGAAACACATACAAATTATGTGGAAAGTATAAGATAAAAGATAGGAATAAAATAAATGGAATAATGGAGTAAATTACAAGATAGAAAAAAAGAAATATATTATTTTGAATTGTAAATATATAGCCAATAATATGGTTTTTTTTTAAGCCAGATACAAACTTCTGTTTAGATAAGGTGGTACAACATGGACTGTTCCCTTTTTGATGAGAAGGTAAGGGATTTATTATCATAAGCAGTTGAGAAACAAATGGGTAGGTGTACAATCTAGGAAGAAATGCAGATCCTATCCAAAATGTCAGAATCTGGTAGTATGACACAATTTGTGCTAGCTTGTATGACATATGTCATAGTACCTGATTCATAACCTATGACACTAATGACATTTTTTTGTATTTTAATTGCTCTACTAAGCACAGGCAACATAATTATTAAGAATAATGCTATAAAATAAGCTGTAAAACTGAGTTAGGAACAGTTGCAGTAATGACTGTTTCATACTTGGTAAAAATAAAGCCTTTGATTCCCCCCCTCTCCTTCTCCCTCTCTCTTATTTGTAGCCTGAGGTTGATTTTAGCAGCTTTATTTCTTTTGATGACAATTGGTGAAAAAGAGGCTTCATAGTGAGAACAGGCTGAAAAGAGCCATTTTACTGGTCCTGGAACATGGTGAATCTCTTCAAAAAGCTTCTATGGCTGATGGAATACCCATTTAGAACTGATACTGCTTTGAAAAATGGTAAATGTGTTTTAAAAAAAGTGTTTGTATCAATTATATTCACAACAGCAATAAGCTAACACTAAGATTGGATCCTACTTGATAGGCATGTCTAATTGTCCAAACCCAACTCAATTTTGAAATCTAAATCTCCTTCTGAATTTATCTAAAGGCTGATGGTGCTACAATAAATTTGTGCTTCTTACACTTTTTAATGCTTTAAGCACATCCCCTGCTCCTACACAAAGATCCCCCAGCCCTCCCCCACAATGGCTTATGAGTAATTATACACCACTGTACATAGTCATAGTCATATGTACATAGCATAAGCTTCAAATAAATTAACTTAGCTAAATGAAGCTTAAAAACAAATGTCTTATTGACTGTTTATTTTGTATGGACTACTCCCATTTTTAGGTACAAATGGCACCATGGGATGACATTGCTCTCTGTGAAGTTGGAAAGTTAAATATACAGTTGTTCAATATAATGTTAAACAAACTGACTATCTCAAAATATTAACTTGGTGACATTTTGGCATTCTTTTGGCCAAAATTGTTGTTTTTTTGCCATAAAATGGCTGAAAGCACCACTTTGCTATGGCATAGTCTTTTATGCCACTTAAAAGGGTCAATAAAATTTTCTGTGTCCTTCCTAAAGTGCATTCACTTGATTCTCTAGGACCATCTCCTGAGGGAAAAAAAAGAAGTAACCCAAATTTGTGATCATCCTTCTTGAAAAAAAATGTAGATAGGGGACTGAAACCTCTACAATGGAGTTCTCTCACATACTAGATTCAATAGTGTTGTTTACATCAAAATCACTCACCCTCTCAGGGGTGTTTCCCCCTTTTTTTGTAACTGAAGAAAATTTTCTCAGGCTCAGAACTTCTGTTAGGTAACTTTAAACTTAATGAATTTTATAGATTTGAAACTATCATAAAATTCTATTCTTGAAATGTATGTATAGCTATCAAAACTCCTTTCTTCAGAGTATTAATTACTATAACATCTTTTTGTTTGTTTTTTTTTTCCTACTAAACTATATCTTTTTCTATACAGTCTGCAGGGATAATGGTAAAATTCTAGTTAATTGACTTCTTGCTATCTCTGAAAGGGTTTAGGTTAGGAAAATGAAACTTTCAGGGATGGGTCTACAGGCTGAAGCATGTCCTGGGAAGGTATTTTAAAGTACCCACCTCCACTCCTTCTCCCTCTAGAGGGCCCTGAAATTTACCTACATGACAGGTCTATAACTATTGAAATTTTGACAAAACAACATTTTACTTTAATTTTCAGTTGCTAGTTGCTTTTTCTCTGCCTTTAGTTCTGAAAATGCAATTCCTATTATTTGAGTAGAATTTTGAACCATATCAATGTTTTTTTTCAAAATTTAGGAAATGTATTTGCATATCTTTAAAACCTTATAGAATGGAATTGAGCAAAGTTATGATGCTGAAAACAATTTTGTTATACTTCAATAAAGCAGAAGATCTATTTTGCAAGGTTTCACTTTTATAACACAAATATTTTTAAAGGTCATCAAATGTCAGGGCCCTCTAGAGGGAAAAGGAGTAGAGATAGTTGCTTCAAAATACCTTCCCAGGACATACTTTAGCCTGTTGACCCATCCCTGAAAGTTTCATTTTCCTAACCTAAACCCTTTCTGAGATAGCAAGAAGTCAATCAACTATAATTTTACTGGGGTAATTTCTGTGGAGCAGGGTATTTTCTGTAAGGGTATTTTTTGGGGGGAGGGGGTGTATTTTCTAGGGAGAGGGATTTTCTAGAAGGGGGGTAAAAGTCAGCCAATCAATACAATAGCTCCAGGGAAAAAAATGGAAACAGCCTCCAATAGGGATTCAAATCATATACTTCTTTTTCCTAGTCTATCTAATTTTATAGGCTAGTACAGGCAGTAATAACCAGCTACAATGTGGTCCATGGCTTAAATAATGTCCCTTAGCAGGATTGCCTAGGATCTCTGAGACTTCCAACCCTCACCTATCAAAGATATAGAGGAGATGTGATCATGGCATGCAAAATTTTCAAATCCGGTCACCTGAACCAGATCTTCACCCCCTCCCTGGCTAACAATTCAAGAGGTCACAGTCTTAAGCTTCACCTGCCTGGATGTTGGAGAAGGGAACGACGTGGTTTCTTTTCCATTCGGGTGGTCCCCCTCTGGAATAGCCTATCCAAGTCTACCATCCAAGCTGAGACTCTCCACTCCTTCAAGGCTGGAGTTGACAGGGACTGGGAGAGGGCTGAGTAGAGGCTGGACTGGGAAGCTAAGCCAACATAATTACATCACTCACCACCAGCGAGAACTACAGGAGGATCTACCACCTTATCTCACTGGCAAATGCGATTTAAGGTAATGACAGGCTAAACCTTTCTTAGGACAGTCCAAAAAACTTTGGCCCATTCTAGACAGAATTAAAGAACATTGAATAATGTTGTAATACGTACAGTTGGATACAGATGGATTCAGTCAGTTTAGACTCAAGCTTAAAGTCTTATTTCCAGATTTAGGCTTCAAGACTCATCTAAATTTATTCCACGTCAGTGTTCTTCTTTACTTCTTGAAGATTGAAATGAAGATGGTGTTTCAAGCAACAGATAGTTCAGCCTGTTTTAGGCAGAGGGCCCAAACCCCATGTACAGCTTAAAAGGTTTATTGATAAAACTTTTAGATCAAGTCTCAGCATTCCTACCCTTTCCCATGTATTTCCAAATCCCTCTAAGTAAAATTCCTCATTGGTTGATTAGACACTTTTCAGGCAGCTCTATTCTTTTCATTATAGCATACTTTTGTACAACAATAGTAACTTCGCTTCGTTTGTAGTTTACAACGTCTTCGCTGAAAGATTTCTTTCGCCTTAAAATTTGGTACTTTGCTAAACTATTTTGTATTTAATTCTATGCAAGCTTCATATATAATTAGGAGCTTGAGTTCTTATTTCCTTAGAAAGGTTTTTTTTCTTATACAATGGTTTCCATAATAATGAGGGATTGGCTGTCTCGATCAGTAGACATTTAGGCCGTAAAGTTCTACAATAGAGTTGTGCGTTTTCGTCAGAATGACCTCCTCTTTATTGATTCATTATAGACCCCTATTCGACAAGCTGAAAGAAGAGAGAAAACAGAAACAGCTTTAAATATTTTTCTCAAGAAAAAAGTAGAAGTAAATCGCTACTTTTAGGAATCTAGGTTTCTTAATCATAGTAAAAGACTGGTACAATTTTCGGCAACAATGTGCCAGTTTTAAAGGAGATTTTACCCTTCTCCAAAATACATCAAATTTCATACTACAAATAACTTTTGATAGCTCATTACCGACAATACTTTTTTTCTTTCCACATTTTGAATAATACAAAGGCAACACGATGTTGCTGCCGGAGTAGAGCATTATTATCTATCATCTATATTATCTAGTATTATATATTTATTTTTTCCTTTCACCAAATCCCTTCACGTGGAAGAGTTGTCATAGAAACCTTGGAGGGGCTTATTCAAATTGAAATTTCTATGTAGCACTTTTAAGAGTCAAAGGGGTTTGAAGGACAAACAGTCACCCTCCTGCGACTTTTTTAGCCACTCTCATCCCAAAGTCTTGCATCTGATCAAAATTGTGAGAGTCATTTTGTCCAAAATGGTTCAATTATGCCTCTAGAGATAACATGACACACACAGCTATTGGGACGAGGACTGGAAGTTATGCAAGTTGCCCATTGTTTACGTATCAGATTTACTATTAGGGAAGTAGGGTATGTTTTATCATGAGTCTCTAAAATATCTAAGGATTTTCAGGTGATGCTTTCAGTGAATGCTGAGGGGGTAGTAACCAAAGTCAAACTATACTGTGTGCATGCAAGTTGTCAAAGGGTGTCTCAGCAATATCTCAGGAACGGCTTAAGGCTTAATTTGGAACTTTCGGGTTCTGTTAAAGCGGGGTTAAGAATTAACCAAAAGACACTATATGCGCACTGCTGCTACTACTACTACGACAACGAATACTGCTGGGGATAGGGGTGTTGTGAAGAAACTTTCAGGAAATGTTGAACTAAATTAAAACGCACGTTTATATGTATGCAGGTTGTCAAAACGACAGATCAACAATATCGTAGGATCAACTTGGAGGAATTATTTGCAGCTTTCAGCTTATTTTGAGGGGGATTTTGAGCTAACTAAAAGGAACTATATGCATACTTCTACTACTATTGCTGCTACTACCACTACCACTACCACTACTACTACCAATGCTACTACTTCTACTAAGGCCAAGGATATTAAGGTGACATTTTCTCAGAAGGTTGAGGTTGAGTTTGGATTAAATCAAACCACACTGTCCGTATGCAATAAACTTTGTCAAAAGGGCGTATCAGCAGGATCTTAAGATCAGCTTGGAGCATTATGTTGAAACCTTCAGAGCATTTTCAGTGGGATGTTCAACTAGTAGAAATTTGTTTCCGCCAATCTTAGGTTTATTTAGCCCAACCACAGGTTTTTAGGCTCCTTACTTTTTTTAAAAAAACTTCTCTTTTTAAGTTTTTAAATTCATTTGCCAAAAAATGGATGCTTCTGATGCATTCGCTGTTTTTGATTTAAAATTACAACAACTCACTCTCAACTTGCCGTGTAAGACAACTTTTGCAATCATTGCCCGTCATTTCCGTTTATATATGATCTAGTGATTTTCCTCAGCAGTTAGAAAATGTGAAGTTAAAACAATTGCTATTGATGCAAACACATATTTCTACGTGTTGATAAAAGTGAGCTCTTTTGTCAGACTAAGTTTTACTTAAGAAAAAGAAACAGCAATGGTTTTAATACAAATTAATGAACTGTAAACAATGGCAGCTCATGAGACCATTATCTAGACGTTCGCACGTCTTCGGGAGCGGCCGACAGGGCAGGTTAAACACAGCATTGCACTGGACATTGATTATTGGCTAGTTTTTCTGGGTTTTTTTTGGTCTTGATTGACTTTTTTCGGGCTGAATAACCTTTTAATAGCTGTCTCATTTATCATGAAGTGTCTTCCCATTGTAGTATAATATTAGCATATATGAACATTTAAGGAATAGGACGTAATAGACTTATAATTAGAGTGCTGGACTTCGAATCTTGTTGATAGAAGACCGTCAGAAAGTGTTGAAAGCCTTGCGCTGATCGATATAGGCACAGGATTTTAAAAATCATCCGTTCAAAGTGGATGTACAGAATTTTCACTGTCAAGGTCGATGCTAGCTTAAGCGCTTTATATAGACAAGAGAAAAAGCTGTTGGCCCCTGACCTTTACTACCGACTATTACTTTTCTTAACACCCCAATAAATTCAATAATATACCAAATACGAAGATTGCGACATGGAACATTACAACATTGAAAAACAAGTATATTTGTTTACTGACAAATTACGACGCTTTGATTTAGACTTTCTAGGGATTTCACAAACTTGAAGGAAACATACCATTAGGTATTATAAATTTATTTCTTCAGATATGAAGGGTGGAGTATATAGGCCGAAAGTAGGGCTTATGGCGAAAAAAAAACTTTTAAGTGTTTCTTAGGTTAGGATAATATCGATAACACAATTCCATAAAGTGCAAGATATCCGTCACAGGAGTATAAGGCCCTCTTTAGACGACTGATGGGAACATTAGGGACTCAGATAAACTTTACAGCCAGTTAAAAGAACAAATAGATAAGACCCCAAGTAGAAATTTTACTTTTTTTTTACTAGAAGACTTGAATAACGAGGTTAGTAGAAATCGTGATAGACGGTATCCTAGCATAAGTAAATTTGGTGTAAGGAAGGAGAATAGCAACGGTAATAGAAGAAAACAAATTCTTAGGTGCAATATTCTAAATGTAACCAATACGGTATTTGGTCTTGAAATTGTCCATAAATCGGCCAGTATACGGGAATATATTAATTACGTAATGGTGATGTCTAGTTTTTACTAAGAATAAAATTACTCAAAATAATTTCAGTCCCTACTTTAACTAAGTATGATGAAATCCTTTAGCTCGGTATCAGGCCCGAGATATTCTGCTGTCCGTTCAGCATTATTGCATTAGCTGCCCGCTATTACTCGCCAAACAAAAATGTTGATGAAAAACATAAATTCATTCACTAATTACAGACAATTCTGATTTTGTTATTTCAAAGTATCCCAACGATTGATGCCAACGACCCTAAGATGGATTCAATGTCCTCTTCTCTTTAAGCTTAAGCAACTATTTGCTATACTAACAACTAGGAAAACACCTCTCTTGATGCTATTCAAACAACTGTGAATATTTTTAGTTCCTCCTCAGCTTTGTCCCCATTGGGCGGGACTTACCACCTTTCTCTTCTTTCGTCTCCCTCTTCAAACTTTAGTCTGGGCAATTTTCCAAAAACATGGAACCAGGGTTTCTTAACTCCCTTGAAAAAGAGAGACAGAAAGCCTGGTTTTGAAGATCCTTGAAACTATGGATATTTTCGATACTGTACGAGGGATTCCTTGTAGATTGACTAAAGAGAGAGATCCCACCCTTTACTGACCTGAGGCAATCTGGGACCCCCAAAATCCACTTCAACTTCCTACTGTCTTGTTCATCTTGTTAAACCCATGGTAAAAATCCTTAAAAAGCCTAGTAATTAGCCAAATTTAATTTCCATTGATCTCTAAAGTGTATTTTATCTTGTTAACCACACTATAGTAGTTGAAAAACTTGTCACTCAATCTAATCTTACTCTTTCTTGATGAAACTAGTTGCCTCCTTCTTATTCAAATAGATCACGAGTAGCTAAATGAACAAATTAGGATTATAATATACTGCCTGTCCATAATTGGGTACCCCGAGGTACTCTTCTGGATCCCCTGCTTTTCTCAGTTATGATTAATAGCCTCGTTAAGGAATTTCCTGAGAGACAAAAATTGGTCTATGACCTAATGGTCGTTGAAACCTGCAATTGAATTTTAATAAATAACCCTAAGAGCAAATTTGTCATTCCTTATGTACGGTACTAAAAACGACAAACGAAAAAAAAAAAACAATCTTCAGCACTTTCTTGTCTGAACAATAAAGAAGGAAAAATAAATATTTCTGAACGTACCCATATAGACTAAGCACATGAAAATAAATTGGTTTTTATCACATGTTAAACAAAATCATCATTATGCCAGTTAAGGACACAGTATGCACAAATCGTATGGTATGACAATAATATTGTAAAAACAGACTACTTTAGCTTTTTTTTCGCTTCTAGAAAAGCTTGACGAAGTGGAATATATTCGTTGTTCCGCATTTACATACAACACAGTAAAATTAGGCACACCTAACCCTTCTTTTAATATAATGCACAATCTACAGAAATACATCAATAGCTAACTGTTTATTCAATTCAAACATTTTTTTTTCAGGAAAACAGAGCACATTTAAAGCATCTTCGTTAAAATTAGGATAGAATTTACAAAAATACATGGTTAGATAAATAAGATATTTGAAGTAGAATATATCTTTTTGCTCTTGATCATTAAAAAAATGCCAATGATTTCTGGGCGATCGTAATTTATGCCCATTTTCAAGCGAACCAAAAGTTTCTTTCTGAGCACGTGGGTCCCATGGACATACGAATAAAAGTTTATATTGGCAATATTGGCTAATATTTTTTGGCCTTTTTTCGCGGTCAGTTTTTGGCTGTCCAAAATCCGCTCTTAAGTTTGTGTATATTAAATCCCTTACCAGAGACAAAGACCTAAGTTTTAATCTGGACCGACTTTTTTTTCTGTTTCCGTCGACTGGGTTCTCCTCAGCCCAACTACAGGTGCGTAAAAAGTCTTAAGTTGACCGAAAAAAGCTTTTGGCCCCCATTTTCAGAGGAACCTGGCACCCAATTTTCAAGCCAATTAGGGAAAAACAGTAATTTTGCCCCTTAAGGGCGAACCATTTTTTTTTCTTTGCAAAAAGAGTCAAACACTTAAATATATATGTTTCAAGTGCTTCTGAAAAAGTCTGTTTTTGTTTTACCCTTCTTCAGGCCTAATTTTCGGGAAGCCCCTGTCTTTAAGCCTATAAAATTATTTCTATGATCAGCTTCCAATATCCTCACGGATATATGCTAGTTTTCAAGCTGTTTGGAAAAACGTTTCCCCTAGGGCCTGATCGATATGGATTTTTGGGGTTCCATATCGATACTAATTAATTGATTAATTTATTTATTACCATCTTGCGTTAATAATTTAAGCGGAGCAAAAACACTAAAGGAAAGAAAAACAATACAATACAGACAATACAATCAATACAATCTAATAAAAGGGTGATAAGGACCCAAACGTTGACAGACATCAGCACCTAATCTAGCAAAAAGTTTTTTATAAACAAAGATAATATCAGTGAGACAAAACTTTCTATTAATCTTCCGATTTCTATATGAACGCGGCATATACAATAAATATTTGTAATAACGAAAAAACAGAACTCTTATATTTTGTAAATTTTGACTATTAAAATAAGGGCGCGAACCAGCCAGAAACAATATAGAATGATCGCAATATGTATAATAAAGTTTGGATAAATCCTTTCGTAAAAATCTGCCTTGGTTAGGGACAATTTTTGCGTGCCCAACTTTAATTTTACTTTTAACATCATAAGCCCACAAGATCGAAGAGCCGATAAAGATGAGCAAATACTAATACCAAGCCACCGAATCGAAGAAACGAGCTTTACTGAGAAAGAACCACAATCAAGATCACTACTTTGATGTTTAGCATTAAAAACTAAATATTCACATTCTCAGTATTAAGTTTGAGGCCGATATCATCACAAGACTTAGAAACAAGCTGGGTCAACATTAGGTCATTAGACTAGATTTATGCGGCTAATCAAAAGTAAATCATCTGTATATACAATATACGAAAGATTTGGTAGGCCCAAAAAACATGATGGACTAATGCGTGGCAAAATAGAATAAAGACAAGCATTAAAAAGATACGGGGATAGGACTCCTCCTTGCCTAAGACCAGAACGGATAAGGATATTACCAACGTAAGTATCACTTGACTTGAGTCGAATATATGAATTAGCATATTAAAAACGAAGAGTTGATATAATAGACACATTAACACCAAGTTAGATTAAAGAATACCAAAGTTGGCTATGGCATATTGAATCAAATGCTTTTGAAACATCGAGTGCACAAAAATGAACCTCAAAAATATTTCTATGCGCTTCAAGTAAAAGTGAATATAGAGCACGATGATCATGTTGGCATCCTATATACGGTTTGAAACCAAACTGATTAGACATATGATTCAAACACTTTACTTAAAGTACAAGCAACCATAAAGGCCTATACGAAGAGCAACTAGTTGGATCCTTACCCCGTTTCAAAATTGATGTAATATTACCAACTAAAAAAAGAATCAGGGACTAAAGACGACCATAAACACATCTAGAAAAGTAGCTGCAAGGAGAAACTAATTCCTCCTCCGAGTCGGTATTGAGGTGAAAAGCACTGATGCCGTCGATATCATAAGATTTCGATTTAAGTCTATGCAAACTTCTTTTGACACGGTCAATACAAACGGGAGGTACATGACCTCGAGTGATTTTCCTAGGCAACAGATTAGAACAGAGGGTGGCAAAACGAGAAAGAACCACATATATCACTGTGTCGAAAATATTACAACAATGATTGATCCATGATACATTCGGGATTTGATCGGTCATAGGCGATCTATCGAACTTGGCGATATTAACCCCTTTTTTTCACAGGCAAGGAGTCTTAGGAAATTTGGTACCATTATACCAAACTCTTCGAAGATAACGTTTAAAATTCAGCTTTGTTCTTTGTTTAAAATCGAAAACATTACCCCTTAGGGGGCGGCCGCATACTGATATCGTATAATTTTCAAATTTCCCTCAGAAAAAGAAACTTTATCCTAAGTTTAAATCCTACATTCTCTACCTATAGGTATGCTCACATATTCCGCCTCAATGATTTACTGTGAATTCCAACTAATAAAAAAAAAGATTTATTTAGAAAAGATTTAGAATAAAATTAAACCAAATAAAGTTCTAGTCTGGACATTGCTTAATAGGTTGAGTCCAACTAGGGCAAGTTGTAATGCAAGAAAGCGCAGCTTTTCAACGCTTTCTCCTTTCAGACACCTTGTTTGTCAACATAAATGCTCCCAACTGTGCTAAAAACTCTTTAGCTTGGGACAAAAGAGGGAGGACTGCAGAGGTATTTCCGATTAACTTGTGCTAGTCTCTTGAAACGACCACTCTTATGCCGCCACCACTCTGACGGACAGCTTTTTTCCATCAACGAAACCCTCACTCATGTACCTTTCTGGTTTCTGATCAGTATCATCTTCTAACTCTTCTTCCTTACTTGTTCAAGTTGCATGCATGTTATCAAACGGGTAGTCAATCAAACTTACTGTGCTCAATCTCCTTCGTTCTGTGTTTTACTCCTCTTTTGTTGCAGTGGCTAATCTTGTTTCTTCCAGTGTCTGATTCTGTATTTCTTCTTGTAGCCATCTTCTGGCGTTAATGAGTGCCTCTTGATGGGTGGGGTCGGTGCTTGTATTAGGGAACCAGGAGACAAGCAAGAACGATGTCTCTGGTTGTACGTTCTTGAACTCATCATACATTTTGAACATTGTTTCACTAGGCGCGCATTGACAGCACATATAATTTGATTTCATTTGCCTCACCTCTGCTGCTCTCTCCACCATGGTCAGACTTGGCTTTTGGCTCCACCTCCAAAGACTGGATAAGCAAAAATTACCCGAGGAAACCTGGCACCATCTCCTGGATATGTTGCACATAGAAAAATAGCTAAAAAGTAAAATCAACCGATATCCGATAATGACACTGAATGACACTGACTATATTAACTATATCCGATAATGACACTGACCCTCATATCAGTTGGCCAACATGTCGGCCGGGCCCTCTACCCCGCCCCAATCTTCAGGCAAGCCAGTGTTTTTAAACTCGTTTCGAGCATTGGGGACCCTTTTCAACAAGGAAACACGGACGTTGATCTTAAGCTAACTGTAAAACATAATTTTTGGCTCATTTACGTCCCAAAATTATTTTTTTATTGCAAATACGGGTTTCCTTGGACTACGGACGGATACAAGGTGCAATTTCTTAGGGAACAAAACGTTTTAAGTCCATTTTAGAGGTATCCGTATTTTCAACTTATTTGTTTTTTTTTGTACATATGGGTACACTTGGTCCACGGACTGATGCGAGTTTTATGCTCTTCGAAAAAAAAATTGTCAATCTTTGCGTAAACTAGTAAATGCAATTTTTTTTGGAGGGGGGGGGGAGGGAGTGAGGGTAGGTGGTGTCCCCTTGGCCAAAATTGCAAGTTGATTAGAAAAAACGTTGCAGGCTCTTTTTCTGTCCCCATTTTTTTGAAGTCTTGTGCCACAAAACTGCTTTTTTTTGTAACATTAGGTTTTTTTTTACCTCAAGGTTTTTTATGTAACTCATTAGGCTTTTTTGTAACTCAAGTTGCTTATCACGTTTTACCAATTTGGAATGGTCTATCTTATATACAGAAAATGAAGATTCGATCAGCTTTCTTCAAGTACCTGAAGTTTCCCCTCCAGCTTCCTCTACACACCAGAAATAGATACCTGGCAACTCCCTACAAATTATGCAATTTTTCCTTTGTGTGTGTGTGCGCGTATGGGGGGGGGGGGTACATACAAAAACTTTAAAAATGCATCAGAAGTTTGTTTATGTGCGTTTTTGCCCTAGCCCAGCAATCTGCTGATCTTGGTTTTAAACCAATAAGGGACACAAAGTTTTGATCTTATTTTCGGGCAACCTGGCAACCTCCATCTCCCAGCAAGAATTTTAGTCCCAAATAGCCCAGGGAAAAGATTTAAGAAAATTTAAAGCCGAACAGACATCCCGGTCCTTTTTTTATTATAAAATATCCGTGAACAACTGAAAATTTGTGAAATTCGACGCTCTTACTCCTCGGGCTCTGTGGGTCCGGTCATTCCTCGAGGCATATCCCGAGGGCTTTGAAAGGTTGCTTCAATAGGAGGAGCTAGGATATTCAAAGGATATAAAATTGACACTTCAAGTTTTCCTACTTTTTTCTTCTTTGACACAAAGCAAGAAATAGATCGGACGTAGATTTACCCAGAGACCCAGTCAAACTTCCACCAAATAAGGCGTTTACAATTAAATCATAGGTGCCTCTAAAGATGATCTAGGGGGGGGGGGCAATACCCCCTCATTCTGGGAAAGAAGAAGACAGGCTAAGAAATGTATCAACATAAGCAAATGAGAAATACTTCCGCTTCAATCCTAATATAAAAAAAAAAAAACTCCTGGTCTCATTATTTACCGAAATAGTTCTTGGCAGTCTTCTTGCATGCCATATTTTTTAACCAGTCTATGAGTCTAAGTTGTCAGTCAACAGTTTCTGACCCGTCAACAAAACAAAAGAGTGTTTGTAGCCCTAGTGACGGAATAAGACAAAAAATAAAAAGAAAAGATAAACAAGAACGAAAAGAGATATTAAAATCAACAAACACAAACATAAATACATACTATGCGAAGAGGGAAGACCACTGGTGGTTGAGATTTCTATCAGAGAAGAATTACTGGTCCAAGGAGGCAAATGGAGCAGATACTTGGCGAATTTAAAATAGGTATGGTTAATATATTTTTTTTTTTTATTTGAAGTAGAAAAAAATTTCCGAACGGGGGACTTAGGAAGAAGATGGGGCACAGTTAGACGGTTGTAAAGTTTGGAAAGGTGAAACCGACTAAGATTTGTGATATTAGAAGCAAGCGAGGCATATCAGATTCGAATCTTTTTAGCGAGGTTTTAAGTTACAAGCTTAATGGTTTCTTTAATACTTCTTCCAATGGGCATACCAAGGTAAATAACGCTATCAGAAAGCGGAATAGGTGTTTCAGAAAGTTAAAGTCATTTGTCAGAATTACCCTTAAGATTGACAGCGATTGCTACAGTTTGATCGACATTGAAATTCAGACCGATTTGCTGATATTGATGCTGGAATTTCGAAAAAAGTTCTCTTAGTTCCCAAAAAGGTGCGACAAAAAGGTGGGATTCAAAATATCATCAGTGTATGTAAATAAAGGAAGATGGATTCCACGATAAATACACGAGCACTCGACAGTTTTGAGCAGCAGAAACTGAGTAGTTAATATGTTAATTTACTACCTATGTTAAGAGGAAATTTCTTAATGAACACAAAGGGTCGAGTTGACCAAGAGTTTTGACAAGAAAATTCTTGTGAAAAAGTAGAATAAATTGATTTTGACTAAGAATAGCTTCATAATTCATTGAGAAATTTTGATTATATTCCAAGGAACTTGTGATGGATCGGATTCTTAAATAAAACACATCTACCGAAGGGCACATGTGTGCAGTCCGTGGCAACACGACCCATCGTAGCTACATCGTAGCAAATAAATTGTAATAATTTGGTTTGGACAATGTATTCACAGCTACTTAATACGGATACAAAAACAGATAAAAACGTCAAAATGTAAAAAAGAGTAAATTTTGCCAAAAAAATAGAGGACAGTAGGGAAGTGATTATTTGTGCGCTTGATCTTAATTCATGTTCATGCTCCTTAACAGTACTGGAGTGGCAGCCAGAAAGAGCCCAAAGAAGAGGACGAACAAACAATATTAAGCCTTCACCAAACCTACCGGCGTGACTTGAACCACATTCCTGCGATAGTACTCCCATAGTGGGAAACTTCAGGAAAACAACACATTTGAATGACAACTGGCAGGCTCTAGGTGCCTCTGGCGGCAAAGGAGAAGCCAAGGCTAAAGTAAGATATATTCTTCATCATCGTAATATTGAATTACGTGGAACACAGTCCAGTATGAAAATATTTTTCTAATTTTATTTCTTATTGGCTACTTCAGCTTAATAACAGAGGTAGCCAATAAATGTCATTAAAAACTTTGTATTCAGGCTTTCTTGGTAGTGTGTGTTGCCATATGTTTTACCAATTGTGACTTGTAGTTGAACTTCTTTCTGCACGTTTCACATTCATAAGGTTTTAGATCAGAGTGTATTCTAGCATGAGTTGTCAGGTATTTTCTGAGAGTAAATTTCCTTCTGCATGTTGTGCACTCGTATGGTCTGTCGCTAGTATGGATTTTTCTATGATCAGTCAATTGCGAAATAAGACAAAAGCTTTTTTTACATATATCACACTCATGAGGCTTCTCACCAGTGTGCTTCCACATATGATCACTAAAATTCGAAATTTGAAAAAATTTCTTTTGGCACAGTTCACATTCATACCGTTTTTCACCAGTATGTGTTGCAAGGTGTTTCGCTAAATGTGTCTTCTGAGTAAATGCCTTCCTGCAAAAATCACATTCAAATGGTTTTATCCCATCATGAATTCTCCTATGGTAAGTTAAGTGTGAACAACGAGAAAAGGTCTTTTTGCATACATTACATTCATAGGGTTTTTCTCCTGTATGACTTCTCATGTGAGTAGATAAACGAGACTTAAAAGCAAAGCCCCTCATACAAATTTTACATACGTAGGGACTATCAATCGGCAAAGTTTGTTTTTGTTTTTCTTCATCACCAGGATCACTGACCTCCTCATCTTCTGGTTGAATTGGATTAAGACAGTAATTCGATAGTGGCAGCAATTGAGGACCTGTATTCACAAGAAGAATTGAATTTCTGTCAACTTCGTTTAGTTCCCCCAAACCAAAAGGATAGTCTACCGATGTAACTTCTTCAAGTTTAATGTGCGATAGATCATCATTTTCGTATTCATGGGATAGAATGCTCTCAATGGGGGCCAACGGTTGGAAATCTTGATTCACTTCTTGTTTTATGAATACATTCTCAAAATCAGGCATAAAAACAACTTCGTTTTCTTGACAAGACTTACTGTTGGAGGACAATGAAGCAATCGAGCCATCTAAAATAAAATCCGAGAATTACGCATTGAAATTTGCAACCAAATCATAATCAACGTGGTTTTGTTGACTTTGGTGTAAGCATGTTTTCTAGAGACTTACTATTCGATCCAAAATTAAATTTCAAATAAGAAAAAAAAAACTAATTATTATTTTTAAAACTATAATTTGAATCCCTTAACGTCACACCAAATTACACCATTATTAAGACTTAAAAAACTTACATACTTCAAATAAAACAGTATAGCAACAAAACTTAGCCATTAATTCGTTCTTTCCTAGGTTGCAGCAGATGCCACAACGATAATGATGGTCTCAATTATAACAATTTATTATAAATGTTGCATTTTTCGTTTATAAAACAGAGAAAGGTCCTTTTCTGCAAATATTTTCCAACACATTTTCACATATAAACGATAAAACACAGAAGGTTCCCAACCTAAATTTCATAAAGAGGACTGAATCCATTAAAGCTAAGTATCATTCTACTTCCGTATGTGAACTAGTTGAAAAATGAGCTTTTTAAAGTATAAACTGAATACTAACGTAAAAAAATACAGCCTCAAACAAGAAATCAAAGCTAGATCCTAACAGAAAGGACAACATCCATCATTGCTCTTTAAAAGACACGGACAACGTTGAATTTACTCTCTCTATAATTCACAAAGCTATAGAATTATAATAATTTGCATATAGTTGACCTCATTCATAAGAAAGAAGCAATTAACAGTAAGCATTGTAAGAAAATTAGGTATAGAAGAACAAGACATACTTTTCTTCATTTTTGAAATAAATTTTTTTTTTTTTAAACGGTGGAATCATTTTAAGAATATACAAAACTGTCTCACTCTTCTTATGGTCACTAGAATATACTAATTTTTCAAAAAGTACCTATGATATTTAAAACATACCCTGGAATAATTCTTTAAAAACTATTAATTCCATACTTTTAGCTTTTTTTTTATTTGTCTTGCGGTTGACTAATAGCAATTTGAACGGAAAATTCTATTAACAGTTATCGCATTCATGAGATTAGGTGGTATTGTATTTTACTTTAAATCATCAGATCAAACAGTTCGTGGTAACGAACTGTAGTAAGGAGCGACCCGGCTCAATAGTAACCTTTTTTTGCCAGAAGGCAGATCACGGATGCGTGTTTATTTGTTTTTTTTGTTTTGTTTTTTTTTTCTTTTTCCCAGGGGTGATCGTATCGACCCAGTTGTCCTAGAATGTTGCAAGAGGGCTCATTTTAACGGAAATGAAAAGTTCTAGTGCCCTTTTTAAGTGACCAAAAAAATTGGAGGACACCTAGGCCCCCTCCCACGCTAATTATTTTACCAAAGTCACCAGATCAAAATTCTGAGATAGCCATTTTATTCAGCGTAGTCGAAAAACCTTATAACTATGTCTTTGGGGACGACTTACTCCCCCACAGTCCCCGTGGGAGGGGCAACAAGTTACAAACTTTGACCAGTGCTTACATATAGTAATGGTTATTGGGAAGTGTACAGGCGTTTTCAGGAGGATTTTTTTGGTTGGGGGAGGGGTTGAGAAGAGGGGGATATGCTGGGGGAACTTTCCATCGATAGTTTGTCATGGCGGAAGAAAATCTCCATGAAGGGAGCGCAGGATTTACTAGCATTATTTAAAAAAAAAAATGAAAAAATAAATATGAAAAAGTTCTTTCAGCTGGAAGTAAGGAGCAGCATTAAAACTTAAAACAAACAGAAATTATTACCCATTTGAGGGGCTCACCTCCTCCTAATACCTCGCTCTTTACGCTAAAGTATTTTTAGTAATTTCAACTATTTATTCTACGGCTTTTGTGATTCTGGGGTCATTCTTAATGAATTGGGACAAAATTTAAGCTTTAATGTAAAGAGCGAGGATCTGACAAGGGGGGAACCCCCTCATATATGTAATAAAAATATGAGAATACAAAAGTTCTTTACTTAGCTAATTTATAAGTTACATAAATCTTTTACTAATAAAAATATTCGTAAAAAATCAAAAATTCTAGTTGCCTTTTTAATTAACCAAAAAACCGGAGGGCAACTAGGCTTCCTCCCCCGCTCTTTTTTTCTCAAAATCATTCGATCAAAATTATGAGAAAGCCATTTAGCCAAAAAAATGCAAATTTTGTTTTAATTATTCCTCTGCGGAGAGCCAAAATCAAAACATGCATTGATTTAAAAACGTCCAGAAATTAAATAACAAAAAACAAGTTTTTTTAACTGAAAGTAAGGAGCGACATTAAAACTTAAAACGACCAGAAATTACTTCGTATATGAAAGAGGCTGCTTCCTCATCAACGCCCCGCTCTTTACGCTAAAGTTTTTTACTGTTTTAAAAAGAAGAATTGAGAGAAAGAGTCAAACTTTAGCGTAAAGAGCGAGGCGTTGATGAGGAAGCAGCCTCTTTCATATACGAAGTAATTTCTGGTCGTTTTAAGTTTTAATGTCGCTCCTTACTTTCAGTTAAAAAAACTTGTTTTTTTTTATTTAATATTATATAAGAGAGGGCATATTCATACATTTGTAGTTTTTCACTAGTGCGGAGAATCCTATCATCAATAAAAGGTGACCAGTTGTTTTCATTACTTTTACATTCCAACGGAGTTTATTCCGTACACTAACGAAATATAAAGATAATGATAACATGTAAAACTTTCTTCCGTGTGAAATTTCACATGTACAATACAGAATTTCAATAAAGACCTTAATGTATATTTTATATGTATCAGGGCTTTTATTTGCTGAAAAAAAAAATGCCAGCAAAAGGTTCTTCAAGTCAAACTGTGCTCCGGTTCTGGAAGCAGACTGAGGGTCTTCGTCCTGCATGATTATCAAATTCTTAGCGGTTTCTCGAAATTTTAGAAGAAGATATTTTGCATTTTGAAAATAATTGGGTGAACCATTTCTTCTGAGGTCAGTGCAAAGGATTATTCTATCGACAGAATGTCTTAGCAACTGTCTCATAAAAGTCAAATGGAACACAAATTGTTCAGCCACAAGTCGCAAATGCGATATTGAAGCTCTTTTTTTTGTTCCATTTTTTTAGAAAGCATTTGAAAAAAAAAATGCATTGCTATCAGTTGACACTGAAGGTCAACAATCTAAGTCCATTCTCATTCCACAAATACACTGTTTTACAGAGGTACAGAGCTTGTTTCGATGTTCCCAACATTGAAACAGCGTTGCAACGTACAGAATATTGACGTTGCAATTTAAATTGAAACACAGAACCAAACAAAATATTTAAGCTGAAGCATCTCTTCTCTGGTAATGACAGGAGAACGCAGTGAAGGGAACAGTTCACATCTTGTCAAAATTAAGATAAGCCTGTAGAAGTATCCAGAGCAACAGGACAATTTTCTTTAGTATATCTTTGCCTTTATGGCAATATGTGCTCATTTTTCAGATGCCACTGTCATTTTCAGTTGATTTGAGGAAATTGGCTCCAACTTTACCCCCCTCCCCGCAGAATTTTGATGAAATTACGCCACTGTTTCATCGGGCAAGTTATGCCATTCAGTCTACTCGATGACTGAGACTAAAATCCTCCATTAAAGATTAGACCTAAATGAAGTTACTAGCACGGCTATCCAGTCCATGTACATACCTTTATCATTCATTTCAGTTGTTTTCAGTTTGACGAGGTCAGAGTTGAATTTCAAAACTGTGAAGTTTGGTGTAGAAGGGTAACTGCATAAAAAACTTTATCTGTAGAAGATACACAGCATGTGTTTCTAAGCGGATAATCACTGGGATTTAGCCAGCTGTTTTCTACATCTCAATAAAAATGTATAAATTAAAAATCATTGTTTTTAGTCGTTTTTAAGGATAACTGTCACCGAAGACTGTGTCTTATTTGTCACATTTGGAGGTTATTTGATATATAACCGCGGGCAAAATCGAAACCCTTCCCAAGAAATACTCAAACTCATCAGCAAGTCACTTGATGCGCTGTTGGATTTATTAATGTCGGATACATTTATTAATCATGGAGTAAAATCAAATAAATGTTATAGCTATTGCAAAAGTCCCATGACCCGGGTACCTCATTTTGTCCAACTTCTCACAGTTTTTTAAGCTCCGTGCTCCAGATCACCCAATTGGAAAAAAGTGGTAGCGTCTTGTTTTTTGTTTGTTAAGAGTAACCTTTGCCAAAGTTTTCAGCTCTTTTTACCAAGTTTTTTAAGCTCTGTCCTGCAGATCACCCAATTCGAAAAAAGGTGATGGAGTCTTGTTTTTTATTTGTTAAGAGTAACCTTTGCCTCTAAATAACTTCTGTCCCTAGTTTATCTGAGTGTGACGAAATCGTTTGCCAAGGCATTAGACAGAAAGGGGTCCCCAGTTCTTTTTATATTATTGGAATATCTGTCTTTTATTACTCTCTAAACCTACGTGCTGATGAAAAGCGTACATTCATCCAGCAATCACTGTTAAGCGCTGATTTTGTTATTTCTAAGTTTTCCAATGCATGAATGCCCTTAAATAGTGATGCCAAATATCTTAGGATAAATTCAATTGGCTCTTCTTTTAAGGTTAATAAAGTAGTTAAAATACCAGTTAATCAAGTATTTAAAATACCAATACTAGAGTAAACAACTCACTTGATGTTATTCTAATACGAATAATTTTCGAAGTTCCCCCTCGGCTTTGCCCCCATTGAGTGGAAGTCATCAGCCTTCCCTCTTTTTTTTCCTCTTCGAACTTCAAGCATCATTTATCAATCAAATATTGCTGTTAACGCCATCTTCACACTTCTAGCCTTATTTCGGTTGGCAGATGGCTGAATACCAAAGATGCTTGTCTAGTTGGTATCTTGTTATCTCTTGGGAAGAGTCAGATAAAATTAAATCCCTTCAAAAAAGAACCCTGCGAATAATCTTCAAAGATCGTAAACTTTATACTCTTTTTCCTAAGAAAAGGCTGGTTTAAAAAAAACTTTTACGTGCAGAGTGGTAGGTTGTGCCTCTGTTAAAAAAAAAAAAAAAATGCAATACCAAACCCTTGTACGAAGTATTTTCCCAAAAACACTGCCCACCAAGATTCCAACCTTTTTGGGCTGTTCCTCAGACCGTTCACTCCTTGTCTCTTGTTTGATAGTGCTTCATCTCTGGATATGAAAAAGTGTTGTTCCCTGCATTACGGAGAAGATTAATAAAATACCCCACTAGTTTTTCACTTTTTATGGCACGTGGTATTAACCAAGTTGCATATAGCAACCGCAAATTCTGTCGGTCTGTCTGTCGGTCCCGGTTTTGCTACTTTAGGCACTTCCAGGTAAGCCAGGAAGATGAAATTTGGCTGGCGTATCAAGGACCAGACCAGATTAAATTAGAAATAGTCATTTTCCCGATTTGACCATCTGGGTGGGGAGTGGGGACCAGTTAATTCGGAAATATAGAAAAAATGAAGTATTTTTAACTTACGAACGGTTGATCAGATCTTCATGAAATTTGATGTTTGGAAGGATATCGTGTCTCAGAGCTATTATTTTAAATCCCGACGGATCTGGTGACATTGGGGGGAGTTGGGAGGGGGAAACTTGGTGGGAAAAATAAACACAAGTCCTAGATACATGATTGACCTAACCGGAACGGATCCACTCCCTTTGGGGTAGTTGGGGGGGGGGTTAATTCTGAAAAATTAGAAAAAATGAGGTATTTTTAAATTACGAACGGGTGATCGGATCTCAATGAAATTTGATATTTAGAAGGATATCGTGTCTCAAACCTCTTATTTTAAATCCCGACCGGATCTGGTGACATTGGGGGGAGTTTGGGGGGACCTAAAATCATGGAAAACACTTAGATTGTAGGGATCGAGATGAAACTTGGTGGGAAGAATAAGCAGAAGTCTTAGATACGTGATTGACATAATTGGAACGGATCCACTCTATTGGGGGGTGGGGGGGTGGGAGGGTGAATTCTGAAAAATTAGAAAAATGACGTATTTTTAACTTATGAAGGAGTGATCGGATTTTCGACTCGAATTGGATCCCGGGACATAGGGGTTGGAGGAGGGAAACATAAATCTTGGAAACCGCTTAGAGTGGAGAGATCGGGATGAAACTTGATGGGAAGAATAAGCACAAGTTCTAGATACGTGATTGACATAATTGGAACGGACCTGTTCTTTTTGGAGGAGCTGGGGGGTGTTAATTTGGAAAAATTAGAAAAATTGAGGTATTTTTAACTTAAGAACGGGTGACCGGATCTTAATAAAATTTGATATTTAGAAGGAATTCATGTCTCAAAGCTCTTATTTCAAATCCCGACCAAATCTATTGATATTGGGGGGAGTTGGAAGGGAAAATCTTGGAAAACGCTTGGAGTGGAGGAGTCGGGATGAAGCTTGGTGGATAGAATAAGCAAATGTCCTTGGTACGTGATTGACGTAACCTTACTGGATTCGCTCTCTTTGGGGGAGTTGGGGGGAGGGGTTCAGTGATTTGGCGAGTTTGGTGCTTCTGGACGTGCTAGGACGATGAAAATTGGTAGGCGTGTCATGGAGCTGCACAAATTGACTTGATAAAGTCGTTTTCCCAAATTCGGCCATCTGGGGGGCTAAAGGGAGAGGAAAAATTAGAAAAAATTAGGTATTTATAACTCACGAGTGGATGATCGGATCCTAACGAATTTTGATATTTAGAAGGACATCGTGACTCAGAGCTCTTATTTTAAATCCTGACCGGTATTAAGCCTCTAATTTTCCTTTTAAATCTTAGCTCTTAGCTCTTCTTGCCTCGTCACAAGTGCCACATGAGCTCTTAGCTCTTGTAATTATTTAAAAAGGGAGTTGTCTATGTTTCGTACATATTTTTTGACGAATTTCATAAACGGAGATTTAGAAAATGTTCAACAAATGACATATTCATTCTTTCAATTTAATTTTTGCGTTCTTTAGCCAGTTTTAAGTGAATCACTATTCGATACTTTGGGGCTTGTGAAAGCGACTTTTAAAAAGTAAATATCTTATTTTAAAACATTACAATAATTATGGGGAGCGTGTGTACATAAATATACTTTAAGAACTTTCAAGAGCTCCGTCAAAAAGTTTTAAATGTATTTTAAGAAATTTGTGAAGCCGAATTAAGCGGTGAAAACAATAGCCTAAAAGGAGTATGAATAACAAACTACACAAAAGACACAAAAGAGCAATAGTATCTGTGGTGAGATTCCAACCGTGAGGAGCAAAACGTCATTCGCGCTTTACTGACGACAAAATACATTTTATGCAAAGAAAATTATTTTCCCTTAAGCACAAACGTTACTGTATTTTTTAGAAGGCATAGAGGGCGCCAATCCTCGTGCTTGAGATATTTTCTGTTCTCCTTGTCTTTGGTATAATGCAGTTCTTTACTTTTCTTTGAAAACTTCCTTCGCTTTTTCATACAAAACTAGAGAAGATAAAGCAGAAATGTGTGAAGACAGTGAAAGCAACCTAAGCAAATATTTCAGCTATATATACAACAGCCATCATCAGTAAATAAAAAAAAAATTAAACTAAGGTCATAAAACAAAAAAATAATAGAAATAAAATACAACCACAATAAATTTAACTTTTTCAATGTCATTCAAAGAGTAATGACGTATTTGGTCATTACTTCTTAGGATCCAAGATTGTTTTTTTTTCTATTTTTTTTATGCCTTCATACTCACTACATAGATACGGAATCACAATGATACCTGACTTCTTTGACTTTGATTCTCTTTTTTAGATTTTTTCAAGATAAACGTGTAACTTTGTTGAAAACATATCGTACGTAACAACATATTGACGGAATGAAGACGGTTCTAGTCACTTGTAAAACTAGTTTGTTCACAGGACTTACTGATCCCAGTCACGTCAATGAGCCAGTTTCACAAAAGAAACACAATCATAACAATTATGAAAATACATTTCGGAGATGCGCAGTCCAACCGTCAATATTCCCAGGAATCAAGAGAGATTACATATTAATTTCTACTTTCATCCCCCTTTCTTAGTACTAATCCATTATTTCTCTGAAGACTCAATAAGAGTTGTGATGTTTTTGCATTACAATTCGCTCTTTGAGGCATCTGCCCCCCCCCCATCCTAACAAAAAAAAATTATCAGAGAATTCTAATGTTGAGGTTTCAAGCTCTCATTTACAAAAATGAAAGTGGTGCTAAGCTGAGAGACAAAAGTGGGGTTGCCAAACATATTCACTGCAGGAGGCGTGTTTTTATCTTTAGATTAGGATCTACTCGGAATTCGGGGTTTTCTCAGACAACTTGGATGATGCTGTTTTAAGTCTCGTTTTGAAGCTACACATGACAATGCTTGCTGTCAAAGTCGCCACCAGCTAGCATGACCGTGTTTAGGACGGACCTTTTCCAACGTGTAGACAAAAGGATGTAGTCTATTAAGTTCTTAGTTTTTCCATCCAATGAGCTCCAGGATGTCTTACAACGAGTTTTGTGCTTGAACATTGTGTTTTTAATGACTAAATCGCTGTCTCTGCAGAATTCAATAAGGCATTCTCCTCTTTTGCTCATTTTTCCATGGCCAAATTTGCCCATTACATCTTCGTGTCCTGTGTATTTGTTCCCGATTGATGGCGTTGAAGTCACCAATGACAAGGATTATGTCCATTTTAGTGACAGAATCAACTAGACTTTGATGCTAGAGATATAAGTTTTGAGACTCTTTGTCACCTCTGCTGGAATCCAGAGCGCATACTTGGATAATTGTGAGGTTGGTAGGTGAAATTTTAAGGCGGATCAAGATAAGCCTTTCCGAGAAAGGGGTTACAGTGATTAGGAATTCTTCGGGCTTATTAGACAGTAGGAAACCTACACCTTTTTGATGTTTGCCATCATCACGTCAGGAGAGTAGAGGGGTGACATATCGGTGTTTCTCTTCACCAGTGACTGGAAGATGGGTTTCGGCTAGACCAATAACGTCCCAGCTGAACTGTTTCATCTCTCTTAGGAGTAAGTCCATTTTTCCTTATTTGGCGAGGGTTCTAGTGCTCAAAATACCTATTGACATAGTTATTTTTGGAGAAACAATGGCCACCAGGGTTAGTGTTGTCAAGGTAGAAATATTCACATGATTCACAGTCGTCAGCTGCCCCTAACGCGATAGCTCTTAACGCATGGCCACCGTCTGTTACCCCGAACACGGTAGCCCTGGTTCTAATATTTGATCTCTTGTTCATATTCATCAACAAAAGTAAAGAAGGGGTTTCTTGGCTGGCTTCGGGACAGCGGTAAGCCATTCCTCTCTGTCCTTAGCAGGGGCCGACTGTATACCGATAGTGTGCCCTTTGGCGTCCAGCAACACCAGCAATTTATACCATTGCTGGGGAAAGGTTCACTGAAGGGACGTATCCATACACCAATGGGCCCTGCCCGGTGCACATCAGAGCGTCCTCCTCCTCCGTCTTAATTTTTGACCCCCAAACGAGGGTACTCCAGCTCTGTGATTGTGTGTATCTATACCATTTTGGTCACCTGGATGCACTTACTCTTTTGATTGATAGTAGTGGTAGCTACTCATCATTTCCAAAGTCTTCTTCTTTTTATTTAAGTCTTCCTGTTTCTTATTCCACTAAAATCTTCGCTCGGACAATGCGCCCGGGATACCCCCACATATGAAATTGAGTTGCCAAAAAGAAACTAAGACAAATGAAAATAATTTTGTAGATATATTCTGAAAAATTCCCTCAGGAAAGTTTACTACCCAAAAGTTTCCTCTAAACGAAATCGCCCACAGAAAAATTTCCGTATACTTCCCATTAGCAAATAATACACGGACGACGTGCCATCTCCACAACTTATAGCCCTTTTCCATGGAACAGTAGGGGTTCATGTTATTCCGAAGGCATATCTATATATATAAAAATAAGTTGTCTGTCTGTGGATCAGGTGACGTCATGTTTCTGTGTCGACTGACGTCATGAAATTAGTTGTCGTCATTTTTGCTATGACGGTGACGTCATTAAAGATATTTAAGACATATATGTTCACGTAGAAATATATTAATGTTTAAGTTTAAAATGACTGATGAACTTACAATGG
Source organism: Artemia franciscana (assembly GCF_032884065.1). NCBI lineage: Eukaryota > Metazoa > Arthropoda > Branchiopoda > Anostraca > Artemiidae > Artemia > Artemia franciscana. The sequence continues at coordinate 34,706,044 of NC_088865.1, forward strand.
CAAAAGCCGATGAAGATGCTCAAAGAGTCTATGCCAAAAAACTTGCTGCTGATAGAGAAAGTCAGAAAAGAAAGCGTGCCGAGGAATCAAAAGAATAGCAAGGAAACAGGCTTGAGGCTAAAGAACGCAAAACCGCTCAGTTAGATGAAGATCCACCTGGACAGCGAGAGTCCAAACATATCAAAACTGAAAATGATAGCGATGATGATTGGGTTTGGGATTTTGACTTGGATAAGGTCATCAATGCCTACCAGATTTTAGTTAAAAAAACAAAGGTTCGGCGATATGTATTTCATAGTGAAGCTGAAAAATAAAGAAGAAAAAGAAAACTGAAAAAAGAAAAAATGTAAAAAACTAAAAAATACTAAAAAGAAAAAACACTCAAAGAGAAATTACAGACCGGGACACAAATGACGACCGGGACACAGGGAATATAAATGACGACCAGGACACAGGTATTTAAGAATATCGTTCAAAGACAAATTTTTAATTGTAAGAAGACCGTTGAAAGAGAAATTTCTAATTGTAAAATGACTGAAGAACCTACAATGGCAACACCCGAGGAAGCTGCTCAAAACGAATGTATTCAAGCCGAAGTAGCTGAGTTGGTAAAGCTTTATGTTTCAGGTTCTAGGTCCGAGAGGCTCCAGGTTTCAACCTTGGCTTTAGCATTAATACAAAAGAAGAAAAAAACTAAAAAAGGTAAAAACTACAAAAAAACTAAAAAGAAAATATATATATATATATTTATATATATATCTATATATATAAAAATAAGTTGTCTGTCTGTGGATCTGTCAGGTGACGTCATGTTTCTGTGTCGACTGACGTCATGTTTTCGACTGACGAAATTACAGACCGGGACATCGGGACACAAATGACGACCGGGACACCGGCACATACGGAATATAAATGACGACCGAGACACAAGGAATGTTCGATTAGCAATCACCATCAACAAAGCACCGGGACACAAATGACGACCGGGACACAGGGAGTATAAATGACGACCAGGACATAAGTAAAAAAAAATTAAAAACTAATAAAAAAGGTAAAAACTACAAAAAAAAGAAAAAAAAACTAAAAACTAATAAAAAACTAAAAAAGCTAAAAAGCTAAAAAAAAAAAAATGATAAAGGAAAAAAAATAAAAAATAAAGGAGAAAAACAAAACTAAAAAAAAGAAAAAAAAACCAAAAAAAGGTAAAAAACTAAAACCTTAAAACAGACCAATTCAAAAACGAATGTATATACAGACCGGGACACGAATGACGACCGGGACACGAATGACGACCGGGACACCGGGACATGACGACCGGGACACAGGGACACAACTACAAAAGGGACGCCGGGGGGCTCAGGGGGGTATATAAATGACGATGGCGACACAGGGAATCGTCGATTAGCAATCATCATCAACAAAGCTCAAGGGCAATCATTAGAATCATGAGGTATAGATCTGAATACGAATTGTTTTCCCATGGACCATTATATGTTGCATGTTCAAGAGTCGTTAAACCTGACATTCTATTTATATGCACAGACAATGGGACAGCAAAGAATGTTGTATATTCGCAAGTTTTACGTAGTTAAAAACATATATAGTTTTTACGTTATATATATAACGTAAACAAGTTTTACGTATATATATATATATATATATATATATATATATATATATATATATATATATATATATATATATATATATATATATATATATATATATATATATATATATATATATATATTCACAGGTGGGACATAGGGACACAACTACAATGGCGCGTAACTAATATGGCGCGTAACGACTTACGCGCGCGGGGGGGCTTGGGGGGGCGCGAAGCGCCCCCACCAACTAGGTGTTGGGGTGGCGCGAAGCGCCACCCCAACAGCTAGTTTATTATACTTTTCAACTATGCTGAACAAAACTGCTCATTCACAATGTTAATTGGACGACTACGAGGAAACAGGGGCGTGGATGGGGGGCTAGTTACCCTCCAATCTTTTTGGTCACCTAAAAAGGGTACTAGACTTTCCAATTTTTTTTAATGAACTTTCTTCCGATATTTTAGGACCAGCGGGTCGATATGATCACTCCTGGGAAAAAGACAAACAAATAAACACGCATCCACGACCTTACTATGTCTGATAGTGAGATTTTCTTTAAGATTCGTTTACTTGTGAGGGTATTTTCCTTCTTTTCGAAAATCAAGCAAATTTTCTGAGGTTCCTAGCTTTTGATGGGTAGTACAAAACTTAATGAATTTTATATCTTTGGAATCAGAATTAAAAGCCAATTATTTTGATTCAGGCTATCTACTGATATCAAAATCCTGTTTTCCAGAGTTTAGGTTACTAGTGAGAAGTATTACTGCTTAACTACAGTCTGATGCCACAAATTGTTTGAAAAGCCATAATGACGCTGGCCATGCTCCTGTTTGTAGTAGTTTCTGCTCGCTTTCAGTTCGAGTTGATTATTTATTGCAATTTCTGTTCATTTTAGGTTCTGTTTATTTACTGATAGTGATTATTATAATAAATTGTTGTAAAAAACGCAGCACATGCCTCCTAAATCCTTGTTGCGTTGATGGGAGACTGTCCATTAAACTGGACTGAAATCTCAAGGAAAACACCTGACATTTAGAGATTGGATAATACGTTTCAGAAATTTGTCTTAAAAGACGATGGAGGCCAATAAATTACCTTAATTACTGGTTTCAAAAGCCCTTCCGGTGCTGAGGAATACGAACTCCTTTTTTATTCGAGCTTAAAAACAATTATAAATTAATCATATTGTAAAAAACAGACTTTAGTTTTTGAACAAGACAAAAGTTTTATTTAACTCAGTTGCAGCCATTCGAAATTACCTTGCTCAACATTATCTAGCTCCATTCCTTGAAAGACTAAGACCAGAGTCCCAAATGGGGTAAGTCAAGTTCCACAATGATTCTGAAATCTTCAACAGTTTCCTTCAAGAACAGAAGACATCTGAAAAATTGCATATTAATAGCCTTTCTTACATATTGGACTTCGAATAAGGATACTCTGATCATACCACAACAAATATATGAATATACATTAATTGCTTGTGTCATGTACCTAACTAAATGTGAAGCCCAATTTTTTCCGATGATTCTGACTACTTAGATGACACCCCACTCGGAAAAAAAGAAACTTGAAAATATCATTTCCTAATGTTTCCAATTATATTTCCTAATGTCTCATACTGCCTGCTCTTTCTGAAAAAAAAATCCTCTGAGACTCGGAGGTGTCTGAAACTACGAAGATGAATAAAAAAATATCAGCCTTTAAAATAACTTTCAAAGGAGGAACAAAACAGTCCCTTCTGTCATTTAAGCTTTCAGTTCAGCTCCAATCATGGTTGCAGCAGTAGCTGCAACCCAGTAAAGACGGGAACAGCAGTCCCGAGTAACCAAAAATTGAAAATGTGGTTTAAAAATAAACTGATTAACGAGAAAAAAAAATCCGACAAGGGCTAGCAGGTTACCAAAACACCACAGATATGTTTAATAGCTTATATAAAACCTATTTCTCAAATACATGTTCTTTTTGCAAATTCCACCATACAAAAGTGCCAAATGGCACTTTTGATGTCAATTTTCAAGAGGTGGGGCAAGCGGGCAACCAGGACATAGTTGGGGTTTTTATAGCTCACATAAAAGCTATCGCTATGTCTATATGCTTTCTATAAATTCCACCATTTGCAAGTGCCACACGGCACTAAAAATGACTCTTTTACTGTCATGTCTTCATTTGAAATGTTGAGGCTAGTGGGCTATCAGAACATAGTAGAGAGATACTTGATGGATTGTTTACAAGCTACCACTCATATCTGCAAGCTTTTTATAAATTCTACCATCTGTAAGTTACAGCTCTTATTTTATAATATGCATATACTTTCTATTACATCAGATTTTCAATTTTCCGTCCACTTTCATACAAGTTCTTAAATAGTTTTTAAATAATATATTTATAGAACTGTTCTTATTCTTTCGCAATGCCGTTATGTTATTGACCGGGGGATATTTCAAAACGCCTAGTAACGAAAAACAGCGGCTAAATGTGTCAGCTCGGTCTATTTCTGGCACCAATAGGCGGGGGGGGGGGAGGACGACAGAATTGTCATATTACTTCAGCCATGTCTTCATTATGGCTTTTTTAGGCGAGGTTGGCCGAGTAAAAACAGTTTTTGTTCATCGAAAAAGAACTTTACTGAAAAGTGGTTTTGATGTCGAATGCGCCTGAACCACCTTTTGAGCCTTAAAAAGTACCAATGCAGACTGAGGCTGCCTGAAAAGCAAAAGAGCACGGGCGACTTTGCCTAAAAAAGCCACAATGAGAGAATCATTGAAGTTAAAATAGAAAAATTTTCCCTTTTTCAACGCATTCCAACCAATTTTCAGCGTATTTCAGCCAATTTCAAAATTACACTTCGGAAGATGAATGGAGCTGACTCTAAGCTATCGAACAATGGCAACATCTGATTTTACGTAAAAAATTAGAAACTTGAGGAATACAGCAAAATAACCTACCAAAAGCTTGAACAGAGAACGTAAGCATTAAGAATTACCGCTTTCTGAAAGTAAAAAAGTAAATAATGGAAAACCGTAGTTTCTTTTAGACCAAAGGAGAGGCAAATAGCCCCTTATGTACGTACTTAATGATCAGGAGTAAATACAGGAGCAGTATGCTAGTATGCAGTCCGGGGGATACATCCTTATTTGGGCTCTAAAGATTGCCTATGCTAAACTAGAGCATTGACCTGGTGACATTACTTACTTCATTGGATCATTAGTATAATCAAGCCGGCATCTCATTTTCAAATATCTGAACAATTCAGGTATTTCAATTCCTGAACATGATAAACAAGATAAATGCAATGACAGTTATACGAATAATTTTTTTATTTGGGCTGAATGAAACTAGTTTATATTTTTATAGGAATCATACATTAAGTGAATATAAAGCGGGATTTTAAATATATTATATTAAAAGGCGCCGATAATAAATTTCAATAACATTGAAATAAAACAGTAGTGGGGGTAGGGGCTATGGATTTGACAAAACCCATAGGGGGAATACTATTAGAGCTAGTACAAATTCTTCTTACAAAATACAAAATACGTTTTGTACTCTGTTTTGCACAAAGCTTCTTTGAATCAAATGTATACTTTTGTACACATTTTATTCGTTTAAGTTCTCATCAATATGCTTTCCATATATGGAAATTCTTCGTATTCATGTACATTTGGCTCTTCTGTTATTAATAAATAATTACGTCGTTTTTTAAAGGTTTTCAATTAAAATAACCTTGAATATCTAATGTCAAAAAAGCGGGATGAGGATTGCTCACGCTGCTCCTTCGCTCTCATGGATACACCAATAAATTCACATTTCATTTGAAATAAAGTGGTTTACCAAAAATGTTAAAACCACCAAATATTAACAGTCGATATTGCTATATCATAGGTGTATATATTATTTGAAATCGAATGATTTGGTGCATAAGGACCTTTGCAATATGGTCCCTCCATTGATTTTTGCAGTCACCCTCAAATCTATGTTGATACCTGCAATCGCATATATACCTACGCATACCTACGTCGCCCCTAGGGGGTTTTAATACATCTAACCATCGAGAAAAGAATGACACTATAAAAATATTGTCTGATATTAGCAACCGTCTTGCAGTACATTATCAAAATCTCGCCTGATATAAAAAGAATCCTTTATTGCATTATCAAAACCTCATTTGGTATTATCAAAATCAGACAAGTTATTAACAAAATCTTGTATGATATTGAAAAAATCTTACCTGACATTACAAAATATTTTCTGGTACTATTAAAACGTGTCTGATATTGTCAAAATCTCAAATGATGTTGTCAAAACAGATCTGCTATTGCCCAGATTTAACATAGCGCTACGAACTCGTCTCAACTATTATCAAGATTATCAAAATATTGCCAAGTATTACCAAAATGTTGTTTTGTACTATCAAAATCCTGTCTGATATTATCAAACATCTTGCACTAAAATATCAAAATCACGACTGATACAATGCAAATTCAACCTATCAAAACCATTCGTGATAATATCAAAATCTTGCAAGTTATTAACAAAATCATGCAAATATTATCAAAATCTTAAAAGAATTAATAAAATATTTTCAGCTATAATCCAAATGTGTCTACCATTATCAAAATCTAATATGGCACTACCAAAATCATTTCTACTATCAATAAAATTTATCAAAATGCTATCAAAATCACTTCTGTTATAATCAAGATTATAAAAGTCTTGTCAAAATTGATGAAAACTTGTCGGATATTATCAAACATCTTACATTGCAGTATTAATGTCTTACAAGATATTACTAAATCTTGCTAGGTATTACAAAATCTTGTCTTGCATTATCAAAGTCTTTCCAGATATTACGAGTATCGACTCTGGTAATACCTGAGACTTGCAAGTTATTAACAAAATCATGCGTGGTATTATACAAATCTTATCTTATACTTACAAAATATGTTCTGTTACTATCTGATAATTATAAAAATCTTACCTGATGTCAACAAACTAATTTTTGTTTCTATCTCATATTATCAAATCTAGCATGATGATATTAATTTCTTGTCTGTTATTATCAAAATCATAGCAAGTGTTATTCATTTATTTCATTCTACACAGGAGCAAGTCATTGACTAGTTGCGGTGCCTCAATCTTGCTTAGAATTTTCAGAATCTCGTGTATTATTAGCATATCTTATCAGACACGATAAGAATCCTCCACCAGGCATTAACAAAAGTACTTTTTGGTACTATCAAAACATGTCTGATATTATCAAAATCTGAAATGGTCTTATCAAAGTCATATCTCTTATTATCAAATTTAACGCGGTACCGTCAAAATTATGTCTGCAATTATCAAAACATTTCCAAGTGTTTGCATATCTTGTGGGATATTATCAAATCATGTCTGTAATTATCAAACAACTTGTACTACATTATCGAAATCAGACATGGTGAAATGAGAACCCTCTATGATATTCTCAAAGCTTTACATAGTTTTATCAAAATCTTGCAAGTTATTAACAAAATCTTGCATAATATTATAAAAATCTTACCCGAATCTTACCTGATTATCAAATCTTGCCTAAAATTATCAAATAGTTTGTGCCACATTATCAAATCCCATATGACATAAGCAGAATCCTCTATGACATTGTCATATCTTTACCTAGCATTATCAAAATCTTGCAAGCTTTTAACAAAATCTTGCATGATATTATGAAAATTTTAACTGATATTACCATCTATGACTAAAACCGAAAAGATAGCAACACTTGAGGTAGTAAAAAACTGTTGCCATTTACCCTTTTAAATGTAAAACTCACTGAAAGCATCAAGTTTTCATAATATTTGACAAGATTTTGATCATCTTGATAATAACAAACACGATATTTATAGTAATATGTTAAATTTTGTTGATAGTGGAAATGACTTTGATAGCACCGTATTGGATATTGGTAATAACACACGTTTTGAATGTAGTTGAAACATTTTTAATATCAGGTAAGATTTTGATAATACAATGCATGATTTTGTGGGAAACTTGCAAAATTTTGATAAAATCATTTAAGGTTTTGATAATATCATTTAAGGTTTTGGTAATACCATAGAAAATTCTCATTATACAAATCGATATTTTGAAAATATAGTGCAAGATGTTTGATAATATCAGACAGGATTTTGATGGTATCAAAAAGATTTTGATAATACTTGGCAAGCTATTGATAGTCTTTTTAATAATGGACACGATTCCATAGCACTATGTTAAATTTTTGTAATAGCAGACATGATTTTGATCATACTATTTTAGATTTTGACAATATTAGACATGTTTTTTTATACCCGGTTAATACCTGGTAAGATTTTGATAACACCGTGTAAGATTTTACCAATGAATTGTATGATTGTGATAATACCAAATAAGGTTTCGATAATACAACAAAGGATTCTCGTTAGATCAGGAGAGATTTTGATTATGCGGTGTCAAATTTTCGATAATATCAGATATGATTTTGATAATACCCATACAGGATTTTGGTAGTATTTAATAATATTTTGATAGTACAAGGCAAGATTTTGATAACACATATTAGATTTTGATACTAACTTGTATCAAACGTAGGTAATGCCAGAAATGATTCTCATAATATCTCACAAGACTTTGATAATATAAAACATGATACGGTAATATTTCACAGGATTTGGTAATATCGTTAAGACTTTGATAATATCATGTAAGGTTTTGATAATATTTGACAAGATTTTGATAATCTTGATAGTAGCAGACACGATTTTCATAGCAATACATTAAATTCCGTTAATAGCTATCATGAATTTGCTAGCACCATAATAGATTTTGATAATAGCAAACATGTTTTGATTGTAGCTGAAAATATTTGGTTAATAACTTGCATGATTTTGATAATACCATGCATGATTTTGGTATTTTCATAGAAGATTCTCATGTTACCAGTCGAGATTTTGATAATGTAGTGCAAGATTAATGACAAGTATGATTTGATCACACTGTGTTGGATTTGGCAATAGCAGGCACGATATGGATAGCAACATGTCAGATTTGACAATATCAAACACGTGTTGATATTACGAAAAAAATATTTTTTGTTAACAACTTGCAAGATTATGATAATAATACGTGAAGTTTTGACAATGTCATAAAGGATTCTCATTATACCATGTTGGGATTTTGGCAATATAGAGCAGGATATTTGATAATTTCAGGCAATATTTCGATAATATCGCATAAGATTTCGGTAATGCTTGATAATATTTTGGCACCACCATACACATTTTTTTCTAGCACCATTCTGGATTTTGATAAAAACTTGCAAGATTTAGGTAATGCCGGAAAGGATTCTCAAAATATCTCAAGACTTGAAAAGTGGGGGACAAGATTTTGTAATATTTACCATGAATTGGTAATATCATGCAAGACTTTTATTATATCATGTAAGGGTATTGATAGTATTCGACAAGATTTTGACAATCTTGATAATAGCAGACATGATTTTGATGTCACTATGTTAATTTTTCTTAATAGCTAACTGGATTTTTGATGGCATTATATTAGATTTTTGTAAAGCACGTTTTGATCGTAGCTCAAAATACTCTGTTAATAACTTGGAAGATTATGATAATACCCTAAAAGATGTCATTAATAACTTGCATGACTTTGTAAATACAATGTATAGTCTTGATATTGTCCTATTGGATTCTCATTACATTAGTCGTGATTTTGATATTGTAGTGTCAGATGGTTCATAATATCAGAGAAGATGATGATATTTTGATAATATCATCCATGAATTTGGTAATACTTGGCATTAGTTTGGTGATGCTTGGCAAGATTTTGATAATCTTGATTATGCCAGACACGATTTGATCGCATAATATTAATTTAGGTAAAAGGAGACACGATCAGACATATTTTGATATTACAAGAAAAATGTTTTTGTTAATATCAGGTAAGATTTTCAAAAAATCACGCACTATTTTGTTAATAAATTACAAAATTCCGATAATGTTATGTAAAGGTTAAATAATATCATAGAGCTCTCATTATATAATGGGGGATTTTGATAAATTAGCGCATGTCATTTGATGATTTCGGACATTATTTTGATAGTATTACACAAGATTTGGAAACACTTGGGAAGATTTTTATAATAAGACATGATTTTGACGACACCATGTTAAATTTGATACTAAAAGATATGATTTTGATACCACCATTTATGATTTTGTTAATACCATACAAATTTTGATAGTACAAGAAAATATTTTCTTAATTTCAGATGGAGGATTCTTATCGCGTCTGACAAGATTTTGCTAATAATCGAAGAGATTTTGACAATGTCACGCAAGATTGAAGTGCTACAACAAGTCTATGGCTTTCTCCTGTGTTGAATCAAATATATAAATAAATATTACTTGCTATCATTTGGATAATAACAGACAAAAAGTTGCTAGATTTTGATAATATCAGATGGAAACAGAAAATATTTTTTCTTATCAGGTAAAATTGTTATTACAATGCATAATTCTGTTAATAACTTGCAAATTTTAGTTAATACCAGAGAGGATACTTATAATTTCTGGCAAAACTTTGATAATACAAGATACGATTTTGTAATACATAGCAAGATTTGGTAATATTATGTAAGACATTAATACTGCAAAGTAAGGTGTTTGGTAAAAGTACAAATTTTGAATGTAGCAGAAAATATTTTGTTAATGTCATTTAAGACTTTGATAATATCTTGCAAAATTTTATTAATAACTTGCAAGATTTTGATGTTTGTTACAATATGGTTTTGATAGTACCATAGAGAAGTTTCATTAAATCAGTCAATATTTTGATATTGTGGTGCAAGAGGTTGGATAATATCACACAATTTTGAGAGTACCTCACAAGATTTTGGTCATACTTGGACAAAGTTCTTATAATCTTGATACTAGCAGAAACGAGTTCATATTACTACGTTAAATTTGGCAAATAACGTATATGATTATAAAGAGATCATTTTAGATTATGACAATACCAAACACGTTTCGATAGTACCAGAAAATATTTTGCTAATGCCAAGTAAGATTTGAATAATATCATGCAAGATTTTGTTAACTACTTGCATGATTTTGATAACCAAGTAAGGTTTTAATAATGCAATAGAGGATTATCATTATGACAGACGAAATTTCGATAATGTAGTGCGAGATATTTAACAATATCAGGCAAGATTTTGTTATTATATCATGTAAGATACTGTTAATGTTAATTTACAAAATGTTCTGTCAATTTAATGTTCTGTTAATTTACAAAAATATGTAAAGGTTGTAACATAAGTGCTGGAAGTTGGTTTATAATGTGAGTTGTTCTAATTATTTTTTTTTTCTTCTTCTTCGTGTGTTTAGTTGTCGTGTTTTGTGTGTGTGTTATTTTCAAAATAAATATTTTTGTTTTTTCATTCGTTTTGTTTTTTTTCATTGAGAAAGGCTCCCGGACGTGGGATAGAAATATTTAGAATATTTTAAAAATAAAGTGCTGTTTCGTTTTAATTTTTCGTCCGCTTCTTTGTTGAAACGAAAACCCGTTTTTCCAGCTTAATATTTCGTAAAGATTTGAGAATATCAGGGCTCTCATTATACCACATGGGATTTTAATAATGTAGCGCAAGTAGTTTGGCAATTTCAGACATGATTTTGATAATATTACACAATATTTGCAAACATTTGGTAAGATTTTGATAATAACACATATGATTTTGACGGCGACATGTTAAACTTGATAATAAAAGACAAGACTTTGATATAACCATTTCAGCTTTTGATAATATCAGACACGTTTTGGTAATACCAGAAGATAATTTTGCGAATACCAGGTTGAGGATTGTTATCGTGTCTGACAAGATTTGCTAATCGACGAGATTTTGATAATATCGCACAACATTGAGATACTGCAACAAGTCTATGGCTTTGTCCTTTCTCGAGTTTTTATAGATAAATAAATAATGATTGGTATGATTTTGATAATGACAGACACGAAATTGATATCATCATGCTAGATTATGATAGTATCAGATAGTAACAGAAAATAGTTTGTTAATATCAGTTATAACTTTTATTATACCAAGCATGATTTTCTAATAAGTTACCAGACTTAGGTAACACTAGAGAGGACACTCACAAAATCTGGCAAGACTTTGATAATGCAAGACATTAATACTGCAATGTAAGATATTCTACAATATGAGACAAGTTTTTGTAATATTTGACAAGACTTTGATAACCTCGATTATAATAGACATGATTTTGATAGCACTATGTTAAAGTAGTATTAATAGTGGAAATGTTGTAATTGTAGCTAAAATAATTTATTAATGTCATTTAAGATTTTTATAGTACCTTGCATGATTCTGTTAATAAATTGCAAGATTTTGATATTATCACGTATGGTTTTGATAGTACCATAGAGAATTCTCATTATATCAGTAAAGATTCTGATATTGTAGTGCAAGATGTTTGATAGTACCACAAAACGTTTTGGTAATAATTGGCAATATTTTGATAATCTCGATGATAGCAGAGACGAGTTCGTAGTACTACGTTGAATTTGGGTAGTAGCAGATAAGGTTTGGACTACACCATTTCAGATTTTGACAATATCAGACACGTTTGATAGTACCAGAAAATATTTTGCTAATGTCAGGTAAGATTTTGAAAATATCATGCAAGATTTTGTTCATAACTTGCATGATTTTGATAATACCAAATAAGGTTTTGAAAATGCAAAAGAGAATTCTCGTTATATCAGGCGAGATTTTCATAATGTAGTTCAAGATGTATGATAATATCAGAAAAGACTCTGATAATGAAATCCTTTTTCTGGATGGTTAGATGTATCAAGACCCCTAGGGGCAATGTAGGTATGAATGCAAGTGCATGGATCAACATAGATATGAGGGCGACCGTAAATACCAATGGAGGGATCATATTGCACAGATCATTATGCACCAAATCGTTCGATTTTAAACAATATATGCACCAACGACATAGCAATATTGACTGTTAATATTTGGTGAACTTAACGTTTTTGGTAAACCACTTTGTTTTGAATGAAATGTGAATTTTATTGGTGTTTCTATGAGAGCGAAGGAGGAGCGCGAGCAAAAATCATCCCACTGTTTTTAACATTAGATATTCAAGATTATCATAATTGAAAACCTCTAAAAAAATTCATATTAATTTATCAATAGCAGAAGAATTAAATGCAAATGAATACGAAGAGTTTCCAAATACGGAAATCATATTAATGAGAAATTAAACAAATAAAATGTATGCAAAACCATACATTTGATCAATGAAGCGTATCTTCATCGAACTTTGTACAAAACAGAGTACAATTTTTTTTGGTATTTTCTAAGTAGAATTTGCAGTAGCTCCAATAGTATACCCCCTATGGGCGTCGTTAAATCCATAGCCCCCTCGCTGCTGCTTTATTTCAATATTATTAAAATTCTATTCTCGGCGCCTTTTAATTTAATATATTTAAAATCCCGCTTTATATTCAGTTAATGTAGTATTCCTATAAAAATGTAAACCAGTTTCATTGAACCCAAAGAAAAAGTTTATTCATATAACTGTCATTGGATTTACCTGCTTCATCATGTTCAGACAGGTATTTGAAAATGAGATGCCAGCAGGATTATGCTAATGATCCAATGAAGTGGTAATGTAAGTAGGTCAATGGTCTAGTTTAGTATAGGCAATCTTTAGAACCCAAATAAGGATGTATCCCTCGGACTGCATACTAGCATACTACTAATATGAAGTTTTTGGAAAAAGAAGGTGACGTTTTAGGTGGCCAAAACATAGATTGAAATATGAAAAATACAAGATTTAACAAGAAAAAGCCAGACGATCAAAATATTTCAGGTGGGGCGAGTGGGGGGATCCAAAGGTCCTATTTCTGTGTCAATTGCTCAAATTTTATTTCTAATATTAGTGGACTTTCTTAGGGCAAAACTTAGAGTGCATTTTTCTGTTTTTTTTTTTTTTCGGCTTAACCGAGGCAACACTCAATTTTGATTTGACTGCATATATATTCTATTAGCTTAGTTAACCTTTTGTAGTTGTCATTTTGTTATCAGCCATCGATAACAGTATACACTCCTGGGAAATATTACCCCAAATAGGAGGTATAGACTATGGGACCCTATTTCAGGAAAGCCAACATTAACCTATCATCACTTAAATTGCACAATTTTTCACGTGTTTTTATTTTATTAAAAAAAAGCAAAGATTTTTTAAAAGTTTTTCTGAGGAAAGTAAAGAGTGAGGTTGAAACTTAAAACGAAAAAAAAATTATTGCTTCAGAACCTATATAATATATATATATCGACAAAACGAGTGCAAATAAACCAACTGATGGCATTTCTCTATGTTTTTAGGATTACTGAAAACTAGCGCTTAACTGAAAACATAAAAAGAGAAGCATAAAAAACAAGAATATTGACTTAGGAGTCAAAAGTGAGTACGCAGCCTGACCACAACAAACTAACCTTTCACGCTTTTCATGGAATTACGTCGGCTGTGATATCAATCACTTTCAGTATACAATTAAAATTATGTTACAAATTTAAGCATAAAAAATAAATAGTATTTTAATAACCACAGCTTCATTGAACAGCATACAGCATATCAGGTAACTTCTTGGTATCAACAGCTAAACTACCCGTAGTGAGTAATATACAATTTTAAATTATACAAATCAGACTTTCGTTTTACTCAGAATGAAGAAAAAATAAACTATAATATGAACTTCAGAACTCCGGTTAATCCTCTCTAGGCCTAAACAATGGAGAATTTCAAGTTCCGATACAAATTGTAAAGACAGTCTATAGTCATAATACTGTCAAGATGGGTTGGCTTCGGACTTGTCTACAAAACAATCACAAAATGTCCTTCTCAGTACCGAAACGAAACCATTGGACTGAGCTCATTGCGAAGAAGTGATACCAAAATAAACTAAAAAAAAAAAAAAAAGTAACAATCCTAAAATGTTTTATTTTTATTACAGAAAAAAGTGTTCTTTATCGGTTCGCATTTACTGTACCCAAACTCCTACATTGTTTGGTGTTTTTGGCAAAGCGCTAGTTTTCAATAATTCTACAAACATAAGAAAATACCATCAATTCGTTTATTTGCACAAGTTTTATGAGCATTATATTAGATAGGCTCTGAAGCAATAGTTTTCGTTCGTTTTAAGTTTCAACTTCGCTCGTTACTTCCATTATAAAACTTTGTTTTTTAAATTAATCTAAATAGATAAGCCTCACTTTTTTCAAGAAAGCGACAGTGATCAACCTTGCTTCGTTACCACTGTGAATTTAGGGGGTAATGGCAGCTACCCTTACATAGTGCACCTAAGAGCACCATTTTTTAAGAGTACATTTTCACATTTTTAAGAGCACCTTTTTTACGTGTTTGAGACGACAAACCGAAGGATTCTTCTGACTGAATTACCTTCCTTAGAAGGACCCTGAGGTGTGACTCCCCCTCAAATTGATAAACATACACATCTTTAAAATCATTCTCGGTCAAAATCGTTCACGAAAGGGTCTTAAGTGACGCTGATGTTTCAGAGACTATATAGGGAGTAGTCTTGAATATTAATCACTAAAAATTAATTACATTAGTACCTTAAGTTAAAATTTAAAATTTGAGGATGGCTAGCTCAACATAGAGCATCCATCCTATCAATATAAAATACTATCCGGCAGAACGCGCCTAGCTCTAATGCAACTAATACGACTAAGACCGTATCCAGTGGGGGTAGGGGGTTTGACCCCAATCCCTGAAGCGCTCGTCCGACTGATAAAATGCATAAAAACAATTGACGGGGTTTTAAAGTGTTTTTTGTACCTTAAAATGTGGGATTTCGTGGTATTTTTGGGGATACAGGTGTTTTATGAACGATCTCCAATGGTTGAAGACCAGAGCTAAAAATTGACAGAGTGCTACTTGCAAGTGGGACTTTTGTTGTGATATTCTTGCTTTTGTTATATTACTCAACTTGAGTTCTTGTGTAGTGGGTCAGAAATTAATTATTGTTGGTGAAAGCATGCCAAATGCAGTATAAAAGGAAGCTAATAAAATCTGCTGCCTCTTTTCGAAAGCCAAGAGTGCCAGAATGAAGGAATACAGTCATGTTTAAGTTTCTATTATCAGTAGCAACTGTAAGCATACTTGTTCACTTAGAAATGAAAAAAAAGAATGGAGTATAAAAGAGAAAGAAAAAAAATACAACTTCTAAAGAGGAAAAAGCATATAGAAATCAGAAGTAGAAAAAAAAACATCCTACATAACAAAAAAGGAAATTAAGCAAATTAGTTAAACCATTTTTGTACACATTATTCTGGTGTAATCATAACATCTATGAAGCTACGCTTTGCCTTATGTGACTTGAAATCAGAATTGATTGTGGGATACACGAAAGCATGAGGAGATCCAATGGATCTGAAACCAGATCTTATAGTTAGTCGAGGGGCGCAGAACCACCGTTGACAGTGTTAAGGGACAAAACAGGGATAGAACTGACTGATGAAAGTTATTGCCTTTGTTATAAAGCCAGGAGTACCATATGAATGCAGTTATGTGCGAACATTGCAAAACCAGTGCACCTATGAAGCTATGGCTATCCTTATGTACTCTCAAATCAGAGCTTGGTAGTACAGATTCCAAATAAACGCATTAATTGGGAGTGTCTTAATAACGTTGCCATTGGTAGTTTCTTGATCCCTGAGCACTGAGGTGGCGTGAGAAACGCAAATGATGGACAAATGACAAAGCCGAGGTAGGCCTACGCCACGATACGACTATTAGGTACAGGACTATGAGTATTAGATACTACATTTGTCTCTTGGAGACGATATTTATCTTTGGTTTTTTATGTGTCTATTATTTTTTTTTCTACGTTTAAACTATGCTTTGAGTTTGCAGGCAATCAGCTCTTGTGACAAACATTAACAAGAAGATGAACGATAGGAAATTCCTTTCACAAGACTGTGGAATTCTATATTTGAATGAATATTTCAACCCAACGTCCAAGGGCCGTCCTCAGAAAAACATAAATATATAAAAGAAAAGAGACGTACATTGAAATACGATTCTTTTATTTGTTTATGTTTTGCTGAGGACAGCTCTTGGATATAGGGTCGATATATTCTTTAAAAAAAAAATCATCAAAACATTATAGGCAAGTGAAAAAAGAAATCACCAGTGCAACAGCAAAAACACAAAAACAAACGCATACCATAAAACCAAACATAAAAAATAAAAACTATAAAAAATAATAATGAAAAATTAAAAATATATAAATTATTATAGACAATAAATAATGAATAATAAATAATACATAATATATAAAGTATAAAAATTATGATTTGATGTAAATTCAACATCCATATTTCTTGAAAGTTTCACTGTAACATCCTTAGCTTCAGTAGTAACACTAGTAGTAGCCTTAGTAGTAGTAGTATTTGCAGCAGCAGCAGTAGTAGTCGTTATATGTAATTATATGCGCACACTGCCTTTCGGCTGGTTCAACATACCCCTTAACATTCACTGAAAGTTTCAACTTCATACCATTAGTCTCACCAGTAGTAGTCACAGTATTAGAAGTAGTAGGATTATTAATAGTAGCAGTACGCATAGAGTGATGTTGTTTAGTTTAGCATCCCTCTCAATACAGCTTGCGAGTTTTAACTAAGCCCTAAGCTGTTCTGAGGAATTACTCATACACTCTTTTGGCAATCTGAATGAACAAAGTGGTATTTTGATTTAGGGTAAAGGCACCAATGATTCGACAGTTTTTGAAAAAAAAAACCTTTTCAATTCTGGAAGGTTTAATTTCAAGGCTTTTGGTTAGAAAAGGGTTTCATGTAGGATGTAGGAATAACACCTAGGAATCTAACAGTTTGATTAAAAGTTTGAGGTTTTACCAGAATAAGGTACATCATTTTTGATTTTCTGAAATTGGAGCGTTTTCACGAATTAATTCGACAGAAGAAAAAATTGCCTGTTTTCGACACAAGTTGAAACCCAATTCAGCATGTGTCAAAAATACTCCGGAAACTCATGGGCGGATCCTGACGCATTCGACATGTTTATTCTTTTTACTTTATTTCTTCGTTTCTCTTCAACTTTGTTTAATACATAAACATATAAACACTATAGATAGAGATAATGGAAGAAAAAACGGAAAAATTTTCTCAAGTATAGGAACGAATTGGATAATCATATGGAGTGTAATCGTCTGACCTAGGTCATATGAGTCTTTTCTCTTTTTTTCACAGTGTTGCATATATGCCACAAGAATAGCATCTTCAAACACGATCTGGAATGGCCCACATCCTCTCAGCTTTAAAAGACCAACAAAGATTCTTATTTATTCACAGTAAAAATGTCGTCAACATTTGGGCATTTCAAAGTTAATTGGCCATTTTAGTCCACTTTGAATATTTAAATTTTGACTATCCTTCGTCTGGAAAGTCCAGAATCCTTGAAATATACATGTCCTACTTAAGATTACCAGAAATTTGTGACACCAAGGGGTTTAACATGTTTCACTAGCATTTTGGGTGGGCTAGGGTCTTATAAATCGGGAATGGATTTCTAGAATTGTAAGAAATTTATTGTCATTATATATGACTTGGTGGAACTTACTGTCATATGTAAACTCCTAGCTTCATCTAACAAATGTGTAGGATTTTGAGGGGGTTTCTTTTGATTGTTTATATGACATACTTCAAGGATCAGCAGGTAATCTACATATTAACACCTTTGAGACTCTTGCTAATTTCATTAATCAACACTAACAAGGTTCCTTGAGGAATTCCAAGCTAAGTGGGGAGGGTTCAAACAGAATATTTTTGTACATATTCAAATTAAAATTTTATGACCAACCAAGTCAAATTCTTATAAATATCAACACGGTATTAGGCCAAGCTATAGTTCCACAGATGATGGAATAATCTAGCATCAAATCAATAAAATTACGATTAAAAAAAAAATACCTTTTCACTGTTTTTCATGCGGAATATTATTAGAAATAATAATCATCAAAATCTTTCGTTGTTGAGATAGTACCCATTAATTCGACAACTATGTTTTGGTCAGAGGTCCTTGAGTTTCGACACCAAATTTTCTCATCTGTTTTACACGTTCAGTGAAGTTTTGACAGAGTCACCTATATTTTGACAGGGCCTTTTGCTGTCTGTCGAAAATAAGATATTAAGGAACATTTTTACTTGGACAGGTAATCCAATATATCAGGCAAGAATTTTCGCCACTTGGAACATAGTTTCGTCAATATAATATTTTATGCTATTTTAATTTTATTTTATTAAGAAAAAGCCGATGTACCTACATTTTAGAGAAGATCAGATGTATCTTGACGCGTTGGTGCTGATCCCAGCTTTTTTGCAAAAACATAACCAAGTGAAGACAGTTTGAACATTACATAGCTAAAAATTTGTTGGGATCTCATTTTGTGTCGAAAACAGCAAACAGATTGAATTAATTATTCTTTTCTTATCTGGGAGTATCAGATAGTGTCCACGTTTCACACTGTAAAATTATAATGACGGCTTCAAGAGATGATGTTCCAAGTCACGATTAAGCAGAGTTATCCTGTCTTGAAGGAAAATTTCATCTGTGGTTCCGAAATTGCACTTTCGAATAATTGGTGCCTTTACCCTAGTTCAACATCCCCTAAACATTCACTGAAAGGTTCACGTTAATAACCTTAGCCTAAGTAGAAGTAGCAGATATAGCAGTATTAATACTAGTACTAATGGTAAAACGCACATACTGCATTTTTGTTAGTTCAACACTAACCACAACATAGCATGAAAGTTCTAACTTAATGCTTAAAGCTATTTCAAACTACTACAACTAATACTACTAACAACTCACCGCAGCACTAAGCCGCCTGATGTCAACACAGATAGGCACCCTCCTCCTCCATCCCAATCTATTTAAAGCCTTTCTTTTTACACCCTCCCAGGAGGTTCCCATTTCCTTTAAATCTTTCTTTATGACCCCGTCTCAACGCAGACAAGGACGACTTTCTGTTTAGCCCTACGGTTGGCTGATAAGGACAATCTTCGGCAAATCTCTGAAAGTTCATTGATTTTGCTCCAACTTTTATCTAGGATGCTTAAATCATCAGAATAATCTAAGATCAAGAGAGTTTTTCCTCCCCATTTGATTCTATGGTCTCCCATTACCTTTCCTTTGCTTCTCAAGATAAAGTCCATCAAAATGATCCATATAAAGGGGGATAGAACACAACCGTGCTTAACTCATGATTGAATACAAAACCACCTGCTAACCTCATTTCCTACCTTAACTGCAGCAGTATTATCCATATACACAGCACCTAACCACTTTAATGAATTTATCTTGTATACCACACAAGCATAAGACTTACTAAAGCTCTTATATCAACAGAATCGAACGCTTGCTCATAATCTATAAAACTAAGGACCAAGGGTGTTTGACAACTCAGGCGCTTCTCAACTTTTTTTCAGTTCAGTTCAATCGGGTTTATTAAAAAAAAATTATAACAGTCATAACATACATAATCTCTCATCTCTATGCAAAAACTGCATGCTGAGTCCCATATCACCTCAAAAATAAATACGCGCTATGGCTCACCCTCCACTTCTTGATACAACCATGGCCCCTACCAAAAAAACATCCTTACAAGTCCCCGCCTCTTCATCCAGGAGCAAACCACTCCAACCCCCACAAAACAAACTCAATAATAACTAAAATCACTTTTCTAATTAGATTCTTTATTCAAATTAAACTAATTCAAAACAAGATAATTTTTTATTCTCTTTTTGAAAGAACCAAGGGAGCTCCTACCTCTCAGTTCAAGCGGTAGGGTATTGTAAGCCTCAGCACAGACGATGTAAGGCGAAAAGTCCGACCTCACTGTTGGCGTATGTCGAATATGGATCTGTGCAGATAGTCTTGTAATTGGAAGGCGCTGTTCGGATACCAAACGGAATAGATTCCTAAAAGGCGGTGGAAGCTAGCCGGAGAGGAATCTGAAAGCAAAAACTAAACAAGAAAGCTCAAACAGCGATTTCAGCGAGATATAATCTTCTGTGTGTTTGATGATCTTCAAGGCATTCTTGTGGATGGAATCCAGTTTTTTCAGATGGGATTTGAATGTCGATTGCCATACCATTGCGCAATACTGCAAGTGGGGTCTAATGAGTGCATTGTAGAGAAGGATAAGGGTTTTACGTGGGAATGTTTGCTTCAGTTTCTTCATGATACCCAGATTCCTTGAAAGCTTTAATTCTACAGCATGGATGTGAGGAAGGAAAGAAAGGTTTTCATCAGCTATTACTCCTAAATATTTTGCACATCCATTTACTGGTCATTGAACCTGTCCACGAGACGTCACAATTCCTGTTATTTCTGGGTGAAGGGTTCCTACCCTAGAAAATAGTAGGATGCAAGATTTTTCTACATTGATGACAAGTTTGTTGGCATCCATCCAAAGATAGGTCTCTTCTTTGATGTTTTCAAGCTTCTGCTGGAGTGAAGGCATATCGAGTCCATGTGTCGTCAGCGAATGCTATAAGTTCATCTTGCTCGTTAGATGTCCTCAGATGTTTGATCAAAGCATAGGTTACAGCATTTTTGGTCGTCATGATTCGGATTAAGGATAAGCGTTAGGTCATTTACATGGACTAAAAACAAAAGAGGACCAAGGATTGATCCTTGGGGCACACCAAATTTCACAGTAGTGTCGTTCCTTGGGTCGTCACCAATATAGATGCACCTATTTTGAAGGTAAGATTCAAACCATTGAAGGGCTATCCCTCTCACTCCAATATGTTACAGCTTTCCCAGTAAGATTGTATGATCCATACTGTCAAACGCTTTCTTGATGTCAATCAATATAGCAGCTGGCAGAAGACCTGAGTCAAGTGCTCTGTTGATGAATAAGCTTAAGTATGCCAGAGCATCTTCTGTTGAATGACTAGGTCTGAAGCCAAACTGACGACTATTAAAAAATCCTTTTTTTTCGAGAAACTGGTAAAGTAGTCTTTGTAAGGGTTTTTCAAAAACTTTTGAAAAAACAGATAATATGGATATGGGTCGGAAGTTTGATGGATCGTCATGAGGGCCACCTTTATGCAGAGGGATTATTCTTGCTTTTTTTAGTATCAAAGGAAAAACACCACTTCTTAGAGACATGTTTATCAAATAAATTAATGGCTCTAGGATAAAAGGGAGGACTGCTTTCAGGGCTTTCGTGTGTATCCAGTCAAATCCAAATGCTGATGTGCCTTTCAAGGTCTTCACAATTAACTCTACTTCAGTTGATGTCACAGGAATTATTGCCATTGATTTGGCGCATGCTGAGCCAAGGTAATGCTTGTAGGGTTTGTGGGGACTTTTCGCAGAATTAGATGTAATTCCTCCTATCCTTGCGAAAAATGTACTGAGTTCTTTTGCAACCTGAGTGGGTTCCATAACAGCCTCCCTGTTGACAAAAAGTCTGGAAGGCAATTCTGCTCTCTTATCATTTGGTTGCAAAATCGAATTAATGACCTCCCAGACTTTTTGTCCATCCTTCCCACTTTCCAATATTTTATTATTCACATAAATTCTTTTTGCTTTCCTCAGAACTGAATGAAGGCATTTCTTATACGTCTCATATCTCTCTAGGTTTTCTTGGTTTGGGTGGTTTCTGTAATTTGCCCATTACTTATCTTTCTTATTTATGCATATGAGTAAGCTTTTGGTAACCCATGGACATATTGGTGTATTTTTTCTTCCATGGTTTCTCTTTAAAACAGCATGTTTTATATGCAGCTACAAACACATTGTGGAAAATTTCAAAACCTTCATTCACATCTTCATTTGCTAGGACAATGTCCCAATAAACTTTTTTTAACTCATGGCTAATTCAATATTTTGAAATAGCCATTTTGTTTGCAATTGTCCAAACGGCATATAAAATGCCTTCAGGGTGGCAAAGCCCCCCACAGCCCAGGGACAACGGTTGTGAGTTTTGCCTAAGGGTATATAAAGTTCTTATGGAATGGGTGGTCACATAAACTTCAGATTGGATGGGACTCGTTTGATGGGAAGTTGGAAGTTACAGTGCCTATTTTGTGAGTCAAAACTTAATGGAGGGCAGCCAGCCCACCCCCAAGCCTATCATTCCCTAAAAAAACATCTGATCAAAAATTTAAGAAAACTATTTGTATGTTAAAAGGTCCACTGATTGTCTTTGGGGATGCCAACCTCCACATAGTCCTCAAGGCAAGGGCTGCAATTTAGGTAATTTGCTCATTGCTTCCATATAACCTACTACTACTACTAATAACTCACTACAGCACCAAGCCGCCTGAGGCCAATACAGCTACGCATGCTCCTCCTCCAACCTAATCTATTCTAGGCCTCCCTCTTAAAAATTCCCAGTAAGTTCCCATTTCCCTTAAATCTTTATTTATAACATCCTCCCAACCCAGACGAGTGGGTTGGTGCGCTGGATTCGGGATCCTGTGTCTGAGAGGACGTGGGTTCGAATCCCGGTGTACCCAATTCTTCAGTTTGGGACGGGGGTCAGTGGCGTGATCCTGTAAGCTTAGCCAGAGTCGACCCAGCTCTAAATGGGTACCTGGAGAAATCTGGGGAAGGTAAACAGGAAGGGTGTGCGAAAGCACAGGTTGGCTGGCCCCCAACCCCCCATTGCACTTCCTGGCTGAAGGGCCAAGAAACAGAGATCAGCACCGCTGGTACGGACTGTAAAGTCTAAATGCCGCATCCTTTACCTTTTTTTTTTAACCCAGACGAGGACGGCCTGCTTTCCGTGTAGCCCCAGATGGTTGGCCAAAAAGGATAATCTTTGGCAAGAATGTGGCCTAGCCTCATCTGGAGAATGTGGCCTAGCCATCTCAACCTTTCTTTCATTATAGCCCTAGAAAGCGGGATTGAACCACATTTTTTGTACAACCTACTGTTTGAAATACAGTCAGTCAGCCAGGTGTTGAGGATGTTTTCTCAGGAAAACATCTAGTAAATTTTTGTCTGCTTTTTGAAGCGCCCATGCTTCAGAGCCATATTTGACCACTGTCATCATTGTAGCTTCCAATATTCTCCATCTTGGTTTGTAGACTTATCTTCCTATTCTTCCAAACTTTTTTTTAACTGTGAAAAAACACCCTGACCCTTAGCTATTCTACTTTTAACATATTGATTGCTCCCACCATCTTTGCTATTAATGTCACCAAGGTAAGTGAAGCTGCCGACCTGATCAATCTTTTGTTACCCAACATCACCTTTTCATCTTCATTTATTCCTAGTCTTCTTAATATTAATTTTTAAGCCTATTCTAGCACCCTGAATTTGCAAAACCTCTAAAAATTCATTCATTTTGCTCACACTTTCATCTAATATGCTTAAATCATCAGCATAATCTAACTGAGACCCTGCCTATTTGCTTCTGTAACTGTAAGTAAAACTTATCTGAGTCACTGGTATCTCCGTCAATCAGTTCTACAATGGCATTTGCTACTATAACGGATACCCTGAACTTTTTAGTCAAAAAATGAGCAATGAGTATTATATTATCAATACCTTCCCAGCCTAAACAGGACTAAACAGCTTCGTTGTTCATCATGAGCCCTACTCCTGTCTGTGTACCCCATCCTTCCTGCCTGAGTGAAAAATTCTATATCACCTGTTTTCTTGCTTCCTACCCCTGGGAGATGAGTTTCAGTTCGTCAGTCAAAATGTTGATAGGACAGTTATTTTAAACGTCATAACATTCCAAGTTCCAATCTTCATGTTCTTTAAACCATTGAAATTATTTTGGCCCCAGGAAAAGCAATGATCCTGGATACCAGCACATGATAGGGATAACATATTTTTTCAAGTCTACATTGAAGTGCTTAAGCCGGCTTTGAACAGGACAGCAGGAAGTCCCTGAGACCTCCAATAAGAGTTGAGGCTTTGATCAAACAGATAGTTTTTTTGTTCTGTCAAACTTGTAGGTGAAAACACTCCAATTTAAGAAAATCAGAGCTTTCTACCCTTTTCTGCTAAAACTTCAAATTTTTAATCAAACAGTTAGATTCCTAGATGTTTTTCCTATATACTGAAAATCATTAGATTAAGCCTTCCAGAGCAGAAAAAGTGTTTTTTGTTTTTTTTTGTTTTTTTTTCACAAAAAAAGTCAAATATATGAAGGTGAAATTTTCAAGGAATTTTGAGGGGAGAAGATGAACTGAATCACAAGACACCTTCTATATATAGGTTGTCAAAAGGGCATAACAGCTACATGTTAGGACCAGTTTGGTGTGTGAAGTTGAAGTTAACAGGGCTTGTTGCAGGGGATGTTAAACTAATCAAAAGAAAATATTTGCATCCTAATGCTACTGCTTCTACTCATACTACTACTACTGCAGCATACAGCTACTACAACTATTGCTGCTAGGTAAGCTAACAGTATTATGGTAAAGCTTTCAGGGAACAATTGGGCAGATGTTGAACTAAATCAAAACAATGAGCATGTATATTTTAAAGAGGTGACAAAGCAATACCTCAAGAGTAGCTGGCATTATAAGTTGTGGTGAATTTTGAACTAGCAAAAGGCACTATGTGTATACTATTAATACTACCACTATAGTTACTCTAACTAACAATACTGGGGGTATTAAGGTGAAACTTTTTCAAAACAGTTGGGAGAGTTTTAATTAAATGGAGGAAACTATATCCATACACGTTTTTGAAAGGGCATATAAGCAATATCATAGCCAACAATGCTCTATAATAGCTAGAAATATCACTGACACTTTAAACTTTAGCTATTTTGTTTAGAAATTAAAATTACTAGTGCTGTTTTTAAAAGCCAAAAGAGATTACAGGATAAGCAGCCCTCCTATCAAGCCCATTCATTTTCCAACCACATCTAGTCAAAACTTTGAGACAGCCATTATGTTTAACATAGTAGAATGGTCAAGGAACTACGTCTCTTGAAAATTTTGTCAACCCCCACAATTAGACAATTGACCCTTCTGCTTTAAAACTATATATTGCTTTAAACAAGTCAAAAGGCACTGTGTGTAGGGTTGCCAATAAACACCTCTGCAATATATTTTTGAACAACTGTGGGTATAAAGTTGCAACTTTTAGAGCTACTACTACTAATAATTCTGCTCTTATAATTTAAATAAATCCAAAGAGTGCAAGTGTATCCAGGTTGTCATAGAGCATGGACGGATTTTTTCTAGAATGATATTAAGTTTTATTTTTTAGTTCAACTCAAGGAAGTAAAAAAAATTAAAATACATTACTATTTGTGCAAGGATTAAAAACTGTTGAAAAAGCTTCTCCAAAATACAAAAAGCAAGCAACACAATGGATTCTTGTATAAAAAGACTTGTAATTTAGCTTGTTACATTTGTTTGAAAAGCTTGTTTTCTGGAAAAGGTTTTTTAATTATTTATATATATATATATATATATATATATATATATATATATATATATATATATATATATATATATATATATATATATATATATATATATATAGAAAACCTTTTCCAGAAAACAAGCTTTTCAAACAAATGTAACAAGCTAAATTAAACCAAAATCAGCAGAAATAAATTCAAATGACCTCCCAAGCATAAAACTACCACAAATCACCATCAATAAAGAAATAAGTAAAAAAAAAAAAAAAAAAACAGAAATTACAATAAACAACTGATTTAAACTCCAGATGAGCAAAATTACCATCAGTAGGTCTGACAACCCCCATGCCTTCTCAAGACCAGAACATAATTTGCACCTTACTGAAAACAAACTATATTTTAAATGTTTTCCCTTTTTTACTTTAATAAATAAAGTGACAATTAAAACTTCAATGGATAAACATAAATATATGTATATTATACTCAATTTTTTTATGGTTTAATGGTAGTTCTTTATTTTTCTTTCAAAAAGAACTTGTGGTAAAATTTCAGACAAACTATATAAAATAATAATTTCTTTCTATAGTTTTGGGTATAAAATTGAGTCAAAACATTGGTTCCCCACTTACTATTTCTTTGTAGATACATTTTATAACAGTTAAATGATTCACAAACATTCTTTTGTCATGATTAAGTTGAATAAAAAAAAATATGACAAAATAAAGCTTATGGATTACATAATATTTACAAAATGGACTTTATAAGGAAATAGTAAGTGTGAGACAAATGTTTTAACCTTTTTATGCCCAAAAACAATGAAAAACATTATCATTTTCAAAGGTCAAAAAAAGACTTAAAACTAATTTTGCAAGGAGTTAAAACTAATTGAGCCTAAAAAATGACACTGAGTAGAAGCTAAGTTCCCTTTACTCATAGGTTCATTTATATTAACTGCTGCTTATTTACCTACTCTAGTAACAGGAATAGCATTTTTCTGTTACTAAAAGAAAAAGTTCCTGTTTTCCTAACAGGAGTGGGCTATCTTGGCAATAGCCTCCCTTCCCAAAGTATTTTTTGACCCTGGATTGAGATACCATCCAATGGCTAATTTGATAGCAAATATATAGGCCTATATACATACACACAAATCTTTAAATTAGCTAACCAGCCTACCAGTATTATAGGCCTAGGAGCCCAGCTGGACATAAAGAAACATGTTTAGAAAACAATTCTTACTCCATAATATGCACAATAATCTAAGTTGACACATCTTACAGGGAAAGAACCTTTATCTTCACTACTTTCCTTGTTTTTGCAGTAGCCTATTTGTAAGAAATTCATGAATTTTGTACAACCTAGCCTATATATTTACAGTGTATATATCCAACCCCCCAAAGTGCATATATATGCCTAACATATATGAATATAAATATAACATTCATTTGAATCACAAATTAACTTTACCCCACATTAGCCATATGGTGGATATCACCCCATATTGGTTACTGTTAAGTTTTATTTCTTTCCAAGAGAGTGAAAAGGAGTTTGTCTAGTATTTTAACAAGCTTGATACATGGAAAGTTTTCTAAATTAATTCTAAAAGAACTTGAGCTTGCTCCTTACTTTTCAAAGTACCCTTATCAGTCCCTTTCAATAGCCTTCCCTTATTCCTGTACTGTTCAATAAGGAAGGACAGGATACTTATCCTGACTTTCTTGATAGAATTTGATAATTAAGGGAATGAAAACAAAATTACTTGAAGATTTAAGCACTGAGCCTACATTAATCTTAGTAATGCAATTAAAATAGCTCAGTTACCTTGAAAACGTCTTTACTCACTCCAACCCAGCTTTTAAACACTTCAGAGATTCAAAAACTGCATCTTTACTGAACTTCCAAACAAATTTTATACTCTAGCCTACCTAGTTTTATCATATTTATGCACATGCTTTTGATAATTTTTAAATTTTTCGCCCGGTAAAAAAGCATGAGTCAAAACCTCAAAAGAAATTCTTTGGGGTCCATTCTTTACGGAAAATCCTTGTGAAATAACTAGTATAACCTGGGTGATCAGAAAATAGATACTAAAAAAAAGTGCTTTTACTTTTGTCATACTTATCTTCTTCTTGTCATACTTTGATCGAAGGACTTCACTTGTCCGTTACGACCTCTTCTTCTTGTTGGAGAACAAGGCTCCAAAAATGATTTCGTTACGAGGTTCCAATTTCAGAATTTGTATGAGGGTATATCGTTCTTTGTCATCTTCTCCTCCCTTCTGTTTGGTTAGTGGGAAGTGATTCAACTTAGCAATTCAACAAGTGATACTTTAGCGTAAAGAGCGGGACGTTGAGGAGGGGACAACCTCTTTCATATACGGAATAATTTCTGTTCGTTTTAAGTTTCAATGCCGCTGCTTACTTCCAGTTGAGAAAAACTAATTTTTTTAAATTTAATTTCTGAACATTTTTGGATTAATGTATGTTTTGATTTTGAATCATCGCACATGAAAAATTAAAACGAAATTTGCATATTAAATTTTTTGGCCAAATGGCTTTCTCATGGTTTTGATCGGACAGTTTTGATTAGAAAAAAGGGATAGGGGAGGAGGCCTAGTTGCCCTTCAATTTTTGGTTTCTTTAAATGCAACTAGAACTTTTTTATAACGTTTTTATAAGTAAAAAATATATGTTTTTGCGAAATAACTTACGTAACGAATTTCTATATTCGTATATTTTTATTACGTATACGAGGGGGTTAGCCCCCTCGTAATACGTAGCTCTTTACACTAAAGTTTGAATTTTGTCCTAATTCTTTAAGAATGACCCCTGAATCACAAAAGCCATAGAATAAATAGTTCAAGTTACTAAAAGTACTTTAGTGTAAAGAGCAAGGCATTGAGAAGGAGAGGAATGTCCTTATATTCGTGATAATTTCTGTTCGTTTTAAGTTTTAATGCTGTTCCTTACTTCCAGTTGATTTTTTTTTTCATTTATTTTCTCATTGTTTCTTTTTCAATAATGCTAAAAAATCCTGCACCCCTTCGTGGAAATTCTTTTCCCTCATGATAAATTCCTCCATGGAAAAATCCTCCCATGTAATCCCTTCCCATGTACCCCCTCCCAATGCGTAAAAGTCCCCCTAAAAACGTCTGTACACTTCCCAATAACTAGTAGTATATGTAAACAATGGACAGCGTTTAAAACTTTCAGCCCCTCCTCCTGGGACTGTGGGGGATTAAGTCATCGCCAAAGACATAGTTATTGAGTTTTTCAACTACGTTGAACAAAACGGCTATCTCAAAATTTGATCCGGTGACTTTAGGAAAAAATGATCGTGGGAGGTGGCCTAGGTGCCCTCCGATTTTTTTAGTCACTTAAAAAGGGGAATAGAACTTTTAATTTCCATTAGCATGAGCCCTCTTGCAACATTGTAGGACCACTGGGTCGATAGGATTACCCCCGGGAGAAAAGAAATAAAAAGAAAAATAAACCCGCATCCGTGATCTGTCTTCTGGCAAAAATACAAAATTTCCACATTTTTGCAGATAGGAGCTTGAAACTTTATCAGTAGCGTCTTCTAATACGCTGAATCTGATGGTGTGATTTTTGTTAAGATTCTATGACTTTTAGGGAATGTTCCCCCTCCCCCTTTTTCTAAAATACGGCAAATTTTCACGGGCTCGCAGCTTTTGATTAGTAAGACTTGGTAAGACTATGAAACTTATATACTTAAAAACAGCATAAAAATTCGATTCTTTTGATGTAACTATTGGTATCAAAATTCCGTTTTTTAGAGTTTCGGTTACTATTGAGCCAAGTCGCTCCTTAGTACAGTTCATTACCATGAACTGTTTGATGAAGCAGGAAACGAGGAAACTTTTACTACGTTCGTTACCACGAGCTGCTTGTTATGGCCTTTACTTTTCTTTGAAAAACTTCTTTTTGGAAAGTTTTTTTTTAATTCATATAAGAAAAAGTTAATGAACAAGGAGCTAAAAAACAACCCATCGGTCATCATTTAGACGTTATTTCTTTTTCAGGGAGAAAATAGGGATGAAATAATAGGAACGTGAAATAGGACGTGACTTATGTCAACAGCTTTCATATTTCTTCTTGAACTGACAACTTAACAGTAAAATATGAGTTTTCACCTTCTTTTCAAATTGAAAGCAAAAAAAACAAAAACAAACTAGCTTTTGAATGAAATAAAATGGTAAACTATGATTTTGAATGTTTCGTAAAAGGCGAAAAATTAACTTGACTTGAGGAGAAAAGAGCTTGTACTCTTGAATTTAAAATTCGGTAACAAGTCTTCAAAATTTGGGGAATTTTTTGGGGAAACAGACGAACTGGAATTTTGCTACGAAATTCTGTTCCAACAAAATGAACCTTCGTGAACCATTTTCATTATTAATTTGTTGCTATTCTTGCTATTACTTGTCATCTAACCACATATTTCTTTGTTATTAATTTTTCCAGCAATTAGTTTTTCATTAGTTTTTGCCAATCCTCTTGATCGTTGTGATGATGTACTTTTCTTTAATGGTTTGAAAAATCAAAGTAAAGTGTTCTTTTTCATTTTATCATTTAGAATATGAAAAAAAAAGGTGTTTGCTCTTTACAGGGTTGCCAGCTTTGTCAGAAAAGTACTAATGTTAGATAAATTTCAACAAATTACTATGCTAATGGAAACTCTGCAATAATTCCAAGATCCTTCGAAAACTTAAGTTTGCATAATCTACAATGAAATTGAGGGAATCTTTATCTTGAGGAAACAATTATCTGCAGAAAAAGAGAATACAGGTGTCGGTTCTTCTCCAATATGTTTATCACTCAATGTTAATGAAATATTCAATAATACATTTTATATTAACAGTTACTGCATCCCAGTGGCTATGACGCCATCTTTGAAATTCAAAAGTTGTGGGCTCAAGTCACTTTGCAATAACCAATGTAACATGTGTTTGTTAAAGAACTCAGTTCAAAGTGTGGTTGCAACTGTAAAAAAAAAAAAAAAAAAAAACAAACAAACAAAAAAACAATGGACTTTTGCAACAATGAAACATGGTTGTGTGGTCCAAGTTTTTGCCTTGGATATAAGAAAGCGGACCAAATAGAAAAATTTACTCGAAAATTAAATAAACAAGAAGAATATGCATTTTGGCCGATTAAAGAATAGTAAATTGAACATACCAAATCAAAACTGAATGAATCAATCTTACCCAAATCCACGAGGAGGAGGATTTGAAATCCCCAAGAATATTACCGAAGGCAGAACTATAAAATAGTAATTTAAAAGATCTTTTTTGTAGTTTTATTTGGACTCCAGGCTTCTCCACACCCACGGAGCGTGGTCTCTTGCATCTAGTCTTTGCTATTTTTCCGTCCATATTAAAGAGTGTGTCTAGAACCAAGATAAGAAACTAAAGAGACTAAAGTTTGGTACTATTAGGCATGAAGACCACCTAAAAACCCCAATAAGAGATTTTACACCTAATGGATCCCACAATATTCAATTGGAAAGAAATCATTTGACCTAGAAATACTTCTCCAAACTGAACGAATGGTACCCCAAAGAAATTAGGATTATCAAGTATAGGTCGGACATTGATGTGTATTGCACAAGGCCAAGACTTTGGGGTCAGTCTGAAATTTCTGTCTTGAGGCCATAAAACTTAACTATCTGTAGAAAAAGGGAATATGGTCTCGGTTCTTCTCCAGTTTGTCTATCGCTCCATATAATACATTTATATTACATATTTCGTATTAACACTAATCGCATCCCTGTGGCTATGTGACATTTTCCCAGATACGAAAGCTTTGAGTTCAAGCTGACGCAAAAACGCACTGGAATATATTTCTTTCGTTTTATAAGGCTTTTCTAATCGTAATTTTTCATTTCTACGAACATCAAGTATCAATATGACCAGTCACGACTGGATAGGAATTCTGGCCAATTCTCCAGCGTAAAATTTTCCTGAAAAGCTCACCCCCAGGAAACTTCCCTCCCCATATAAAATTCTCTTCGAGGAAATGTCCTACAGCAGACAATTCATCCTCTTCCCCACCCAAAAAATGTATGCAAACTTCCTAATAACAAATAACAAACGGAAACTTTTGGCAAATTTTATAACTTAAAGACCTTTCCCCAGGGAATATGTGGGTTCATGTTATCTCCAAAGGAATAGTTTATGGGCCTTTCAATTATGCTGAGTAAAATCGCCACCTCAAAATTTTGATCAAACGATTTTGATAAAACAGGGGCGTGGGAGGGGACCTAGTTGCTTATAAAGGACACAAAAACTTTCAATTTTCGTTCTAATGAATTTTCTCCCGATGTTTTATGACTACTGGATCGATTTGATCATCCCTTGGAAAAAAACAAATAAACATGCATCAGTGGTTTTTCTTCTTGCGGAAAACACAAAATTTTACATTTTTAGAGATAGGAGCTTCAAACCGTAGGTTTTCGGATAAACTGAATTTGATTTTTTATTTCCACTAAGATTCTTTGACTTATAAGGGGTGTTTCCCCCCCCCTTCTTCGACAATCAGGCAAATTTTCTCAGGCTCGTAACTTTTGATAGGTAAAACTGAACTTAATGAACCTTATATATTTGGAATCAGCATAATATACCAATTCTTTTGATTGTGGTTACTATTTTTTATTGTGGTTTATTAGTTTTGGGTACTATTGAGTCGCATCGCTCCTTACTTACAGTTTGTTACCACGAACTGACATCAAACGTCGAATTAGCAAGTGCACTTAGCATGGCACTTCGTAACGTCTGTTTATGTTTGTTCCCGAGCTTATGACGGTTGAATTCGTCTCTATAATCGTAAATTTTTGCTACAAGTTTTTAAACAAAACAGATATCTTGAATTTTTAATCGATATTATAGAGATTGGAGGGAGCCCGGAGGGTAAAAAAAGGAACCGATAAGGAGGTTGATGACACTCCACTAGCATCTGGGCTTCAAAAATGACACAAGAATTTTCAACTTCAATTGAACGATCCCCCTCTAAAGTTTATAAAACAGCACATTCCATTTGAAGTGGCCAGGAAAAGAGCCGTTGGCACTTTCCTCGCACCTGTTTGGGCTGCATTTTGGGGGGAGGCAATATTTTTCTTTCTTCTGCATTGGTGTCCCATTTGCCTAAGCTTTTATATAAGTCGCTTGTTTTAAAATTTTGCAGTCCTAGACTGCAACAGCTCCTTATTAGAGAAATGAAAACACTTATTGAGAAATGATAAAATTTACATAAAATTCAACCGAGCCAAAAAATGTCAAAATTTTTAATTTGTGATACCTAGATCTTACCGAATTCTTGGAGAAAATTGGTCAAAACTCTTACAATTTTATTTTTTAACACACGGAGCGGATATAAAGGGCTAGCGAACGTGTACGACGAAACTGTAACACAGTACAACAAATATGGGTAAATAAGAGAAAAACATAACATTTTAATAACCTTTTTGGGGAAATAAATTTTCAGCTTCCGCAGAGTTCCAACATTTTTAGCTAATTTAGTACTTATAAATGCAATATAATCTTTGAAACTTAGGCATTCATCTACTATGGCACCAGGATACTTTATGTCCGTTTTATGCTTCCATTTTCTAACTCAATTTCTTCATTCTATGGATATAAATTTGCACTTCTGCCACATCAAATGAACATTATTTTTTTTTATTAACAAGCAGCTTGTTCACTCGCATCCACTTCTCGATAATCACCATTACTTGTTTCATATCATTTTTCAAATACGTTTCTGTTTTCGCAGCCATTCGACAACTTCTGTCGAAACGATCGTCCTATACTAGAAAATGAGTGCTAAGACTAATTTCACTATATGTTCGTTCAATATTAACGGTACTAAGGATAAAGACGTTTCTTTAGATCAGAAATTAGAAAATTTTGATGTTTTATTCCTCCAGGAGCATCTCCTACCTTTAGTGAGCTTAAACTCCCTACAGAGAAGTAACGAACACTCAGTTTTTTCTAAAAGTGCACGCAAAACCTCTGGCAGACCATCAGGTGGCCTAGCATGTTTAATAAAAAAGAAGCTGTTTTCACCACCCCCTTTATGCTATCACGAGAGTGATTGTTATATTGCTATTCGTCTTGCCAACCTTGTCCTCATTAATGTTTATCTCCCCTGCGACCAGAAATCCCTCCGAAGTTTAACTAAATTTACAAAATTTTGCGCATTAATAAAAAGTCTTTTGAATGGCATTGAGAGTAGTGGACTGGATTGGTTATTAATCGGTGATCTGAACTGTAACATTCACTCTTCATCAGTGCGGACTGAGCTTCTGTTAGATTCCTTACCGAATAGTTACAAAATTTTGAAGAAAGATGCCTCCCATTCCTATATCCATAATAGTGGCTCACTTTCAGACATTGACCATTGTATCGTTTCTTCTGGTCTCATCTGTGGCGAAGTCCATGTTGATCAGGATGAGCGTGATTACGACCATCTCCCCCTATCCCTCACTGTTACCCTTAATGCTACTGCGGAGAAGAACCTTCGTCCCAATTCTAGAAAATGGATTTCTAAAAGAGAATGGAACAAAGCTGACTGGCCTCTTTATTTTTCTACGCTTGTTAGCCTTCTATCAACGATTAAAGTCCCTTTTAATCTGTTGTGTACAAGCGTTGGGTCCCCACAAGCCAGAATTCAGCTTAATATTTATTATAGCCACATTGTATCGTGCTTAAAGAGGTCTGAAGAAGTAGCTGTTCCCCTATGTCGCTTTAGAGCAAAAACAAGAAGTTCAATTTGGAAGAATGACCCAGAGCTCAAAACAATAAAAAATCGGGCTAAGTTGTGGCTAAAAATTTGGATAGCTTGCGGCCGCCCCTTAAGGGGTAATGTTTTCGATATTAAACAAAAAACAAAACTTGATTTTAAACGCTATCTTCGAAAAATTAGGTACAATGGTGCTGAATTTCCTAAGTCTCCTAGCCAGTGGAAAAAAGTGATCAATGTCGCGAAGTTTGATAGATCGCCTACGGCTGACCGAATCCCTAATGTATCATGGATCAATCATTATAGTAACATTTTCGATACAGTGATATATGCGGTTCATTTTCGTTTTGCCAAGCTCTGTTCTAATCTGTTGCCTAACAAAATCATTCAAGGTCATGTACCTCCCGTTAGTGTTGACCGTGTCAAAAGAAGTGTAGAGAGACTTAAATCGAAATCTTATGATATAGACGGGATCAGTGCTTTTCACCTCAACACCGATTCGGAGGAATTAGTTTATCACTTGCAGTTACTTTTTCAGATGTGTTTATGCTCTTCTTTAGTCCCTGATTCTTTTTTAGTTGGTAACATTACGTCAATTTTGAAACGCGGTAAGGACCCAACTAGTTGCGCTTCGTATAGGCCTATTACGGTTGCTTGTACTTTAAGTAAAGTATTTGAATATGTTTTGCTCCCTGATCTCCTGTCTAATGTAGATCATATGTCTAATCAGTTTGGCTTTAAGCCGTATATAGGATGCCAACATGCTCATCGTGCCATAGTTTCGCTATTACTTGAAGCGCATAAAAATGGTTTTGAGGTACATTTTTGTGCACTCGATGTTTCAAAAGCTTTTGATTCAATTTGTCATAGCCAACTTTGGTATTCTTTAATCCAACTTGGTGCAAATGTGTCTATTATATCAACTCTTCGTTTTTGGTATGCTAATTCATATGTTCGATTCAAGTCAGGTGACACCTACGTTGGTAATATCCCCATCCGTTCTGGTCTTAGGCAAGGAGGAGTCTTATCCCCTTATCTTTTTAATGCTTGTCTTTATTCTGTTTTGCCACGTATTAATCCATCATGTTTTTTAGGCCTAACTAATCTTTCGTACATTGCATATGCAGATGATTTACTTTTGATCAGCCGCACTAAATCTAGCCTAATTAAATCGACCCAGCTTGTTTCTAAGTCTTTTGAGGAAATCGGCCTCAAACTTAATACTGAAAAATGTGAATATTTAGTTTTTAATGCTAAGCATCAAAGTAGTGATCTTGATTGTGGTTATTTTTCAGTTAAGCTCGTTTCTTCGATTCGGTGGCTTGGTATTAATATTTGTTCATCTTTATCAGCTTTTCGATCCTGTGGGCTAAATGATATTAAAAGTAAACTTAAAAAAGGGTACGCGAAAATTGTCCCGAACCGAGGCAGATTTTCACGAAAGGCTTTATCTTGACTTTATTCTACATATTGCGATCATTCTATATTGTTTCTTTCCGGTTTGCGCCCGTTGTTTAATAATCAAGATTTGCAGGGCATAAGAGTTATGTATTTTCGTTATTGTAAATATTTATTGTATCTGCCGCGTTCTTATAGAAATCAGAAGATTATCAGAAAGTTTTGTGCCACTGATATTATTTTCGTTTATAAAAAACTCTATGCTAGATTAGGTGCTGAGGCCTGTCAACGCTTGGGCCCTTACCACCCTTTGATTAGACTGTATTAATTGTATTGTTTGTGTTATTTCGTTTTTCTTTCCTTAATGTTTTTACTCCGCTTAATTTGTCAAAACAAGCGGGTAACAAATAAATTATTATTATTAATTATTATTGTGAACTGAGTATCCTCAGCAAAAGCTGAAAGTAATGCTCGCAACGGGCCATTATTATACCTAGCTGTTGACAGCTATTTGAGGCATCCATTTAGATCATTAATCTATACATGAAATAACAGGGACTCAACACAGACCCCATTGGCACACCACACTTTACTACTATCTCTTCTGATAGGACTGTGCTCAGTCGTACTCATTGCGTTCTTCCTTCTAGAAATGAAGCTATCAATTTCAGACTTTTAAAACGGATTCCAGCATATTCAGGCTTAGCCAATGAAAGCTCATTATCAACACAGTCAAAATCTTCACAATAAAAAAAAAAAAAAAAAAAAAAAAAAAAAAAAAAAAAAAAAATCGAAGCCACCTTTAAACCTGAATCTATGCTATCGTTGAAAAATATAGTCGAAAATAATAAAGCGTGTTCTGTAGACATATTTTTTCTAAAACCAAATTGACTTTAGGGAAAAAACCTCTTTTTTCAAAATAATCCATCAATTGTCTAAAAATCAACTTTTCAAAAATACGATAAATCACTGGAAGTAAAGATATCAGACGGTGGTTGTTCATATCTTCCTTATCACCTCCTTCATACAGAGGAATAACCAACGCACTTCTCAAGCAATTAGGGTATACTCCCAATTCAAAAATTGATTAAAAAGTACAACAGATGACTAGATATAATTGGGTAAAATTTTTGAACTATTTGAAAGGTTATAAAGTCCATTCCAGCAGCCGATTTTTTCATACTTTTCAAAGTCTCCTCAAGTTCACACGATCTCACTGGTTGAAGAAAAATGGTTGCATCACTCGCTTCAAGAAGAGAATTCTGGTATGTACCATCACCATTTATGGACTCCACAGATGTCGATATTTTTAGCCTAATTATTTCTTGTCATTTGTGATTAATTATAATAGCAGCTTGAGATCATATGAAATCATAGTTTTGTCAAAAGTCGTATCCTAATCTTAATTAAATTTTTAAATTGTTCTTGTTTTTGGATTAGAATCCCTTGAAGAAAAAGCAATTTTTGGGCAGCTTTTTCTTTTGTGATTCCAGTTGTGATTCGCTGTGAGTCACATAATTTAGATATTTCAGAAAATGCAATGAAATAAAAAACGGTTATTGTAGCCTCCGTAAAAAAAAGGAAGAAGGAATTGAACTCACGTCAAAATATAAAATTGTTCATTGGCCACCTTATGACATGAAACAAAAGAATAAAGACTTGATTATGACAATACGTAATTTATATACTTCAAAGGGCATAGGCGTCGGAACATTCCTGGTTGTTACTAAATTACATAACAAAGCCATTAAGGCAAAATTATAACTACTGGATAGTTAACTTAAGAAAAAAAAAGAAAAAGAAAAAAAAAGAAGTTCTTTCGTATCTATGATGCCATGCGAAATTACACATAATTTTGAATGTATTCAAAGAGCTAAAGCAAAAGACATGGAAATATGTCTAACGTAATGATGCAAGAAAATGAAGCGCAAGCGAGATTTGCGGCTAGAAGACATGCGGAACATGCATCATAACGAATACAAACTTTTATGATTTGATCTTGATTAACAGAACATACTTGGTAAATACTTTCAAAGTTTATTGTCTTACGACGGTTAAGATATACTACCCCTAGCATCACAGTATGAATCCCCTCGTCAGTTAATCTAAAATAGAGACAACCAAAATAAGTCCAAGGAGCTATTCCGTAATTCCATTTTGAATTACGTTCTCGATATTCTCCCCCTTCGCAAGTAGTCTATCTTTTTAATTTCACTATAGAATTCTATCCTACATATAATCCTACTTCTTAAGTGGTCTATTTTTTAATTCCATTCTAGATATACTTAAGTGGTCTAATTTTTCTAAATCCATTCTAGAATTCCATTCTAAATATACTCCTACTACTTAAGAAGTCTATTTTTCAAGGTAAATGCATGAACAACTCAAGACACATGGTTAAGAGCATCTTAAACAATTTAGCTGATTTTCCCATGACGATAAAGATCACTACAAGAGGGGGGAGGGGGTCAATAGAACCCCATATTACACTAGGAGCATTTTAACCCAGACAAGTTTAAATGCTGCTGCATCTGGAAAAACTACGGGCGCAGGCACCACATCTATCCTCGAAACAGGCCCACAAGGAAAGATCATCTTAAAAAATTCCCTTTTCTTAATATTAAAAAAACTAAAAGAAACTAATTAATTAAAAGATAAAAAAGTACTTTTTGTCACGGCTGACACGGTAATAGTGCTCAAGATAAGTAGTTCGGCACATAGTTTCAAGAAACGTTTCATCATGAGTAATAACAATTAGCTGAAAATTCCTTTGACCTTCATGACGATCGGCGAGGCTGGAAAGAAAAGAAAACATGGAGTTAAATTTAGAAAAATCCGAAAACCTATCAAATGTAAGTACTTTTTATTTTTTTACCTTTTTTTATTTTTTTATAGTTTTTTTTTAGGTTTTTTCTTTATTTAGTTTTTTCTTTTTTTTCTTTTTTAGTTTTTTTCTTTTCTTTTAGTTTTTTAGCTTTTTTTATTTATATATATATATATATATATATATATATATATATATATATATATATACATTTTTTCTTTTTTTTCTTTTTTAGTTTTTTATTTTTTTTTCAGTTTTTTAGCTTTTTTGTTTTTTTAGCTTTTTTTTTAGTTTTTTACCTTTTTTTATTTTTTATCTTTTTTAGGTTTTTTCTTTTTTTGTTTTTTCTTTTTTTTAGTTTTTTTTTCTCTTTATATTTTTTTAGTTTTTACCTTTTTTCCTTTTTTAGTTTTGTTTTTCTTCTTTATTTTTCACACGTCATATGCAAACCCTCAAACAAAAATACATAAAACTTATTTTGATATATATAGATAGTGTAACAGACGAACATACATACAACTTATATATATATATATATATATATATATATACATATATATACATATATATATATATATATATATATATATATATATATATATAAAAATATATATATATATATATATATATAGATATCTTCAAGACGTTTTTGAGACATTTTTCTTCAAGACATTTCAAGACGTTTTTTTAAAGACATTTTTTTCAAGACATTTTTCTTCATGATTTCTTTGGTTCTTATGTAATAGGCATAATTCCTGTGAGAAACAAATTACTTAGAATGATGATACTGATTAGACTAAAAGATGCAATAGATAGGGTTTAA
Source organism: Artemia franciscana (assembly GCF_032884065.1). NCBI lineage: Eukaryota > Metazoa > Arthropoda > Branchiopoda > Anostraca > Artemiidae > Artemia > Artemia franciscana. The sequence continues at coordinate 34,745,965 of NC_088865.1, forward strand.
GAGAAGAATCGTGTGGTTTGTGGTAGAATAAATATTTGCAGTTAAATTTTAAATCGACAAGCATGTGTATCACTCACTCTTTTGAAAGCTTCAATGAATGTTTTTTCCGTGCCTAATATACCAGATAAGTATGGCGAAGAGATTAATGATATACTAGAGAAATACTGTAGCAGTATAGGTAGGAAGTGAGCGTTATTAGTTAACTCGGTGGAATCAGGGTATAGAATGGGTTGCATCTTATGGTACCAAATTAAAAGGTAAAAGCTTCATTTATTTAGGTTTTATACCCATGATTCAGGTGTCTTAGATAAAATCTTAGCAAATAATAAATATTTTGTGTCTTTGAAAGTTCAAGATAAAAAACTAGTCTTATTTTTGAGAAAAATAAGTAACTTAAACCAAAATAAAAGGAACATTAAGAGACGGCACTAGGCATCAAGAAAGTACATCAAGCGAATAGCAAAAAATTTAAAAAGAGCTAAGAACTCATATGGCACTTGTGAAGAGGTAGGAAGAGCCAAGAGATCATATGGTATGAGCTCTAGCAAAATTCTAAGAATGAATAGATTGATTTAAAAGGAAAATCAGAGGCTTAATGCCGGTCAGTGTTTAGTTTGTGGTTGTGTGGTTTGTGGTAGAATAAATATTTCCAGTTAAATTTAAAATTGAAAAGGATGAGTAACACTCTAGATATATACTAGAAAAATACTTTAGCAGTTTAGATAGGAAGTGAGGTTATAAGTTAACTCGGTGGAATCAGGGGATAGAATGGGTTGTATCTTGTAGTACCAAGTTAAAAGGTAAAAGCTTCATTTATTTATCTTTTGTATCAATGATTCAAGTGTCTTAGATAAAAATCTTAGCAAAATAATAAATATTTTGAGGCTTTGAAAGTTCAGGGTAGGAGATTAGTCTTAATTTTGAGAAGACTAAGTAACTTGAACCAAAAAAAGGTGCATTAAGAGGCAACACTAGGCAATAAAGTTCATCAACTGAATAGCAAAAAAAGTAAAAAGCAGAGTAGCTAAGGCGCAAAGTTTTTTTTCTTTATTGGAAAAAGTGAGAAAATAAGATACATTAGTTTTAGGTAGTAGTTTGATGGGTGATATAACGAACAATGTACGAATCCTGTGGTTAAATTCCACTTTTTTAGGCTATAATAAAAGAAAAATTTAGATCTTTTAGTTCTGTTTTAGGGTTGAAAGGTGGCAGGTTGCTAAAAATATGATTTTTGGAAATGCATCTGAGGGTAAACAAAAAGTAGGTAATCCCTGGGAGAATTAGTAAGTTTTAATGCAAATAATGTAAAGAAGAGGAGGAGAGTGATTTTTTCGTAAAAAAAAAAGAAGAAAAAATGTAGATACAGATGAAAGATGTTTCTCAGAATGTGAGGGGGGGGGATTAGATTTTTTGGATTTTTTTTTCAATGAAAACACAAAAGAAGGTATTTTCAAAATCTATCTCAGCGTTATTTGGTGCACGTATGTTAGTCATAAGCCATAAATTAGAATAAAACCGATCATCTTTTTAGATTTTTCTTTCATTGTTTTCATTTAAATTGAAATAGTAAATTTTATTGATTTCTTATCGATGTTCGATGTGAATAGTTCCGATGAAAATAATGTAAAGGGGAGGAGAGGAGAATTTTTCGTAAAAAAAAAAAAAAAAAAAAAAAAAAAAAACAGATACAAATAAAAGGTGTTTTTCAGAGCGTAGGAGGGGGATTTAGTTTTTTAGTTTTTTAATCAAGCCACAAGAGCAGGCATTTTCAAAATCTATGATGGGCAACTGACCTACTACCCCTCAAATGGCGACCTTGATTGTATAAAAAAAGTAAAAACAAGGAAGGACAGGATACTTATCCTGACTTTCTTGATAGAATTTGATAATTAAGGGAATGAAAACAAAATTACTTGAAGATTTAAGCACTGAGCCTACATTAATCTTAGTAATGCAATTAAAATAGCTCAGTTACCTTGAAAACGTCTTTACTCACTCCAACCCAGCTTTTAAACACTTCAGAGATTCAAAAACTGCATCTTTACTGAACTTCCAAACAAATTTTATACTCTAGCCTACCTAGTTTTATCATATTTATGCACATGCTTTTGATAATTTTTAAATTTTTCGCCCGGTAAAAGAGCATGAGTCAAAACCTCAAAAGAAATTCTTTGGGGTCCATTCTTTACGGAAAATCCTTGTGAAATAACTAGTATAACCTGGGTGATCAGAAAATAGATACTAAAAAAAAGTGCTTTTACTTTTGTCATACTTATCTTCTTCTTGTCATACTTTGATCGAAGGACTTCACTTGTCCGTTACGACCTCTTCTTCTTGTTGGAGAACAAGGCTCCAAAAATGATTTCGTTACGAGGTTCCAATTTCAGAATTTGTATGAGGGTATATCGTTCTTTGTCATCTTCTCCTCCCTTCTGTTTGGTTAGTGGGAAGTGATTCAACTTAGCAATTCAACAAGTGATACTTTAGCGTAAAGAGCGGGACGTTGAGGAGGGGACAACCTCTTTCATATACGGAATAATTTCTGTTCGTTTTAAGTTTCAATGCCGCTGCTTACTTCCAGTTGAGAAAAACTAATTTTTTTAGATTTAATTTCTGAACATTTTTGGATTAATGTATGTTTTGATTTTGAATCATCGCACATGAAAAATTAAAACGAAATTTGCATATTAAATTTTTTGGCCAAATGGCTTTCTCATGGTTTTGATCGGACAGTTTTGATTAGAAAAAAGGGATAGGGGAGGAGGCCTAGTTGCCCTTCAATTTTTGGTTTCTTTAAATGCAACTAGAACTTTTTTATAACGTTTTTATAAGTAAAAAATATATGTTTTTGCGAAATAACTTACGTAACGAATTTCTATATTCGTATATTTTTATTACGTATACGAGGGGGTTAGCCCCCTCGTAATACGTAGCTCTTTACACTAAAGTTTGAATTTTGTCCTAATTCTTTAAGAATGACCCCTGAATCACAAAAGCCATAGAATAAATAGTTCAAGTTACTAAAAGTACTTTAGTGTAAAGAGCAAGGCATTGAGAAGGAGAGGAATGTCCTTATATTCGTGATAATTTCTGTTCGTTTTAAGTTTTAATGCTGTTCCTTACTTCCAGTTGATTTTTTTTTTCATTTATTTTCTCATTGTTTCTTTTTCAATAATGCTAAAAAATCCTGCACCCCTTCGTGGAAATTCTTTTCCCTCATGATAAATTCCTCCATGGAAAAATCCTCCCATGTAATCCCTTCCCATGTACCCCCTCCCAATGCGTAAAAGTCCCCCTAAAAACGTCTGTACACTTCCCAATAACTAGTAGTATATGTAAACAATGGACAGCGTTTAAAACTTTCAGCCCCTCCTCCTGGGACTGTGGGGGATTAAGTCATCGCCAAAGACATAGTTATTGAGTTTTTCAACTACGTTGAACAAAACGGCTATCTCAAAATTTGATCCGGTGACTTTAGGAAAAAATGATCGTGGGAGGTGGCCTAGGTGCCCTCCGATTTTTTTAGTCACTTAAAAAGGGGAATAGAACTTTTAATTTCCATTAGCATGAGCCCTCTTGCAACATTGTAGGACCACTGGGTCGATAGGATTACCCCCGGGAGAAAAGAAATAAAAAGAAAAATAAACCCGCATCCGTGATCTGTCTTCTGGCAAAAATACAAAATTTCCACATTTTTGCAGATAGGAGCTTGAAACTTTATCAGTAGCGTCTTCTAATACGCTGAATCTGATGGTGTGATTTTTGTTAAGATTCTATGACTTTTAGGGAATGTTCCCCCCCCCTTTTTCTAAAATACGGCAAATTTTCACGGGCTCGCAGCTTTTGATTAGTAAGACTTGGTAAGACTATGAAACTTATATACTTAAAAACAGCATAAAAATTCGATTCTTTTGATGTAACTATTGGTATCAAAATTCCGTTTTTTAGAGTTTCGGTTACTATTGAGCCAAGTCGCTCCTTAGTACAGTTCATTACCATGAACTGTTTGATGAAGCAGGAAACGAGGAAACTTTTACTACGTTCGTTACCACGAGCTGCTTGTTATGGCCTTTACTTTTCTTTGAAAAACTTCTTTTTGGAAAGTTTTTTTTTAATTCATATAAGAAAAAGTTAATGAACAAGGAGCTAAAAAACAACCCATCGGTCATCATTTAGACGTTATTTCTTTTTCAGGGAGAAAATAGGGATGAAATAATAGGAACGTGAAATAGGACGTGACTTATGTCGACAGCTTTCATATTTCTTCTTGAACTGACAACTTAACAGTAAAATATGAGTTTTCACCTTCTTTTCAAATTGAAAGCAAAAAAAACAAAAACAAACTAGCTTTTGAATGAAATAAAATGGTAAACTATGATTTTGAATGTTTCGTAAAAGGCGAAAAATTAACTTGACTTGAGGAGAAAAGAGCTTGTACTCTTGAATTTAAAATTCGGTAACAAGTCTTCAAAATTTGGGGAATTTTTTGGGGAAACAGACGAACTGGAATTTTGCTACGAAATTCTGTTCCAACAAAATGAACCTTCGTGAACCATTTTCATTATTAATTTGTTGCTATTCTTGCTATTACTTGTCATCTAACCACATATTTCTTTGTTATTAATTTTTCCAGCAATTAGTTTTTCATTAGTTTTTGCCAATCCTCTTGATCGTTGTGATGATGTACTTTTCTTTAATGGTTTGAAAAATCAAAGTAAAGTGTTCTTTTTCATATTATCATTTAGAATATGAAAAAAAAGGTGTTTGCTCTTTACAGGGTTGCCAGCTTTGTCAGAAAAGTACTAATGTTAGATAAATTTCAACAAATTACTATGCTAATGGAAACTCTGCAATAATTCCAAGATCCTTCGAAAACTTAAGTTTGCATAATCTACAATGAAATTGAGGGAATCTTTATCTTGAGGAAACAATTATCTGCAGAAAAAGAGAATACAGGTGTCGGTTCTTCTCCAATATGTTTATCACTCAATGTTAATGAAATATTCAATAATACATTTTATATTAACAGTTACTGCATCCCAGTGGCTATGACGCCATCTTTGAAATTCAAAAGTTGTGGGCTCAAGTCACTTTGCAATAACCAATGTAACATGTGTTTGTTAAAGAACTCAGTTCAAAGTGTGGTTGCAACTGTAAAAAAAAAAAAAAAAAAAAAAAAACAAACAAAAAAACAATGGACTTTTGCAACAATGAAACATGGTTGTGTGGTCCAAGTTTTTGCCTTGGATATAAGAAAGCGGACCAAATAGAAAAATTTACTCGAAAATTAAATAAACAAGAAGAATATGCATTTTGGCCGATTAAAGAATAGTAAATTGAACATACCAAATCAAAACTGAATGAATCAATCTTACCCAAATCCACGAGGAGGAGGATTTGAAATCCCCAAGAATATTACCGAAGGCAGAACTATAAAATAGTAATTTAAAAGATCTTTTTTGTAGTTTTATTTGGACTCCAGGCTTCTCCACACCCACGGAGCGTGGTCTCTTGCATCTAGTCTTTGCTATTTTTCCGTCCATATTAAAGAGTGTGTCTAGAACCAAGATAAGAAACTAAAGAGACTAAAGTTTGGTACTATTAGGCATGAAGACCACCTAAAAACCCCAATAAGAGATTTTACACCTAATGGATCCCACAATATTCAATTGGAAAGAAATCATTTGACCTAGAAATACTTCTCCAAACTGAACGAATGGTACCCCAAAGAAATTAGGATTATCAAGTATAGGTCGGACATTGATGTGTATTGCACAAGGCCAAGACTTTGGGGTCAGTCTGAAATTTCTGTCTTGAGGCCATAAAACTTAACTATCTGTAGAAAAAGGGAATATGGTCTCGGTTCTTCTCCAGTTTGTCTATCGCTCCATATAATACATTTATATTACATATTTCGTATTAACACTAATCGCATCCCTGTGGCTATGTGACATTTTCCCAGATACGAAAGCTTTGAGTTCAAGCTGACGCAAAAACGCACTGGAATATATTTCTTTCGTTTTATAAGGCTTTTCTAATCGTAATTTTTCATTTCTACGAACATCAAGTATCAATATGACCAGTCACGACTGGATAGGAATTCTGGCCAATTCTCCAGCGTAAAATTTTCCTGAAAAGCTCACCCCCAGGAAACTTCCCTCCCCATATAAAATTCTCTTCGAGGAAATGTCCTACAGCAGACAATTCATCCTCTTCCCCACCCAAAAAATGTATGCAAACTTCCTAATAACAAATAACAAACGGAAACTTTTGGCAAATTTTATAACTTAAAGACCTTTCCCCAGGGAATATGTGGGTTCATGTTATCTCCAAAGGAATAGTTTATGGGCCTTTCAATTATGCTGAGTAAAATCGCCACCTCAAAATTTTGATCAAACGATTTTGATAAAACAGGGGCGTGGGAGGGGACCTAGTTGCTTATAAAGGACACAAAAACTTTCAATTTTCGTTCTAATGAATTTTCTCCCGATGTTTTATGACTACTGGATCGATTTGATCATCCCTTGGAAAAAAACAAATAAACATGCATCAGTGGTTTTTCTTCTTGCGGAAAACACAAAATTTTACATTTTTAGAGATAGGAGCTTCAAACCGTAGGTTTTCGGATAAACTGAATTTGATTTTTTATTTCCACTAAGATTCTTTGACTTATAAGGGGTGTTTACCCCCCCCCCTTCTTCGACAATCAGGCAAATTTTCTCAGGCTCGTAACTTTTGATAGGTAAAACTGAACTTAATGAACCTTATATATTTGGAATCAGCATAATATACCAATTCTTTTGATTGTGGTTACTATTTTTTATTGTGGTTTATTAGTTTTGGGTACTATTGAGTCGCATCGCTCCTTACTTACAGTTTGTTACCACGAACTGACATCAAACGTCGAATTAGCAAGTGCACTTAGCATGGCACTTCGTAACGTCTGTTTATGTTTGTTCCCGAGCTTATGACGGTTGAATTCGTCTCTATAATCGTAAATTTTTGCTACAAGTTTTTAAACAAAACAGATATCTTGAATTTTTAATCGATATTATAGAGATTGGAGGGAGCCCGGAGGGTAAAAAAAGGAACCGATAAGGAGGTTGATGACACTCCACTAGCATCTGGGCTTCAAAAATGACACAAGAATTTTCAACTTCAATTGAACGATCCCCCTCTAAAGTTTATAAAACAGCACATTCCATTTGAAGTGGCCAGGAAAAGAGCCGTTGGCACTTTCCTCGCACCTGTTTGGGCTGCATTTTGGGGGGAGGCAATATTTTTCTTTCTTCTGCATTGGTGTCCCATTTGCCTAAGCTTTTATATAAGTCGCTTGTTTTAAAATTTTGCAGTCCTAGACTGCAACAGCTCCTTATTAGAGAAATGAAAAGTTTGCAAGGTACTGTTGTCTTTAATTCTGAGTTAATAACAAAGCCTAGACCTCAGCTACTTCATTAGGCTGAGTCAAACCTTGGGAAGCGGTTTGCCAGGTTTAGTGGAGGGGAAATACTCACCAAGCTTTCCGACGGTAAGTGATTACTGTTGATGAGACATCTCAAGTTGATACTATACGTCAGTCAATTATAGCCCATCTAGTCCCTCCCAGGACCTAAATATAAATTTTCTAACATTGTTTTGCTTCCTTTTTGTATTAATTGATATTGGATTTTTTTAACTTTATCTTGCTTTTCATTGCTCATTAAAGTAGACTGCATAAACCAATGATGTCTCTTCCTTCCAGTTACTTCTTTTCCATTTTGCCTATTTCAGTATTTTGTTTTATTTACTGACAGCGCTAACGCCATTATTACTAACCTCATAATATGGGTTTTACTTTTTACGTCATTAATGATTGTAGCCAACAGTTATGATGTCATGCATCTTTTTTTACGAAATCTACATGGCAACTACAAAAAAGCAGTTTTTCGTAAAATAACATTTAATTTTAAATATTACTTTTCGTAAATACAAAAGGCACTAGAAATAGTAATTTACTTTTAAATGAGCCAGTAAACAGTTCTCTATAATGTCCCAGTTCCCAACTAGCTGAGGAGAAGGAAAAACATAAAAAAAATATGATTTCGATGTGGAACATCGGGGTTGCAGCTTTTTTTTGTTTTCAAGCCTCGCTGTTGAAGTCAAAGGACATCATTTTTAGAAGTTTTGGGCTGTTATTTCTTCTTTACTATGTATTGTTCGTCTCTTACTCAAGATCGTCAAATTTTTTAATTTTTCAAATGCAACTTATTTTTCTTTTTTTCCAACTTTCTTGACTCTATGCATAATTGCAATAAAAAAGGTCCTAGCTCCTAATATTCTTCTGTTTCTCCATGGCTCGATATTATAATCAGTTTAATGAGTCACTGGAAATTAATAGTTTCAGCGGTACAATGGCGAAGCAGAGGTTAAGACCTATGACGCATACACTCTCCTCATGAATAAGAAGGATCTAAGTTCTAACTTCGCTGGGGTAACTTTTGCTCAGCCACATGCGAAATACACAAGACGAAGAATGGATAGATATTGCTCATCAACATTACCAAAATACCATGAAAATACCATTACTACCTACACAAGGTAAGGCAAGTGTAAAAAATTTGGTATCGGAATATCAATAATAAAACAATTGCAACTTTTAAAAAAATACGTGTTTTATACCTTACGCTTGACAAAATAGATAGATAGGTTCTCTTTAAACGAAAAAGGACACAATTCTAGTGTCTCTTTTTAAGCATCAGTAGTCTTTGTAGTCTCACGTTCAATTTTTTGCCCATTCAGTCATTTTGGGAAGATTTGGCATTCCGAAAGAAAAAATCAAGAAAGTAATTTTGATCAGAAAATCAAAATAGAAAAAAAAGATACGCTGCCAGTCGTCATGCAATTGATAAAACAGCCTGAATTAATCAATTTAGCCGGTATTAAGGAGAGCACTACTTAAAGTGTTGGAAAAATCTCGAAGACATTTTTCCAACAGTGCGAAGTAGTGAACAGTAGGTGGCAGTAGCGAAGTTAGTGAGCTACTGGCGCTAATTAGCGATATTTAGAAAACTTTCTATTGACTTACGTAACGATCCTGCACAAGATTGCTTGAGTCAAAGACTGGGGACAACTAGTATTTTTTCTTTTAATTTTTCTTCAATTAATGTATTTGAGGGTCATATGGAGACAATCCTTCTCTGTTTCACGAATTGCAAAAAACGGTAAAATGTACATTAACATTGTATGGATCAGGTTCATCCATGTGAATCAAGATACAGCAAATATTTATTCTTCTATACATCTCTCTTTAAACTGGTTCTTCAATGATAATACATTTTTGACAAAAAAAGGTACTGCAGGATTTAAGCTACATTCGAAGCTGTTTTACAAAATCACGTAATCAGCAAAACAGATTTTGACAAGTACTTTTCAAAAACAAGTGTCCTAAATAAGCAATGAAGAAGTAAATCAGGCGCTGGCTAAAGCTGAATGCTCAAATACGGAGGGGTAGGAGAGAGTTAAACAATGCGTCAAACCAGGACTGCTTGGCATAAAACCTATTATTCAGTAGCTAAAGTAATATTTAATCTAATAGGTTTTTACTCAGATATATATAAGCAAAGTAACAATTAAAATACTGAAAGAAAATTAAATATCAGACAATAGGACCAATTCTTGATTATGCTTGAGTTACAGGAATTTTTCGAACTTGAGAATTACCCCTAGAAATAAAAAATAAATGAGCGTGTTTCCAAACACTGCAAGCAAAGTAACAAAAACAAAATAACAAAATTTCAGTTGTGGACAGCAGGTCCTAGCGATATTAGTAACGTTAAAATACAAATATAAAATAAGTGAAAACCCAGCTTGGGCTTCTAAAAGGCTAAAAAATGTCACTATGCAGACTCTGCCAAGTACTAATATTTGTGATTAATTATAATGACAGTTTGAGATAATAGGGAATCTTTGTTTTGTCAAAAGTCATTTTCTAATCTTAATTAATTTTTTTCTTATTCTTGGATTTGTTTTATTATCAAATGGGTAAAAAAACACAACAAAAACACAACATTGAGATATTCATATAATACTACAAAAAATAAACATTAACTCTTAGTATCAAAATGGTTCCCGACGCCTATTAGCGTGTTGGAACGACCTAAAAAAAAGACACTTCAACTACTAATAAACTTTCGCAGAAAAAATAACTCTCTGATTCCTCCTCCCCTGCCCCACCGCTACTAAACAAATAATCAACAATTCTAAAGATAATATATTTCTACAAGGAGCTTAAAGGTGTGGGAGAGTGTGGGAGTGTTCCCACACTCATAATCTATGAATGATCATGCTTCCTTACACATACTGACACTCACCTCAATCAACACACGAATCAATTTCTCTTTTAACACTCAATAGACACACGAAACAGTTTCTTCTTTAACATTCACAAGCATATACTCACTCCCGAATTAATCACTCAGTTCATGTCTACAATACTGGTTAAAACAAATATATCGCAAAGAAGCACTTGCGATGTACTTTTACTTCCGCCAGAAGCATGTTCCAGACTTCAGGACAAATTGGCCTATACCAAATAGAAAATTCAGATATGGTAGTAATTGGAACCGACGTTCCAACTAATTCAAACTTCTATTTTCATAAATATGTTCCGTTTCTTTATGTAATTCCGAAAAACATGCAGGTTACATGTAAACCAAACATGCAAACCAAATTAGAAAAAAAAAATACAGATAAGTATTTACATAAAATTTACATAAAATTTAACCGAGCCAAAAAATGTCAAAATTTTTAATTTGTGATACCTAGATCTTACCGAATTTTTGGAGAAAATTGGTCAAAACTCTTAAAATTTTATTTTTTAACACACGGAGCGGATATAAAGGGCTAGCGAACGTGGACGACGAAACTGTAACACAGTACAACAAATATGGGTAAATAAGAGAAAAACATAACATTTTAATAACCTTTTTGGGGAAATAAATTTTCAGCTTCCGCAGAGTTCCAACATTTTTAGCTAATTTAGTACTTATAAATGCAATATAATCTTTGAAACTTAGGCACTCATCTACTATGGCACCAGGATACTTTATGTCCGTTTTATGCTTCCATTTTCTAACTCAATTTCTTCATTCTATGGATATAAATTTGCACTTCTGCCACATCAAATGAACATTATTTTTTTTTATTAACAAGCAGCTTGTTCACTCGCATCCACTTCTCGATAATCACCATTACTTGTTTCATATCATTTTTCAAATACGTTTCTGTTTTCGCAGCCATTCGACAACTTCTGTCGAAACGATCGTCCTATACTAGAAAATGAGTGCTAAGACTAATTTCACTATATGTTCGTTCAATATTAACGGTACTAAGGATAAAGACGTTTCTTTAGATCAGAAATTAGAAAATTTTGATGTTTTATTCCTCCAGGAGCATCTCCTACCTTTAGTGAGCTTAAACTCCCTACAGAGAAGTAACGAACACTCAGTTTTTTCTAAAAGTGCACGCAAAACCTCTGGCAGACCATCAGGTGGCCTAGCATGTTTAATAAAAAAGAAGCTGTTTTCACCACCCCCTTTATGCTATCACGAGAGTGATTGTTATATTGCTATTCGTCTTGCCAACCTTGTCCTCATTAATGTTTATCTCCCCTGCGACCAGAAATCCCTCCGAAGTTTAACTAAATTTACAAAATTTTGCGCATTAATAAAAAGTCTTTTGAATGGCATTGAGAGTAGTGGACTGGATTGGTTATTAATCGGTGATCTGAACTGTAACATTCACTCTTCATCAGTGCGGACTGAGCTTCTGTTAGATTCCTTACCGAATAGTTACAAAATTTTGAAGAAAGATGCCTCCCATTCCTATATCCATAATAGTGGCTCACTTTCAGACATTGACCATTGTATCGTTTCTTCTGGTCTCATCTGTGGCGAAGTCCATGTTGATCAGGATGAGCGTGATTACGACCATCTCCCCCTATCCCTCACTGTTACCCTTAATGCTACTGCGGAGAAGAACCTTCGTCCCAATTCTAGAAAATGGATTTCTAAAAGAGAATGGAACAAAGCTGACTGGCCTCTTTATTTTTCTACGCTTGTTAGCCTTCTATCAACGATTAAAGTCCCTTTTAATCTGTTGTGTACAAGCGTTGGGTCCCCACAAGCCAGAATTCAGCTTAATATTTATTATAGCCACATTGTATCGTGCTTAAAGAGGTCTGAAGAAGTAGCTGTTCCCCTATGTCGCTTTAGAGCAAAAACAAGAAGTTCAATTTGGAAGAATGACCCAGAGCTCAAAACAATAAAAAATCGGGCTAAGTTGTGGCTAAAAATTTGGATAGCTTGCGGCCGCCCCTTAAGGGGTAATGTTTTCGATATTAAACAAAAAACAAAACTTGATTTTAAACGCTATCTTCGAAAAATTAGGTACAATGGTGCTGAATTTCCTAAGTCTCCTAGCCAGTGGAAAAAAGTGATCAATGTCGCGAAGTTTGATAGATCGCCTACGGCTGACCGAATCCCTAATGTATCATGGATCAATCATTATAGTAACATTTTCGATACAGTGATATATGCGGTTCATTTTCGTTTTGCCAAGCTCTGTTCTAATCTGTTGCCTAACAAAATCATTCAAGGTCATGTACCTCCCGTTAGTGTTGACCGTGTCAAAAGAAGTGTAGAGAGACTTAAATCGAAATCTTATGATATAGACGGGATCAGTGCTTTTCACCTCAACACCGATTCGGAGGAATTAGTTTATCACTTGCAGTTACTTTTTCAGATGTGTTTATGCTCTTCTTTAGTCCCTGATTCTTTTTTAGTTGGTAACATTACGTCAATTTTGAAACGCGGTAAGGACCCAACTAGTTGCGCTTCGTATAGGCCTATTACGGTTGCTTGTACTTTAAGTAAAGTATTTGAATATGTTTTGCTCCCTGATCTCCTGTCTAATGTAGATCATATGTCTAATCAGTTTGGCTTTAAGCCGTATATAGGATGCCAACATGCTCATCGTGCCATAGTTTCGCTATTACTTGAAGCGCATAAAAATGGTTTTGAGGTACATTTTTGTGCACTCGATGTTTCAAAAGCTTTTGATTCAATTTGTCATAGCCAACTTTGGTATTCTTTAATCCAACTTGGTGCAAATGTGTCTATTATATCAACTCTTCGTTTTTGGTATGCTAATTCATATGTTCGATTCAAGTCAGGTGACACCTACGTTGGTAATATCCCCATCCGTTCTGGTCTTAGGCAAGGAGGAGTCTTATCCCCTTATCTTTTTAATGCTTGTCTTTATTCTGTTTTGCCACGTATTAATCCATCATGTTTTTTAGGCCTAACTAATCTTTCGTACATTGCATATGCAGATGATTTACTTTTGATCAGCCGCACTAAATCTAGCCTAATTAAATCGACCCAGCTTGTTTCTAAGTCTTTTGAGGAAATCGGCCTCAAACTTAATACTGAAAAATGTGAATATTTAGTTTTTAATGCTAAGCATCAAAGTAGTGATCTTGATTGTGGTTATTTTTCAGTTAAGCTCGTTTCTTCGATTCGGTGGCTTGGTATTAATATTTGTTCATCTTTATCAGCTTTTCGATCCTGTGGGCTAAATGATATTAAAAGTAAACTTAAAAAAGGGTACGCGAAAATTGTCCCGAACCGAGGCAGATTTTCACGAAAGGCTTTATCTTGACTTTATTCTACATATTGCGATCATTCTATATTGTTTCTTTCCGGTTTGCGCCCGTTGTTTAATAATCAAGATTTGCAGGGCATAAGAGTTATGTATTTTCGTTATTGTAAATATTTATTGTATCTGCCGCGTTCTTATAGAAATCAGAAGATTATCAGAAAGTTTTGTGCCACTGATATTATTTTCGTTTATAAAAAACTCTATGCTAGATTAGGTGCTGAGGCCTGTCAACGCTTGGGCCCTTACCACCCTTTGATTAGACTGTATTAATTGTATTGTTTGTGTTATTTCGTTTTTCTTTCCTTAATGTTTTTACTCCGCTTAATTTGTCAAAACAAGCGGGTAACAAATAAATTATTATTATTAATTATTATTGTGAACTGAGTATCCTCAGCAAAAGCTGAAAGTAATGCTCGCAACGGGCGATTATTATACCTAGCTGTTGACAGCTATTTGAGGCATCCATTTAGATCATTAATCTATACATGAAATAACAGGGACTCAACACAGACCCCATTGGCACACCACACTTTACTACTATCTCTTCTGATAGGACTGTGCTCAGTCGTACTAATTGCGTTCTTCCTTCTAGAAATGAAGCTATCAATTTCAGACTTTTAAAACGGATTCCAGCATATTCAGGCTTAGCCAATGAAAGCTCATTATCAACACAGTCAAAATCTTCACAATAAAAAAAAAAAAAAAAAAAAAAAAAAAAAAAAAAAAAAAATCGAAGCCACCTTTAAACCTGAATCTATGCTATCGTTGAAAAATATAGTCGAAAATAATAAAGCGTGTTCTGTAGACATATTTTTTCTAAAACCAAATTGACTTTAGGGAAAAAACCTCTTTTTTCAAAATAATCCATCAATTGTCTAAAAATCAACTTTTCAAAAATACGATAAATCACTGGAAGTAAAGATATCAGACGGTGGTTGTTCATATCTTCCTTATCACCTCCTTCATACAGAGGAATAACCAACGCACTTCTCAAGCAATTAGGGTATACTCCCAATTCAAAAATTGATTAAAAAGTACAACAGATGACTAGATATAATTGGGTAAAATTTTTGAACTATTTGAAAGGTTATAAAGTCCATTCCAGCAGCCGATTTTTTCATACTTTTCAAAGTCTCCTCAAGTTCACACGATCTCACTGGTTGAAGAAAAATGGTTGCATCACTCGCTTCAAGAAGAGAATTCTGGTATGTACCATCACCATTTATGGACTCCACAGATGTCGATATTTTTAGCCTAATTATTTCTTGTCATTTGTGATTAATTATAATAGCAGCTTGAGATCATATGAAATCATAGTTTTGTCAAAAGTCGTATCCTAATCTTAATTAAATTTTTAAATTGTTCTTGTTTTTGGACTAGAATCCCTTGAAGAAAAAGCAATTTTTGGGCAGCTTTTTCTTTTGTGATTCCAATTGTGATTCGCTGTGATAGTCACATGATTTAGATATTTCAGAAAATGCAATGAAATAAAAAACGGTTATTGTAGCCTCCGTAAAAAAAAGGAAGAAGGAATTGAACTCACGTCAAAATATAAAATTGTTCATTGGCCACCTTATGACATGAAACAAAAGAATAAAGACTTGATTATGACAATACGTAATTTATATACTTCAGAGGGCATAGGCGTCGGAACATTCCTGGTTGTTACTAAATTACATAACAAAGCCATTAAGGCAAAATTATAACTACTGGATAGTTAACTTAAGAAAAAAAAAGAAAAAGAAAAAAAAAGAAGTTCTTTCGTATCTATGATGCCATGCGAAATTACACATAATTTTGAATGTATTCAAAGAGCTAAAGCAAAAGACATGGAAATATGTCTAACGTAATGATGCAAGAAAATGAAGCGCAAGCGAGATTTGCGGCTAGAAGACATGCGGAACATGCATCATAACGAATACAAACTTTTATGATTTGATCTTGATTAACAGAACATACTTGGTAAATACTTTCAAAGTTTATTGTCTTACGACGGTTAAGATATACTACCCCTAGCATCACAGTATGAATCCCCTCGTCAGTTGATCTAAAATAGAGACAACCAAAATAAGTCCAAGGAGCTATTCCGTAATTCCATTTTGAATTACGTTCTCGATATTCTCCCCCTTCGCAAGTAGTCTATCTTTTTAATTTCACTATAGAATTCTATCCCACATATAATCCTACTTCTTAAGTGGTCTATTTTTTAATTCCATTCTAGATATACTCCTACTTCTTAAGTGGTCTAATTTTTTAAATCCATTCTAGAATTCCATTCTAAATATACTCCTACTACTTAAGAAGTCTATTTTTCAAGGTAAATGCATGAACAACTCAAGACACATGGTTAAGAGCATCTTAAACAATTTAGCTGATTTTCCCATGACGATAAAGATCACTACAAGAGGGGGGAGGGGGTCAATAGAACCCCATATTACACTAGGAGCATTTTAACCCAGACAAGTTTAAATGCTGCTGCATCTGGAAAAACTACGGGCGCAGGCACCACATCTATCCTCGAAACAGGCCCACAAGGAAAGATCATCTTAAAAAATTCCCTTTTCTTAATATTAAAAAAAACTAAAAGAAACTAATTAATTAAAAGATAAAAAAGTACTTTTTGTCACGGCTGACACGGTAATAGTGCTCAAGATAAGTAGTTCGGCACATAGTTTCAAGAAACGTTTCATCATGAGTAATAACAATTAGCTGAAAATTCCTTTGACCTTCATGACGATCGGCGAGGCTGGAAAGAAAAGAAAACATGGAGTTAAATTTAGAAAAATCCGAAAACCTATCAAATGTAAGTACTTTTTATTTTTTTACCTTTTTTTATTTTTTTATAGTTTTTTTTTAGGTTTTTTCTTTATTTAGTTTTTTCTTTTTTTTCTTTTTTAGTTTTTTTCTTTTCTTTTAGTTTTTTAGCTTTTTTTATTTATATATATATATATATATATATATATATATATATATATATATATATATATATATACATTTTTTCTTTTTTTTCTTTTTTAGTTTTTTATTTTTTTTTCAGTTTTTTAGCTTTTTTGTTTTTTTAGCTTTTTTTTTAGTTTTTTACCTTTTTTTATTTTTTATCTTTTTTAGGTTTTTTCTTTTTTTGTTTTTTCTTTTTTTTAGTTTTTTTTTCTCTTTATATTTTTTTAGTTTTTACCTTTTTTCCTTTTTTAGTTTTGTTTTTCTTCTTTATTTTTCACACGTCATATGCAAACCCTCAAACAAAAATACATAAAACTTATTTTGATATATATAGATAGTGTAACAGACGAACATACATACAACTTATATATATATATATATATATATACATATATATACATATATATATATATATATATATATATATATATATATAAAAATATATATATATATATATATATATATAGATATCTTCAAGACGTTTTTGAGACATTTTTCTTCAAGACATTTCAAGACGTTTTTTTAAAGACATTTTTTTCAAGACATTTTTCTTCATGATTTCTTTGGTTCTTATGTAATAGGCATAATTCCTGTGAGAAACAAATTACTTAGAATGATGATACTGATTAGACTAAAAGATGCAATAGATAGGGTTTAAGAGAAGAATCGTGTGGTTTGTGGTAGAATAAATATTTGCAGTTAAATTTTAAATCGACAAGCATGTGTATCACTCACTCTTTTGAAAGCTTCAATGAATGTTTTTTCCGTGCCTAATATACCAGATAAGTATGGCGAAGAGATTAATGATATACTAGAGAAATACTGTAGCAGTATAGGTAGGAAGTGAGCGTTATTAGTTAACTCGGTGGAATCAGGGTATAGAATGGGTTGCATCTTATGGTACCAAATTAAAAGGTAAAAGCTTCATTTATTTAGGTTTTATACCCATGATTCAGGTGTCTTAGATAAAATCTTAGCAAATAATAAATATTTTGTGTCTTTGAAAGTTCAAGATAAAAAACTAGTCTTATTTTTGAGAAAAATAAGTAACTTAAACCAAAATAAAAGGAACATTAAGAGACGGCACTAGGCATCAAGAAAGTACATCAAGCGAATAGCAAAAAATTTAAAAAGAGCTAAGAACTCATATGGCACTTGTGAAGAGGTAGGAAGAGCCAAGAGATCATATGGTATGAGCTCTAGCAAAATTCTAAGAATGAATAGATTGATTTAAAAGGAAAATCAGAGGCTTAATGCCGGTCAGTGTTTAGTTTGTGGTTGTGTGGTTTGTGGTAGAATAAATATTTCCAGTTAAATTTAAAATTGAAAAGGATGAGTAACACTCTAGATATATACTAGAAAAATACTTTAGCAGTTTAGATAGGAAGTGAGGTTATAAGTTAACTCGGTGGAATCAGGGGATAGAATGGGTTGTATCTTGTAGTACCAAGTTAAAAGGTAAAAGCTTCATTTATTTATCTTTTGTATCAATGATTCAAGTGTCTTAGATAAAAATCTTAGCAAAATAATAAATATTTTGAGGCTTTGAAAGTTCAGGGTAGGAGATTAGTCTTAATTTTGAGAAGACTAAGTAACTTGAACCAAAAAAAGGTGCATTAAGAGGCAACACTAGGCAATAAAGTTCATCAACTGAATAGCAAAAAAAGTAAAAAGCAGAGTAGCTAAGGCGCAAAGTTTTTTTTCTTTATTGGAAAAAGTGAGAAAATAAGATACATTAGTTTTAGGTAGTAGTTTGATGGGTGATCTAACGAACAATGTACGAATCCTGTGGTTAAATTCCACTTTTTTAGGCTATAATAAAAGAAAGATTTAGAATTTTTTGGTTCTTTTTTAGGGTTGAATGGTGTCAGGTTGCTAAAAATATAATTTTTGGAAATGCATCTGAGGGTAAACAAAAAGTAGGTAATCCCTGGGAGAATTAGTAAGTTTTAATGCAAATAATGTAAAGAAGAGGAGGAGAGTGATTTTTTCGTAAAAAAAAAGAAGAAAAAATGTAGATACAGATGAAAGATGTTTCTCAGAATGTGAGGGGGGGGGGATTAGATTTTTTGGATTTTTTTTTCAATGAAAACACAAAAGAAGGTATTTTCAAAATCTATCTCAGCGTTATTTGGTGCACGTATGTTAGTCATAAGCCATAAATTAGAATAAAACCGATCATCTTTTTAGATTTTTCTTTCATTGTTTTCATTTAAGTTGAAATAGTAAATTTTATTGATTTCTTATCGATGTTCGATGTGAATAGTTCCGATGAAAATAATGTAAAGGGGAGGAGAGGAGAATTTTTCGTAAAAAAAAAAAAAAAAAAAAAAAAAAAAACAGATACAAATAAAAGGTGTTTTTCAGAGCGTAGGAGGGGGATTTAGTTTTTTAGTTTTTTAATCAAGCCACAAGAGCAGGTATTTTCAAAATCTATGATGGGCAACTGACCTACTACCCCTCAAATGGCGACCTTGATTGTATAAAAAAAGTAAAAACCTTGTAAGTGCTCTGGAGAGACTTTCTATATTATCTCGATCCAAGTTGGTGGTCGGTTCGTCTAAGGCCAATACACCACAACTTCCACTGAATGTTTCTGCTAAAGCCATGCGAATTATGATCGAGGCGCACATTTTTTGACCTGCACTGCAACGCCCTCTCATATCGAGCTCTACATCACCTTTAAACATGACGACTTTGTAACTGTGCTGTCGTCTTTTCTCACTTCCTGAAAAGGAAACAGTCTATTGAAAAGGATTCTATAGCCAATGAAGATTTTTTCTTATTCTTTTTCAGAACACTGTCATGAAAAAGTGAGAATAATTTATGGCAGAGCTTAAGTTGATTGACGAGATCACCTGACTGATCTTGTCTTGTCTACTTAATTTTTTTCCTGACACTCTGATCAGCGAGTTAGAGCATTTACTCACAGAAACTTTTCGACAGTCATGCTAACATAATACCATTACCCACAGTAGTTTTTATAATTACTTAAAGCTATTGTTTAGTTTATTGATGGAGTAAAGGTTAAGAATAACAGGTCTCCAGGAGGAGACAAAAAGAGACATTTTTAGATTGCTAATTTTATTCTCATTTTTATGAGTTTTTTTTTGCCTTTTTGACAATTCACCCCAGCGGCCTTAGGCCGTACGCAAAAATATCATAAAAACTAAGAAATATTTTTTACGGAGCATATTTATATTTAATATTTTATCATGCTTCTTTCTTTTATTATTCACGCTTTTAATTAATATATCGTGGTATGTTTTCATCCAATATCCCACACAGAGTAACCGGTGTTAAAACAGATCAACCAATCTATAGAAAAAAGAAAAAAAATATAGTATTAGTAAAATATAGTATTAATATTTAGTATTAATATTCTTTTTAAAATAAAATATTATAAAAATATAGACTATATATGGACCCATATACCCAAGTGGGTGAGGGTGTGTTGTCAGGGTTACTGCTATCACAGTAGACAAAAAGAATAAAATAAGAAATCATACGGTACAATCTTTATTTTATGTTCTATATAACGTAAGGTTATATAGGGGAGGGGAGCTAAGGATGAATTGTCAAAACGTGAAAAAAACCCATAGAAATAAGCATAAAATTAGCATTATAAAAATTATCTCTCTTTTTGTTCTAGTATGTCTCCTTCTAGAGAACCACTATTATTAACCACTCGATCATCCTAGCCGATTAGGTAGTGCAATAGATTTTAAATCTTATGTCCGTGAGGAGAAGGGTCTGGAACAGACATCGCTGGGTATTTGGTTAATATGGGGGTCAGTCGCGTGACTCAGCAAGCTCAGCCAGAGTCTACCCAGCTCTAGATGGGTTCCTGGAGAAATCTAGGGAATACAAACACAAAAGATGTGCAAAAGCACAGGATAGCCGGCCCCCCATTGTACTTCGTGGCTGAAGGGCCAAGAAACGGAGATCAGCACTGCCGGTAGGCATTGCAAAGTCCAATGCCATATTCTTTACCTTTACAATTAATGGATAATATAAATTATTTAAATTTGTATCATTATTTTTATCTGCGATGATAACAGTCCATTAATCCTCGATTCCAAGTCGTATGCTTCGAGTCTGAGTTCAGTAACGAGTCACCAACCATTTGCGAAAACAGTCGTTTTAAATAAGTTAGTAAATTAAAGCCAGACCGATGTACAGATAATCATGAATTGTAGTCTGGCTATAGCAAACTGAAATACAGGTAAACGAGCGCAGAACCCCTCTTGGGACCTTTTGAAAAACTTCGTAAGCAAATAATTAATGAAAAAAAGAAAAAAAAACAGAACAGAAATGAAAAAAAAAGAAATGAAAAAGAAAAGAAAAAAAAGATCAGAAATCAGGAAGCTTTTTTTCGCCAATTCAAATTATAGATCAAGATCGGCGGTTGGTAGGTGACTTTTTTTTTAGCAACAGTTTTATTTATTAAATGCGTTAGATGTGAGAACTATGCCATTTAATTATATGGTAGAGGCTATATTACTGAGTGGTAAGCAGATCTATTCCCCAGTATTCTATTTTAGCTTGTATCATCTGCTACTAACAAGTGACCAAAGCACCAAGCCGCCTACGGCAAACACAGCTACGTACGCTCCTTCTCCATTGCCAATCTATTCAATACCTCCCTCTTTACACCATCCCAGGAAGTTTCACTTCCCTTAAATGTTTCTTTACGACATCCTTCCACCTCAACAGCAGACGAGCCGCTTTCCGTTTAGTCCTAGACGGTTGGCCGACAAGGACAATCTTTGGCAATCTGTCATCCTTCATCCACACAACGTGTCCTAGCCATCTCAACCTTTATTTCATTATAGCCCTTGAAAGCGAAATTGAATCACACTTCCCGTACAGCTTACTGTTTGATATACAGTCAGTTAGCCGGGTCAAGAACAATCCGTAGGCAATTTCTTTGTAAAACATCTAGCAAATCTTCCTCCGTTTTTGGAGCGCCCCGGTTTCAGAACCATATCTGACCATTGTCATCACTGTAGTTTCCAGTATTCTAATCTTGATATCGCAGACTTACTTTCCTATTCTTCCAAACTTTTTTTTTACTGTGAAAAAACCCCCTGAGCCTAGACTATTCTACTATTAACATCTCCATTGCTCTCACCATCTTTGCTTATAATAATATTAAGGTAAATGTGACTGTCCATTTGATCGATCTTTTCGTTACCCAACGTCACCTTTTCATCTACACTTATTCTTACCCTTAGCCACTTAGTCTTGTCAACATTATTTTTAAACTTATCCTAGCATCCTGTACCCGCAAAAATCTCTAAAAGTATTCATTTTTCTCACACTTTCCGCACCACACCCTTCATAAGACTTGCTTTGTCAGTTTGGCTAAATATCAAAGAAAGTGTTGTAGAAAATGTAATGAATTGCTTGCTACAGAAACTTTTATAAGTAGTTTTTGATCTAGTGATACTATAATACATAGTTTTTTTTTTTTTGTATAAGTTATGCTTATGCTGGTTTTTCAGTATATATATTATATACTTTATTATATATCTAAGTATATATTTTTCAGTAATATGGACGGGGGGGGGGGGTCAATGAATATTTTGCAATGAATTATTCAGCCTTAGACAGAATCCCTTGACATAAAGGCTTGTAAGACAGAGTTAACCCAAGATTAGTATTGGAGGATCACCAGGAGTAGCATAAAATACTTACCAGCAGATGTCGGGTCAATTTCATCCGTATGAATCATGATATAATCAATATCCACCCCTCGGTATATTTCTCGCCAAAGTTGTTTGATTCTTTTATTAATAATACGCATTTTTTCTTCATGGAATTTCGCTATAGCCCATTCTAATGCAACTCGGTTTTTGTTTAAATCCTCAATAGCGTGGAAGTGCACCTTAAAATAAAACATAAAAAAGAAAAATTAATTTTATCTCATTCCCTAATTTTAAAGATACCTGTAAAATCATCACCTAAATAATGACAACCAATCAAAGAACAACGTACAAATCAAGCGAAGAATTAAATTACACAAAAATAGACATAAAATACGCTGTTATTTATCATTGTAATAGTTGCTGCTAGTACTTTATTTACGCATAAGAGGAACACTTCCCGCGTGGAAGGACAGTATGGTGCAAGAAATTATTTACGTTTTACATCGAGGAACTTCTTAGAGGTTCGTCCTACAGGAAGAACGCATCATGGAAAGAAAATACATTCCATGTTCATGGTATGCAAATAACCATACACAGTTTAACTACAGTAACTATTCTACTTACAGTATTGAATGACAAAAACAAATAAATCAACTTATCACGTTATATTTTCATTCTTGCAGAATACTCTTGCATTCTGTATTCACCACTTGCAGAACCCGTATGCATAAGAATTAGCTGGAGACAAGAGATTGTCCAAACTAGTTTTTCCATGGCAAAGTGAAATTGAATAAGAAAAAAGAATATCAGTTAGTTTCAAAAGGCATTGCGAATAAAACCTCGACAACTCTTTTTTCATGAACTGAGTCTACGGGGTAAAGTATCCCCCTTCCCCATTCTCATATAGATCTGGAAGGACTTCTGATGCAAAGTTAAAAAACATTGAATATGTCCAAGACCAAAAAATATACGTATAGAAGTTGGGTCTCTGAGAGGCTACATATATATAGGCAACAGAAAATTGTTTATAAGGTATCTATAATTTTACAAAGCCGTCCTGGCCGAGTGGATTGGTGCGCTGGATTCAGGATCCTTTGTCTGAGAGGACGTGGGTTCGAATACCAGGGAACGTAATTGTTCAGTTTGGGACGGGGGTCAGTGGCGAGACTCTGTAAGCTTAGCCAGAGTCGAGCCAGCTGTAAATGGGTACCTGAAGAAATCTGGGGAAGGTAAACAGGAAGGGTGTGCGAAAGCACAGGATGGTTGGCCCCCAGCCCCCCAATGCACTTCCTGGCTGAAGGGCCAAGAAACGGAGATCAGCCCCGCCGGTAGGGACTGTAAAGTCTAATGCCGTATCCTTTACCTTTTTTTTTAATTTTACAGACAAAATCTAAATTATCTACAGTTACAGTTAAACAGTGTTCACAGTCTCTAGTCTATCACTGTTATTAGAGTTTGTGGAAGTTTTGATGAGCTAGAAAAGAAATGGATCAGCATTACCAATCCGTCAAACACGTAGTTGTTTGACGGATGTGTCGTCCAGAGGAGAAAATGCAACAAATATTATTTTTGTGCATTCCAAAAGCAACTGAGGTTCCTCAGGTATTGTATCCCTAAGTGATATTACTGTAGGATCTTCTACCCTTGTTCAAGTGTTCCTCAGCAAACAGTTGTATATGAGGTCTACAGGCCCTTTACGCAGGGAGACAACATAATTTTAAATCGAACTTCTAGTCAAACATCTTTCATAGTACAGATCCTGAAACAATGGCTGAACCTCTTTAGCCCACTTTCACGTGTTGCACCGTCACATCTTTCCTGGGAAACATATAGCAATCAAGCCCCATTTAAAATCGAACTTCGCGTTTGGACTTGGTCAAACATCTTTCATAATACAGATCCTGAAACAATGACTGAAGCTCTTCAGGCCAACTTCATGTGTTACACGGTCACATATTTCCTTTGAAACACATAGCAATCAAGCCACATTCAAAATCGAACTTCACGTTTGGTCTTGGTCAAACATCTTTCATATTACATATCCTGAAACAATGGCTGAAGCTCTTTAGCCCAACTTCATGTGTTGCACCGTCACATCTTTCCTGGGAAACATATAGCAATCAAGCCCCATTCAAAATCGAACTTCACGTTTGGTCTTGGTCAAACATCTTTCACAGTACAGATCCTGAAACAATGGCTGAAGCTCTTTAGTCTAACTTCATGTGTTGCACCGTCACATCTTTCCTGGGAAACGCACAGCAACCAAACCCCAATTAAAGCCATGGATCAACCCTGGCGCTATGATATTAATTAAAGAGCGATAAAAATTACACATATTTAACAAGTTACCAAATAACAGCACTCTCAAACCCAGTGTCTTGTTCATGGTGTCATCACATGCATTTTAAAACTTGCTTTTATTTCTTCAATTCCTGAATACATACCCGTATTCATTTTAGTGATTTTAGGCACAATTCTAAAATATCACATGCCTCCAAGGTTTTCAAAAATTTTCTTTACGATTGACTTTATCAAAACATAGAAAACATTACTGATGAAAATCTGTTTTTATTTCAGACCAAAAAATAGTGCAGCTGCTTATCTAGTATTGATGTTAGATCCTATCTTAAAGCTTTTAGAGACTAAGGGATATTTTGCCACAACTATTTTAATCTCAACGATGCAAACACTGTGGATTTATCTTCTTCAAACAGCTTCACATGTCTTTATAAACATACTATACAGATGGTGGACTTTGCAACTATTTTTTTCTTCTAAAAATTAAATGTTTGATTTATAGTAAACTCAAAGAAAAAGATCACTATATTATATA
Organism: Artemia franciscana; assembly: GCF_032884065.1. NCBI lineage: Eukaryota > Metazoa > Arthropoda > Branchiopoda > Anostraca > Artemiidae > Artemia > Artemia franciscana. Next base: position 34,771,087 of record NC_088865.1, read on the forward strand.
CCAAAGATTTTCATTTTTTTTAGGATTAGAGCTCCCTAAAAACAACAGGCTTTTCCGTGGCTACCTTAATGCATCATAATTTTATTTTTTCAGGAATGTTGACCTTCTTGAGAAATTGACCCACCTTTTCAAAAGCGATCATTTACTTAACGACAAAAAAATAAAACAATTTATGTTTATATTGAGCCTCTACAGCCACCATAGTCACAGTTGCGAGGCTGGTTGTGGTGCAAATGCATTCAACAAAGATTCAAAAAGTAGTTGAAATGCACTTTACTGTGGTAAGGCTAGTTTAAAAAGAATTCAATAAAAATTTTAAATTCGAAAATAATTTATTTAACATGATAGTGCTTTACACTATCAAAATGACTAAAGTGAGGCATGGACTTGTAGCTCACCACACATCTTCTCAAATTTTCAATTGTCAATTCTGGTGCAATGCTGGTTTTCGCGTGATTCTTACTTTGGATTACCATAACAGTCAATAGGACTTTGCAAATGGAATTAATACTTGTAGAGCTTCACCGCTACCAGTGGATATTCTTCTTTCACTTGTATCCAAAAGGTTTATCCAAAAGCCTCAGGCGGCTTGGTGCTAACTTTTTTTTTTCTAAAGAAGTAAATTCAGACAAGGCCTTGGCTCAAGATGGGTCTTGAATCCATGTAAATTTCTCAATATTATCTGCTCGAAAGTGTTTTTCTTAACCATTTGATGGGCTGTGATAGGTGACTAAAAAACCGATGTCATGTTGCAAGACAAATTAATTTTATTGAGGTTACAAACTGGCACAGCAAGGAAAAATAATCACTTATACTACCTTCGTATATTTCATTTTTCGTAGTTCTACTTTTTTTAAAGATGGAATATTTTTCCCAAAATGTAGAGAGTCGAGAATTCGAACAATACTATTTGAATATTTTAATAATTGTGTAATTGCCTAACTGTTTAATTGAATATACCATGATGCCTTAATGACTATACTGCGACTATCAGTTAGAGAGCCACTGCCTTAGATTCAGCTGAATTTTACAAAAAAGAACTATTCTTTTGGCCAATTTGATTCTGAGAGAACATCAAAGAAATTATTCAATCCACTTATAAATACCGAGATGAGGAATTACACTGCGATTCATAATAGATCTTCATTGCCAGAAAAATAAGGACTAAGTATAACTCGAATATCTAGATAATATCAAGATAAAACGAACTTAGAATATTACCCTCGGTTAAACCTGCATATGATCTAGGCCCCCCCCCACACTATGGTTCTATCTATTTTCTCTAGCATACTGTTATTTTTGTATGAAAATTGTATTATTTTTTCTTGTATGAAAAGTGTGCATGTATAAAGTTCGGAGGGGGCTTATTCAATCGGGAACTCAAAATACTAGAGCCCTTTTTAAGAGTCGAAAGTGATTGCAAGAAAACCTGCCCCCTGTCCCGCCCTTTTTTTGCAAACCCATTAATCCTCCAATGAAATCCAATCCCTGAAAGGACAATTAGTCAACAAGGAACGTTTCAAATATTTTATCATTTATCATTAATATTTTATCGCTTATCATTAATATCATTTTTAACTTAAATTTTTCATTATTATCGACTAAAAAGTAATTTTCAAACCATTTGATAGATTGTGACGACTTCAAAACAGATTACGTATTAAAAGACGAATTCATTTTATTAGACATTGATAACTGGTACAACACAGGGGAAAAAACATTCACAATATCCATTAAATTTTACTTTCTGTAATTGTAGTTTGTCTCAAAAAGTGGACACCCATTTTTGAAAAATTTCACGGATTATACATTCCAACAAATTTGCTGAACTGTTTAATTGAATATTTGCGTCATGAAACATTCCCCTTAAATGATAGCCCAACATCAAGGAAAAACTAAATACACAGAATGAGGATGGATCAGGCACGGACCAGTAAATGCTAATATTGAGTAAGATAGAATATTACAAGACCAAGGGGAAAAAACATTCACAATATCCATTAAATTTTACTTTCTGTAATTGTAGTTTGTCTCAAAAAGTGGACACCCATTTTTGAAAAATTTCACGGATTATAAATTCCAACAAATTTGCTGAACTGTTTAATTGAATATTTGCGTCATGAAACATTCCCCTTAAATGACAGCCCAACATCAAGGAAAAACTAAATACACAGAATGAGGATGGATCAGGCACGGACCAGTAAATGCTAATATTGAGTAAGATAGAATATTACAAGACCAAGGACAAGAAAACCTGTGATTCTTATTCAATATATACCAAAAGCCTACAGAGATTTCCCTGCTTTGAATTTTCATACAAGCTCTGAATTTTAAATTAGCTTTACGTGTTTTATAGAATGAATAATCATTTCCTTTTAACCTGAGCTTTACAAAGTTTCCCCATTTAGTTATAATTTAATTTTAGTTATTAGTTTACACAGTTTCCCTATTGGATTACACTTTAATTTTAGTTATAAAATTGTAAGCTTTTAGTTGAAAATTTGAAGTCTCAGATTTGTTATGCAAGTTTGGCATTTAGTGTCATTGCAATTGTAATTTTGGTACATTATATTATGTATACACTTTAGACTCGCATGCTCAGTTTCAATTACTGAAGAGGTGGTCTCTTGTGTGCCAAGGATTTAGCTCTATCATGAGCGCTCTACTATTTGTTTTCTTTTGATTTTTATTTAAAATTTTAAAAGACACCTTCCAAAAAAGTAAGTTTTTCAAGCAAATTACAGAGGCACATTATAACCAAAAGCATGCAAACAATAAACTGCAATAAGTGTTAGAACTAGAACCGAATAGAAATTACAACAAATTAATCAATTAAATAGAAAACAATTAGAAACTAAAAGGAATAGTCAGATCAAAGACAAAGATAACATATACGGCTATGGATGCATTGATGAATCGAAAACTAACAGAAATTCAAATGAATAATCAAGTCAAACTTAAAACAAACTAGGATTACCACAAATAAGATTAGGGTTGCTACCCCCTAAACCCTCTAAAGCCGAAGCCTGATTTGCACTTAACTAGAATGATTTGCATTTCGAACAGTGGGTTTTTATCTGTCATAAGATCCCTAACGAAACAATATCAAAAGGCTAACACAAATTTACAAATCAGAGATACTGCAAATAAGAGTAGGCTTATCCTTCCTCCTTATAAAACCCTCTAAAACCTTTGAGTGTTATTACTGTTTTACTGACAACGGCATGTTTTTTTTTCAAATGTGGTTTATAACATCGTCCAATTGTTAAAACATTGTCATATATAACATTGTCAAACATACTATAACATTGTCAAAACATCGACAAAAGCAAAAAGGAAAATCACATAATGATCAAGATTACAGGAATATAATATTTTTGATATTTTCAAAATCTCAGATAAAAATTGGACTAAAAAAGAATAATACTAGTTTAGCTCATCACAGTTCGAGTCTCATACCATCATGAAAAATAGCTGCATAAAAAAACCATGTCGGTGGTTTTCGGACCCATGACAAGCAGTGCATTAAATATATTAATATCACTGACTCTTTGCCACGATAAAAGAAAAAAAAAGAACCTTGGCAAGGGATCAAAATTAGAACAATTACCCAAAATAACAATGTTTAGTGATGCTAAAAAATTTATGAATTAGGATTACATTACAATCGGAAAACGACATTAATTGATAAAGCATACACAAAATAAAAAGAAAGGACAGACATAAATTGAAAACAAAAATTTACATTTATTCGTCATTTAGGATGAAGGAACCATGCTAACTTACTCTTTCCTGAAACACTTTCTCTTTGAATTCTTTATGAATGGTGCTATAGGCTTTTTCATAATCTGCTTTTTCTCTTGAGATGGAAGACTCAAGTGTGGTGACAATTCCTCGATTCCCCTGAAGCTATAAAATAAAATCTTGTATTAAAATCAATTAAAACACGAAATATTTTAAACAGAAAAAATGTCTTGCTAACCCTATAATCATACATAAGGATAGGAGGGTAGGTCTCAACTGAGGTTGGGCAGGAAATCCCCCCCCCCTGAAAAAAAACGAGTCTCTTAAGACTTTTTTCCATTTAGCCCCTTCCTCTGGAGAAAATCCTCCGATCACCTCTTTGAAATCTCCCACTATCTTAAAAATAGAGCTCCTTGTTCGATTGGATTTTTTTTAATTAACCCTTCACACCACTCCCCACAAAAGGTCAAATACATCAAATGTTTTCCCGTCTTTAAGAGCAAGCCTGGCCAATAATCCCCCACACATTTTAGCAGCCTCTCAGTATCATTCAAAAGAAGCTCAATTTTACCTTTTCATTCTAAACATTAAATATTATCATATTAAAACAAACAAAAAAAACTACTCAGCTTTCATAGGGAACAGGCACACATCAATCCAAAAAAGCTTGCAAATTGTACTTGTTACCAACAAGCGAGAAAGATTTTCTTGTGTTTCAGTTGGCAAAAAGCCAAGTTTTTGTCACCTCCCTCTTTTCGCTCAGCCTCAGAAGGTCTTTGAGGTATACTCAGTTTTTTTTGGGGGTTTTCATAGCCCGAGTCCACTTTCATAGTTCAAAAATTAGCTGGCATACATTTTCCTCTTTCTAGATTGATCAGTTTAGTGCATTTTTCGGTGCAAAGAATGCAGACTCATACTTGATTTGAAGCATACAGCGGTTTTATTACCTCTGCCTGAAGATGATTTAATTTACGGCTTACATCATCTTCTTCGGACTTAAGGTTGTGGTAATTACGACTCCTGTGTTTCTGAGAAAGGGACTCGCATTCTTTCCGGATCTTCTTTTCTTCAGATTTCTTCTGACGTAGCCTTGCATTATCCTGAAGATCCCTTTCGGCTACCTAAAGAAAGGGAGGCGAGAAAATATTTCAAAAAGTCAGACAAGACACATAAAAAGTGACACCTTCAGGGCTTCAGAGGGTCGGTAGGACTAGCATTTGATGGAACATGGTATTTATCTGATTTCCCACAAAACCCAACTATTTATAGGAGTAAATATATATATATATATATATATATATATATATATATATATATATATATATATATATATATATATATATATATATATATATATATAATATATATATATATATATATATATATATATATATATATATATATATATATATATATATATATATATATATATATATATATATATATATATATATATATATATATATATATATATATATACTCAAGAGTGGGGAGGTATGGATAGGAGTGATTTCTGTTAAGACTGGTACAGACCTAAACTCATTGAAGAATATACTATTCAAGCCAAGAACGTCAAAATTGACAGAATGATTTTAAAATAAAAAAGATAGTTAATAATTCCACTGACAGAGAAATAAGAACACTCGAGTTGAAAGTGTGTTATGATTACAATATATGACAGAGCAAGATGAAAAAACTAGCTTGGTCAATTCGCTCCATTCCCTTCTGCCTTCAGGTTTCACAAATATGCCCTGATACACATCCCTATACTTGTTTGAGTAACTCTATTTGAAAGTTCGGGCTGTCAGCACTCACAAATAGGCTAGGACGCTCGGCCCTTGCAAATATAGCCTGACTTCGCCTGCCTGTACTCGCAAGGGCAGAGTCCTGGGATCTCCAGTCCTTTCAAAATGGTACATACGTTTGATCACCTAAAATTTGCCTTTACTTTGATCAGGCCTTTCCCTCACAATCTTATTATCAAGACGTCAAATTTTTAGTTTTTTACAGTTTTACCAGTTTTTTTTTTAGCGTATTCATGGTTGCAAAATGCACCCGCAAAAATTTTTATGTTTCTAGTTTGACTAATTTAGCCTACCTTTCAAAAAGAAAAATTGTACACATACACACTTATGGACAATGAACAGATTAGGAATAATAAGGAGCGCAGCTTTGAACAGAGTGGGGTGGAGGAGGAGAATGTACAGCTGTGTCGGTCTCAGTCCCACCTGGTGGTGCAGTGAATTGTCAAAAGAAAAAGTAGCTGTGGTATCATCCAACTTTTTTTCTTGTCAAACTTTCAAACTTGATTCTTTTCATTATACATTTGCCAGAAGCTCAAAAGCTGAATAATTGAGAAAAAAAAAAAAAATCATATTTGCATTCCCCAAATTCCCGCAACCAGAAATTAAAGCTCCTTTGGCACATGTCTAAATCCAACCCTATGCACGTGAGTAACATAATAGCCAGCCTTCAATTTGAACGTAAGCAAGAAAACACTGATGAACATCATCCATGATTAGAAAAAAACAACTTCTATTTCTATTGGATTTCCTTCAACATTCAATGTTTATTGACAAATTTTATTTCTCAATCTGTAAACTAGCTAAATTCTATCTAACATAGTTTTCTTGTAGTGATGAAAGATAAGTCACTTTGGCAAAAATTTCAACTCGTTCCATACAAGTTATACTGGGAAACGAAAGCTCCGTGAAACTTGTATATGGTAGTTCTTCAGTATCCCCTGTACCAAGGATTGCCACCACTAGAACTTGGGAATTACCTGCTGGAATTGCTTCAATAATCATAATCTGTGAATATTTTCCCTGTTCTACCACATGATAATGGCAAATCTCATAAAGTAAAAAGACAGACTTGCAGCATATTACCTGAACTAGTAACAAAGAAGAACTATCTCATCACGCTGACAATCAACTTCAGTTTTACGGCACCTGAAACCACTGCACTTTTTATCTATTTCGGTTGTTTTTTTAAATACGTATGTTTAAAATAAAATCTATACTATTTTCATTTAGAGAAGGAAAAATAACCAGGAGAAAGATAAAAGGGAAAGGAAGAGAGAAAGAGAGGGGTGAGGGAGAAAGAGAGACAGGAGGAAGGAAGTCAAAGAGAGGAAGGAATCTTAAATGTGATGGTATTTCTCAAGATGAAAAATAAAAGGATGAATAAACTAAATTTAAAGCAGAATTTTAGGTGATATTCACCATTTTGGCACCTGTCTCAGCTCTGAAAATAAGAACTGAATAAATTAACCATGCTTGAGAGTTAGATTAGGAAACAAATAGTATTTATTCGTGCTACCTAATATGATAGACAAAAAAAAAGGAAAAAAAGAGACAGATTTTAGTTTCTTTTAAGATACATTTAAATTTCAAAAAAAAATCTCTGGCGTGGGGCGAGAGAAACATTATAGGTTCTGAATTAAAAAAAAAATGGTGAAAATTCAACGTCAGCAGTTTGAAAGAAAGAGGTACCACAACCCAGAGATACAATGGATGAAGTCAATATCGCTACCTTATGCTTGTCAATATCTGACTTGGCCTGGGAGAGCAGTTTCTCCTGCTTGACTTTCTCCGAGCTTAGCTCACTCTCCTTTGCCTGAACTGTGCTTAGACTTTTCTCACTCTCAGTCAGTTCCCTATCTCGGCCTTGGTCGGTCCACGAGCGAACAATCCTGAGAAGGTCTTTCAAGTCTTCGTTCTTCTTCTGAAGCGTCGACAACTAAAAGAGGTAAAACATAGAGAATTTTTGTTGTTGCAAATTGATAAAAACCAGATTATAAAAATAATCAGAATTAAGAACTTAAGAAAAATAAAAAAGGTGTTGAAAATGGAAGTTTTTCGTATTTTCGACCACAGCCAAAATATTAACTACGAAATTCATCCCCTACGTGTATGTTCTGAAGCAAGGGGAGTATTACTGGGGCAGGATAACAATGCTCTGCTTCTATCAGTATCAGCTTCAATATCACTGACTTATAATAGTTGCCTTTGCAAATTTCATTGTCCAATTTAACAAAAGGATTAATCGTATGATGGCACTAAAATTTTTTCGTCTTATATTTTTTTTTCTCAGTGCTATTTCGCCAAAAATACAATCATTATATTTTCGTAATTTTTTGTGTGTTTGGTTTAAAGGCTATTACGTAAACTGATTGTTTTAAACAGCATTGATGTACGGAATATTGCAACAAGAACAGAATTTCATAACATGTTAACACATGACCTTAATACACACTACTTTTACTCTTGCAGAAATCCACTGGTCGTGACTACTTTCAGAGATTTATGTGCATATTTGGCTAAACTCTTCTTTCTTCTTTTCGGACGTGACGGAAAATCTTAATCTAGCATCCTTAGATGTTTCCTAGGAATTTATTTAACGGATTGCCCCGCTTAAGAAAATTATTATATTTTAAGAGGCTTTAGCTTCAACTACTACTACTACTAACAACTCACCGCAGCACCAAGGCGCCCGAGGCCAACACAGCTACGGACAATCATCCTCCAACCCAATCTATTCAAGGCCTCTCTCTTTACACTCTCCCAGGAAGTCCCCATTTCCTTTAAATCTTTATTTATGACATCCTTCCACCCAAGACGAGGACGACCTGCTTTCCGTTTAGCCCCTGACGGTTGGCCAAAAAGGAAAATCTTAGGCAATCTGTCATCCTCCATCCGCAGAACGTGGCCTAGCCGTTTCAACCTTTCTTTCATTATAGCCCTAGAAAGCGGGATTGAACCACATTTTTCGTACAGCCTACTGTTTGGAATACGGTCAGTCAGCCGGGTACCGAGAACAATCCGTAGGCAATTTCTCTAGAAAACATCTAGTAAATTTTTATCCGCTTTTCTTGGTTTGTAGACTTATCTTCCTATTCTTCCAAACTTTTTTTTAACTGTGAAAAAACACCCTAAGCCTTGGCTATTCTACTTTTAACATCTTCACTGCTCCCATTATCGTTACTAATAATACTACCAAGTAAATGAAGCTGCCCACTTTATCGATGTTTTCGTTACCCATTATCATCTTTTCATATTCACTAATTCCTAGCCTTAGTGACTTAGTCGTCTTACCATTAATTTTCAAACCTATTCTAGCACCCTTAACTCGCAAAACTTCTAAAAATTCATACATTTTGCTCGAACTTTCATCTAATGATCAGCATAATCTAAGTCCAGGGGAGTTTTTACTCCCCATTTGATTCCGTGGTCTCCAATTGGTGAAAAATTTCACCTTTTCTTTTTCTTAATAATTCAAATTTTGATTTTGAAACAAAACAAATTCAAAAACCATGAAAACACATCCACAAAACTTCAGAATCTTCGGTAATTCCTAACGGAATTCTAAGGAGCCCAAACGCCCCTGCTCTACTTTTACATCCGTATGGTCGTGGTTGCAGCGGTAGCTACAATCTAGTAAAAGACAACGAGATAAGTAAAAATGATCTTACTTTGTTGTAGATAACACGAAAGGTGGCATAAGCAGAAAATTTGAATAGTACGGAATAGAGATGAAGGATTAATCATTGTGCAGGGATTGTAGATTGTATGAGGACTTAAGCAGTCAGTAAGCAAAATTATTAAAAACTTTCAAAAACAAATTACCGTAATTAAATTATTAATAAAGAAACCGCAAAGCATTTTGATATCATAAGCTTCGGCTAACTACAATTTGTCCAAGCAAATAAAAACTAAAAACGAATTTGGATGAGCAAGAATACGCGCAAGAATCCTATATTCTCGTGAGAACTACATCTTGACTGGATAAATCAATTCTAAGTACTGATTTTAAGATTGTTAACTTCAAATCTCAGTTTGAAAACTACTGTAACATATATATATATATATATATATATATATATATATATATATATATATATATATATATATATATATACATATATATATATATATATATATATATATATATATATATATATATATATATATATATATATATATATATATATATATATATATATATATAAATTATACACGGAAAAAAAACTTTTAATATAGGCAATGGTAACCACAAACAATACAAATATTAAAAATAATAGCAGATTGGCCCATTCTGAGACCTGTTATCAGCAGTAATTAGAAGAAAAAACAACAAAAACAGCAAGAGAAAAAACGAAACTTGAAACGTAAAACGAATTTTCTTTTCTCTTTTTCGTTTTGTTTTCTAACTATAGTCGAAACAGAACCCCGATAGTAGTCTCAAATTGGTGAAACTTTTGTTTAAGTGTTTAATATAATCCTGCTTCACCTTACACAATAAAATGATTACAGTAAAAAAAAAAGAAGATATCATTTACTCAATTTCCGTCAAAAAATACATAAACCAAAAAACCACTGACTCAAGAAAAACGTTCAAATTTTGAACTAAAACTCAGTAACCAAACAGATACTCAAACAAAAACATTGAGGGAGGTAACTGATGCACATTTCATAAAAATTTGGCCACCTTAAAATTGAACAACTTTGTTTGGTATAGAGGCAGTGTTAGTAAGGTTTACATCACCTTCTTGTAGCAATGTTTTCAAGTCCAATCTCTACAGTATGAGCCTCGCAACCACAACATCTCCCTCTCTGTCCTTAAACAAAATTATTATTAGTTTTTAACAAGGTCTGCAAATACATAATAGGTTTCTTCGTGAAATTTGTAGCTCCAGTCCATAAACTGTATGTAGACTATATTGAAAGAAAACTGGATAAATGTCTTCATATTTCGACCAAATTTATATCTTTGCAGACAGAAAGGAAAGCTAAACACAAAGAGGAGTTTCCACACCACCCAATCGAAGCAGTTCAAGTCAAGGGCGGATATGTTTTATTAAGAGGCTCTTAATAAACTATTAAGTCGTCCTAGCCAACTGGTTGGGGCACTGGATTTGCCATTCTTTGTGCGAAGGCCGTAGGCTCGATTCCTAGTGTGTCTGGTTATTTGGTTTGGGACGGGAGTCAGTGACGCTACTCTGTAAGCTCAACCAAAGTCAACCCAGCTCTAAACGGGTACCTGGTGAAATCTGGGGAAGGTAAGCAGGAAGCCTGTGCAAAAGTACAGGATCACAAGCCTCCAACACACCATTGCACTTCCTGGCTAAAGGGCCTTGAAACCGAGATCAGCATCGCCAGTTTGGACTTTAAGAGTCTATTGCCGTAAGCTTTACCTTTACCTGTTTTTTAATGCACTATTGCATGATTACGACAAGTGCATCAGTTTGAACAAATTAATACACATAGTTACAGCTGCGGCTGTTGTAATTTAGGACTGCAGACTTTGACTATCTTAAAGAAAATACTTCCATATGAATATTAAATTTCTAAACAATCCTCTTATTTCAGTCACATGGGGTAGACAATCGCTCTTAATCGAAATATTCTGTAATAAGTGTAAGAAAGCTGTTGAGCTGCGTGAATCACACTTTCAGAAATCGTCGGAATTTATATTTGACGGAATTCTTGAAAATTTTAGTCAACTGCCTTAACTACTTTTGTTAAGATATCAAAGAAAGTGTGCCCAAAAAGCGATGAAAAATTCCATAAATACAAGGAAGTACAAGTTCGCTTGTCCTACAAGGCAGCTTTTTTACAGGTCATTATACACTTAAATATTATTAAGAACTTTCGCGCCACCCCAACACCTAGTTGGTGGGGCGCTTCGCGCCCCCCCCGCTCGCGTAAGTCGTTACGCGCCATATTAGTTACGCGCCATTGTAGTTGTGTCCCTGTGTCCCACCTGTGAATAGAGATAGATATATATATATATATATATATATATATATATATATATATATATATATATATATATATATATATATATATATATATATATATATATATATATATATATATATGTTGCATATGTTGCATATAAATAGATTGTCAGGTTTACTGATTCTTGAACATGCAACATATTGTCCATGGGAAAAACAATCCGTATTCAGATCTATACCTCATTATTCTAATGATGTGTCCCTGTGTCCCGGTCGTCATTTATATTCCCTGTGTCCCGGTCGTCATTTGTGTCCCGGTGTCCCGGTATGTAATTTCATCAGTTGACAAACATGACGTCAGTCGACAAACAACTTCATGACGCATACAGCTCAATCCTTATAATGACGTCAGTCGACAAACATGACGTCACTCGACACACACACACACAGACAACTTATTTTTATATATATATATATATATACTAGCTGTTGGGGTGGCGCTTCGCGCCACCCCAACACCTAGTTGGTGGGGGCGCTTCGCGCCCCCCCCCCCCCCCCAAGCCCCCCCGCGCGCGTAAGTCGTTACGCGCCATAATAGTTACGCGCCATTGTAGTTGTGTCCCTATGTCCCACCTGTGAATATAGATATATATATATATATATATATATATATGGTTTTAACTACGTAAAACTTGCGAATATACAACATTCTTTGCTGTCCCATTGTCTTTGCATATAAATAGATTGTCAGGTTTACCGACTCTTGAACATGCAACATATAATGGTCCATGGGAAAACAATCTGTATTCAGATCTATACCTCATGATTCTAATGATTGCCCTTGAGCTTTGTTGATGGTGATTGCTAATCGACCATTCCCTGTCCCGGTGTCCCGGTCGTCATTTACATCCCCCTGTTTCCCCCGGTGTCCCCGTTGTAGTTGTGTCCCTGTGTCCCGGTCGTCATTTATATTCCCTGTGTCCCGGTCGTCATTTGTATCCCGGTGTCCCGGTCTGTATATACATTCGTTTTTTAGTTTTGTTTTTCTCCTTTATTTTTTTCCTTTTTTTTTCTTTTTTAGCTTATTTAGATTTTTAGATTTTTTAGTTTTTTTATTAGTTTTTAGTTTTTTTTTCTTTTTAGTTTTCTTGTCCCGGTCGTCATTTATATCCCCCTGTTTCCCCCGGTGTCCCCGTTGTAGTTGTGTCCCTGTGTCCCGGTCGTCATTTATATTCCCTGTGTCCCGGTCGTCATTTGTATCCCGGTGTACCGGTCTGTATATACATTCGTTTTGTATCCCGGTGTCCCGGTCTGTATATACATTCGTTTTTTAGTTTTGTTTTTCTCCTTTATTTTTTTCCTTTTTTTTTCTTTTTTAGCTTATTTAGATTTTTAGATTTTTTAGTTTTTTTATTAGTTTTTAGTTTTTTTTTCTTTTTAGTTTTTTTGTCCCGGTCGTCATTTATATCCCCCTGTTTCCCCCGGTGTCCCCGTTGTAGTTGTGTCCCTGTGTCCCGGTCGTCATTTATATTCCCTGTGTCCCGGTCGTCATTTGTATCCCGGTGTACCGGTCTGTATATACATTCGTTTTTTAGTTTTGTTTTTCTCCTTTATTTTTTTCCTTTTTTTTTCTTTTTAGCTTTTTTATTAGTTTTTAGTTTTTTTGTAGTTTTTGCCTTTTTTTAGTTTTTTTAGTTTTTTAGCTTTTTTATTTTTTTTATTAGTTTTTAGTTTTTTTTGTAGTTTTTGCCTTTTTTTAGTTTTTTCAGTTTTGACGTCACCTGATCCAGTTTTTTCAGGTGACGTCACCTGATCCACGATCCACAGATCCACAGACAACTTATTTTTATATATATAGATAGTTTTTTTTTTTTACTTATGTCCTGGTCGTCATTTATACTCCCTGTGTCCCGGTGCTTTGTTGATTGCTAATCGAACATTCCTTTTGTCCTGGTCGCTTTCTCTTTGAGTTTCGTCATTTATTTTTTTCTTTTTTAGTTCTTTTAGTTTTTACCTTTTTTAGTTTTTTTTAGTTTTTTAGATGAAAATTTTTTTTAGTTTTTTCCTTTTTTTCTTTTTAGTTTTTTATTGGTTTTTACCTTTATTTTAGCTTATTTTTCAGTTTTTTCCTTTTTTTTAGTTTTTTTTTTATTTTTTATTTTTTTTAGTTTTTTACCTTTTTTTAGTTTTTTTAGTTTTTTAGCTTTTTTACTTTTTTTATTAGTTT